>NC_030679.2:123967128-124284628 GCF_000004195.4 Xenopus tropicalis
TCTTAAGGAGATGGAATGAAAAGTCTGGATAAATGAAGTGTTTACACTAAGAATACATGATGAGCACTTTTACTCAGCAAGTATCTGGTTAACTACGAAAGGAATTGGGTAACCGATATTATGCATTCCAAATATCAATATTATACAGTAGGTAATAAAATATTTACCTGAGTACCTAGGGATGTGATTGACAACTAAATGTAGGAGTGTGACCGTAGGAGCAAGAAACACCGGATAAATCAGATATGGGATCCATTATCCTGAAAGCTCTGAATTACATTTTATTTTAATGACATAATTCTAATTTTTGAGAATGATTTCCTATTTCTCTGTAGTAATTAAACAGTTCATTGTACTTGATCCCATCTAAGATATAATTAATCCTAATTGGAGGCAAAACAATCTTATTGAGTTTACTTAATGCTTCAATGATTTTTTAGTAGACTTAAGGTATGGAGATCCAAATTATGGAAATATCCCTTATACAGAAAACCCCAGGTCCGGAGCATTCTTGATAACAGGTCCCTTACTTGTACAGAAATAGGGCCTGTTATCTAGAATGCTTGGGACCTGGATGTTTGGTTTTCTGGATAAGGTATTTTTTCGTAATTTGGATCTCTGTACTAAAATCTACTAAAAAATAATTTAAACCTTAAATAAATCCAGTTTGATTGTTTAGCCTTCAATAAGGAATTGGGATCAAGTACAATTATTGTTTTATTATTACAGAGAAAAAGAAAGTCAATTAAAAAAAAACGGAATTATTTGATTAAAATGGAACCTATAAGAGATGGCGTTCCTGTAATTCCAAGCTTTTTTTGGATAACAGGTTTCCAGATAATGGATCCCATACCTATTTCAGGGTCAATGCTGGGTCTAATGTCCAATTCATGTGGGTTGGTCAGAGTTAATACCAACTGTGCCGAGATCCTAAATAAATATGGAAGCTCTCAATGTCCTATTAATCTCTTTTCTCCCTCCCTTTCCATTTTGGTCTCCTCCTTTTCCTTACTCTTTTCCTCTCCATTTCTGGCTTCATTCTTCATTTCCTCATTCCCTGATTCTGGTTATTGTGTTATTATTGCATTTTCTTACTTCACTAAGATATTCAAAGATTGCACTTACCATGAAGTAACTGACTTATGTGGTCCCAGGTCTGCTCAGTTATTTGCTGGTACAGGTAGGGGATCCCTTATCCAGAAACCCATTATCCAGAAAGTTCCGAATTACGGAAAGTCCATCTCCTATAGACTCCATTATAAGCAAATAATTCTAATTTTTACAAATTATTTCCTTTTTCTCTGTGATAGCAAAATAGTACCTTGTACCTGATCCCAACTAAGATATAATTACTCCTTACTAGAGGCAAAATGGGCTTATTTAATGTTTAAATGATTTTTAGCAGACTTCAGTTATGGAGATTCAAATTATGGGAAAATCCCTTATCCGTATAACCCCAGGTCCCAAGCATTCTGGATAACAGGCCCCATACCTGTACAGTAACTGCACTTTGAGTATGTAACATGTAAGCAGAGAATCATCTGTGATAAAGGGGCAAATAATTGTGGGCAACTAAATACTGTATACCTCCATGGGCTTCCAGACAGCCCTACCCTAATCTTATATTTTGTAGCAGTCAAGGGAGTTTTATTCATTCTGCTTCTGACTTCAGAATCACAGAAATCCATGCCAACTTGACATCATTATCCAGTTGGATTATTCTTTAATATTTGGTTACATTAGACCCAATACACTCTTTACAAGAACCATCTCCAAGCACAGGCCTGAATTATTTCTTCATCCCAAAACCATAATTACTGCAGAGGCTTATACCAATGAGAAAGCTTACTCACACCCCCATTACTATTCTTTTCCTGACAAGAATTCAGTCTAGAATTTCAAGGAGCTGTGAAGTTCCCATTTAGTTTGATGGGGTCATATGGAGAGCAAAAGGCTGACAATGGTTACTTTTATTTATGCCAGTCAAAAACAATCACAGCCCTTGTCAATATTTGCAGTAAGTTAACATTTATAAGCCTCTGTCAGGCTTTTTGTGTGGAATATTGAAATAACGATCCATGTCTTGAGTTCCTGGCTTGGCCTTCTGTGACCCTCATTCATGGCCATACAGGGAGAACTCGCGGCTAAAGGAAGTCACTGCCATTTCTAGGGAACTTTACTCTTTCTGAGCCTGAGTCTCCTGCAGTTTCTGAACATAGTCTCTTAGAACATTCCAGCTATGTAAGTAGTATGTATTGGTACCTAAAAGCATACTGTATACAGCGATCAAGAGCAAAAGTATGATTCTACGTGCAGGGAAAATATAGCGGTATAATTACAGCTTTTGAAAGTTCACACTAAAGGACATACTGTACAGTATAATGACCGTTAATAAAACAGGCAAATAGGATAGTTTTAACAGGATAAAGTTCTTAAATATAGTTCTTACAAGCCATTCTCTCAGTTTCTTTCTTTCGGTTACTGTAGATTTCATTAAAGGAACAGTAACACCAACAAACGAAAATGTATAAAAGTAATTAAACTATAATGTACAGTTTCCCTGCCCCAGTAAAATGGGTGTGTTTGCTGCAGAAAGACTACTATAGTTTATATAAATAAGCTGCTGTGTAGCCATGGGGGCAGCCATTCAAAAGGAGAAAAGACACAGGTTATATATGTAGCAGATAACAGATAAGCTCTGCAGAATACAATGGTATTTTATTTGTTATCTGCTATGTAAGCTGTGTCTTTTCTCCTTTTTTCTAGCTTCAATGGCTGCCCCCATGACTACACAGCAGGGTATTTATATAAACTATAGTAGTGTTCCTGAAGCAAATACACTCGTTTTACCACTGCAGGGTGAAAGTACATTATATTGTAATTACAATGACTATGACTAGAAATGCTATATTTTATATACAGAACTTACTGCACCAGACTAAAGATTCAACATTTCTATAACAGCAATCATTCAGGCCTTTAAAGTTGTCACAGAAGTTCCCCTTCTTGGATTTTGTTAGGAGTGTCAGTGGCACTGCACGTGCTCAGTGTGCTCTGTTCAGTTGTTGAGAAGCTAAAATGAAAGGTTGGTTGTTGCAAACCATCAAGCAGAAAATCAAGTTTAGATGACATAGAAGCTGTTTCTACAGGGCTGAGTATTAGCTTCTGCCATGTAGTGAGAATCTGAATTAATTACTAATCATCCTGATTTCTTATATACAGTATATTGTGAGTCCCTAAGCTCAGGTAAGTGACAGCAGACCAGCTACTGAGGCATATACAGTACAGAGACACATACCTTCACTTCTAAAGTACTGATTGCCTTGAGCAAGTAGAGTTTTACAAAATAATGTGCAACATTTATAGGCTACCTTAAGGTACATGCATCTGTTGCCTGTCTAGTTGGCCCTGGTCGTGCTATTATACAAGCAATATAATACAAGTAAAAGCACTGCAGTATAATAAATATCTTTTTGTGCACACCGATTACTTTTCTCTCTATGGTGCAAAGTAAAGCGTTGTGCTTTTTAGGCGTTTACTTGTAAATTTATATGTTTTTTGCTTCATTCAGACCGAAGAGACAGTCACCGGGGGCAGTTCCCCATTTGTTAGCCAATAGACTGCAAGCAGTTCAGCAGTAGAATTGTCCTGAACAAAAAAGCTTAGTGGATTTCATCTCTCAAGTCCAGCCAACTCTTTGTTGAAAGGAAAAACCAGCCAAATGTACTCACTGATATTGGTTTCAAGCATCAGCTATTGTTACATTTGCATCTAGCCAAATGGTTTTTATTGCTGGTATCCTAATGTGATGCTTTCTGCAGGGCGCTAACAATAAATTCCATATTGCGGGGCAGGCTTAGTTGTTTGTTCACAGATGGTAGGCTGGAGATGCTGCACTTCATGACCCACGGGACGGGGTATAAATATCGCTGTAAATTTTTAGAGATACTTCCAAAAAAAAAAGGGTAAAAGGCAATAACTATGTTTTAAATAGATGTTAAAGCAGCAGAAGCCGGTCTAGTAGAACCGTTTGCCGGTGAAACAGAATTACATCTCCCCTATGTCTGCTAAGTATATGTAGTTCCTTAAGGCAACCAAAACATTTTAACACTGAATAAACCCAATAGAATTGTTCTGTCACCAATATAGATTCATGCAGCTTAGTTACCGTACAAGGTAGCAAATATCATTTATTTGTGCCAACTGTTCATGCCTATTTTGGGTTATTGCTTTTGAATTCTGTTGGAAGAATCAGGGGACCTTGTTGGGTATTTTCTCCATGTGTTAAAGATGCAGCAGGTGAAGTGACTGGAATCTGGCGCATTACTGCATTCCTGATTGGTTGCTCTGGATAACTGAACTGGTCGAATCTAGCACTCTAGAGTTGCATTTTCCACCTAGTGCCAAATTAAGAAGTGCAGAGTGCAGGGCACGTTGCTGATGGTATAAAGTTAGTTTCCTATGAGAAGGGTGGTTACCTTTCAAAATGTTATAGAATGTCATGTTCCTAGCAACATTGCAATTGGTCTTCATTATTTTTTCTTTATAGTTTCTACCTCTTTCAAGCTTTCAAATATAGGTCACTGAACTTGGCAGCCAAAAAACTATTGCTTTTATTATTATTATTATTATTGTGATTTTTTTTTATTACTTTTCTTACTATTCGGTCCCACTCCTAGTCCAGTCTCTCACTTAAATCACTGTCGCTTTGCTAAGGAAAATAACATATAAAATAAATGGAATCCATGGAATGTCAAGCTGCAGGCGTACCTTCAGTTCTCTCAATAGTGCCCTTAAGCCCTTAAGGAATCTGGTGGATTCTATTTATATTATATGATTTATTCTTTTGGAGGTGGCGACCCCAAACCACTGTACAGAGAGATATTACACAGAACTTAACTGCAGTGTCCCTGCGGATATTCTTGGACTAAGGAAAATAACACCCTAGCAACCACAAGGCTAATGAAATACCAGAATGGAGAGCTACTAACCAAGAAGCTTAATAACTGAAAAACCCTTTGACCCTCCTGCCTTGAAGAGGCACAGGGAAAGAAAACAGGTACAGGGAAAGAAAAATGGTACAGCAGCAAACAAAAGCAAGTTTAGGAAGGCTAAGGAAGCTGCCATACTAAGTAACAAGTACTTGCCATCCTGCTGTGTGCGCTCCCCTGTGTGCGCTCCCATCCTGCTGTGTGCGCACAATTCTAGTACCCAAAGAATTAGCTCATCTCTTTGTAAATGTAGCATCTTCTTTATAAAATGCTCACAATTACAAGTATTTACAAAAGAGTACAACAGTGATTGAAAGATTGATTCTACTGTACAGTGCTGCGTACATAAGTAGTGCTTTATAAATAAAGATTTACATACATACATACTATCTCCGCACTGCTTTGCTCCTATCCCCACACTGCTTTGCTCCTATCACCCCACTGCTTTGCTGCTATCCCCGCACTGCTTTGCTCCTATCACCCCACTGCTTTGCTCCTATCCCCGCACTGCTTTGCTGCTATCCCCGCACTACTGCTTTGCTCCTATCCCTGCACTGCTTTGCTGCTATCCCCCCCGGCTTTGCTCCTATCCCTGCAATGCTTTGCTGCTATCCCCCCCGGCTTTGCTCCTATCTCCGCACTGCTTTGCTCCTATCCCCTCACTGCTGTTCTGCTATCCCCGCATTGCTTTACTCCTATCCCCGTACTGCTTTGCCCCTATCCCTGCACTGCTTTGCTCCTATCACTGCACTGCTTTGCCCCTATCCCTGCACTGCTTTGCCCCTATCCCTGCACTGCTTTGCTCCTATCCCCGCACTGCTTTGCTCCTATCCCTGCACTGCTTTGCTCCTATCCCTGCACTGCTTTGCTCCTTTCCCCGCACTCCTTTGCTCCTATCCCTGCACTGCTTTGCTCCTATCCCTGCACCACTTTGCTCCTATCCCCGTACTGCTTTGCTCCTATCCCTGCACTGCTTTGCTCCTATCCCTGCACTGCTTTGCTCCTATCCCCGTACTGCTTTGCTCCTATCCCCGCACTGCTTTGCTCCTATCCCCGCACTCCTTTGCTCCTATCCCTGCACTGCTTTGCTCCTATCCCTGCACTGCTTTGCTCCTATCCCTGCACCGCTTTGCTCCTATCCCTGCACCGCTTTGCTCCTATCCCCGTACTACTTTGCTCCTATCCCTGCACTGCTTTGCTGCTATCCCTGCACTGCTTTGCTCCTATCCCTGCACTCCTTTGCTCCTATCCCTGCACTGCTTTGCTCCTATCCCTGCACTGCTTTGCTCCTATCCCTGCACTGCTTTGCTTCTATCCCTGCATTGCTTTGCTTCTATCCCTGCATTGCTTTGCTTCTGTCCCTGCACTGCTTTGCTCCTAAACACTCTTAAATATTGATAGAACGTATGTGTTTATACTGACTCCATTTGTATATTAACTTCTCTCCTACTAATGCCAACTGCAATTCAGTGCTAGCTCTTTTGGCAGAATATTTTATGCCCACTCCCAGTTTGATGCCATTGCCTGCAACCTTTCCAATGTCTGGATTTGCTGTCCAATCTGGCACCAAAGCAAGACTGTCCTCAGCCTGGGAGAGGAATAGAGTTTAACAGGCAGAGGGAGAGAAGTATCATTAAGCTTACCAGAGATTCTAATTAACGTGCCTTTGTTTGCACACATCCCACGTGCCAACTGAGCACAGAGCAGGCAGGAAACAAGGGTGGAACAAGACTGTTGCACGGCGCCTTGGCAAACGCTCTTGCTATCCTTGGACAACATGGCATCACTTCTGCTAATGGAGAAAAAGAGAATGGAATGGAGTTTGGCACCTCAAGGCCTTCATGTCTTATGGCTCCAACAACTCAAAAATAGCAATAAACACATTATTGTAATATAAAGTAGAAATAATGTTTTGTAATAAATAGCAAATAATGTAGCGAATGTAGCAGTGAAAACACCTATTAAGATTTCAGGCTAAGGGTAGGGGCTTGAGAAGTGCTTGGCAGCTGTATGTATGGCTACTCAGCACCAATATCATATTCTCTCTACAGAGAGCAGATTTAAACAATGCACCAGTCTATCATGTCTTTACCCCACCACAAGCCCAACATCCCTGCTGGGAAAGAACTGGGGGCGGCACATTGTGGTCCTACAGAGGTAGCTAACTGGGGAGCTGTGGGGAAGCGGGGGTTTCATTGTAAAAGATTAGAAGATCTTGGTAGCCCCTTTTTTGCTCACAATTTTTATTTATTTTTTGCAACTATACATTAACAGTGTGCAAAATGCGTTTTTGGGCACAATGTGCCATGACTAGGAAAAATCATAGTTTTAACCTGTAACCTGAGCTTTGCCATGCCCTGAAAAAAAGTGTTTTTGTTTTTTGTTTTTTTGCAAGAAAAAGAAAACACCCCTTGACTCCAATGCATTTGGCGCAAGATAAAAATGCAGAGAAAAAATGCCCATTAAAGCATTTTTTTTGCAATTTTTAGCAGATGGAACAGTTTTGCTCATCACCAACCATGACTTTCCCACAATTCACACTAAGGTCCTTGTGCATTACCTTGAATCAAATACAAGTTGCAGTTTTCAGAGTGGGGATGGCGCCACTTCTGGCACAGCGTCAATATTAGCATTAGGACTCACATTACATGGGACAAGTCTGTAGGACCTGGCTACCTGTGGATACCCTAAAATTACTGCGATGTCCAGGGTGGCGACAGTACTGAGGTTCCAAGCATCACTGAGCATATTATGTGGAAAGGAAAGGAGCAAGTTTGGGCTAAGGTTGCCTCCTTTTTTTGTAATGCCAGCCTTTGGTTCGGAGGAGTTGGTGGGGGCATAACATGGATGGGGCAATGATGTCACAGGGCAGAGAAATGGGCAGAGTGGTGGGGAAATGGGCTGGCTATAGGCGGGTCTGTACTTATAAGGAGTAATCCTATAGTTGAGAGGGTCAGGGAATGGAGGGATTTGTAATTCTGGCCCCAGCTACTGATTTACCCACTGAACCGGTCAAATACCGGCCGGGTGGTTACCACAGTTTGGGCACAAACACCTTCAGTGAATGCAATAAGCTCACAACATTGCGTTGGTTTTTGCATGTCGCCATTGATGTTGTGTTCATAATTAAGCCAATAAGTATTTCTTGTTAGGAACACGTTAACATTTTTGGAGGTGGTGATTTCCTGCCTTGCTTCAAGTATTTTTACACAGAGAATAATCCCTTATCCAGAAAACCCCAAGCCCCAAGGTCTGTCTGCAAAAGACACCTGCAGAATCTCGCCCCCATCTCTATGACATTTTGAAGACAATATTGTGGGAAACACTGTTTCCTTTTGTCTGATTTCCAAACAATCCCTAACACCCTCTCTGTGCCGGAAATGCCTATTAGCAGGAACAAACTAGGCAGCACCGCAATAAGGCGTCCTGGCGCTCAGAGGCATAAATAAAACAAGCTTTTCCGGAGCGGCTATTGATTCTTTTGGTGACTCTTCAGAGCTGAGCTTATGAGCGCCAGGTTTGATTTATACTTTTAAATCTGCTGTTCTTTCTCAATGCCTTCAGTTATTCTATCAATTTATTTGAAGGCTTGTGCCGCTTTGAACTAACTACACAGAGGGGCACTTTCACCTCTAGGCTGTGTAATTAGAATATCTGCCCTAGGGGTGGGCAATTGATTAGATTTTTATGTCTGGGGTTCCGAGTACTAAATAGTACAACTGATTATTATGGATGTTTTCTTATTTTATAAAGTGTTTTGCCTGTTTTCTTAGTTTATGTGATGCTTTGATTTATACATATGAAGTTCGGCATGCAGGGGGGCACAGACCATAGGCTGGCACTAAGAGCCCTGTCTGAACACTGTCTGGTTTCTGCCCCTTCCTACCAAAAGGCAAAAGGTATTATTATTCATATTATATAAATCACTCATTCTATTCTTATTACAGGTATGGGATCCCTTATCCGGAAACCCATTATCCAGAAAGCTCCGAATTACAGAAAGCCCGTCTCCCATAGACTCCATTTTAATCAAATAATTCAGAATTTAAAAACCGGTTCCCTTTTTCTCTGTAATAATAAAACAGTACCTGTACTTGATCCCAACTAAGATATAATTAATCCTTATTGGGGGCAGAACAATCCTATTGGGTTTAATGAATGTTTTATTGATTTTTTAGTAGACTTAAGCTGGCCATACACGTGGCGATCTGACGATGTTTCGTGCGACCATCGGTCGCACGAAACATCTTCAGATGTGCCACACACCATTCAGGGCTGAATCGGCAGGTAAGGAGGTAAAAACTATAGGATTTCTACCTCCTTCTGCCGATTCAGCGCTGAAGGGAGATTTTGATCAGGCGCCTTATATGGCGCCCGATCAAAATTTTCTAACCTGGCCGATCGGCGAGTCGGCCGATATCAGCAGCTTCCTGCGATATCGGTTGACTCGCCGACATGCCATACACGCACCGAATATCGTACGAAACGAGGTTTCGTACAATAGTATCGGTGCGTGTATGGCCAGCTTTAAGGTATGGAGATCCAAATTACGGAAAGACCCCTTATCCTGAATACCCTTGGTCCCGAGCATTCTGGATAATGGTTCCTATACCTGTACTTGATTTTCTCTGTTCTATCAGCTAAGACATCTGGTTACAAAACAATTACATTTATCATTAATTAAATAATACAAATTGGGAAAAAATGAGTATTAAAGGGGTTGTTCAGCTTCAAATTAAAAGTATAACATAGAGAGGCACATAGACAATTTGCAGCTGGTTTTCATTTCTAGTTTTTTTGTGGTTTTTCAATTATTTAGCTTTTTGTTCAGCAGCTTTCCAATTTGAAATTTTAGCAGCTATCTGGTTGCTAGGGTCTTGTTTACCTTAGTAACCAGGAAGTGGCTTGAACAAGAGACTGGAATATGAATAAGAGAGGGTCTGAATATAAACATAATAAATAATAATAAAAAGTAACAATAATAAGAAAATTGTAGCCTCACAGAGCAAAAGTTTTTTGGCTGCAGGGGTCAGATGGAAAGATGTAGAAGAGGAAGGCGAATAATTAAAAAACTATAAAAAAACAAGTGATGAACGTAATTTTTTGCAAGGCATGTATTCGCGTGAAATTCCTTATTTTGGCATTGGAAGATTTTTTCACAAAGCGGGCGAAAAATTCGCCAAGAAAAATGTTGCGGTTGTGTCCAAAAAGTCATGGTCACGTCGGAAAAAGTTGTATGCGTCAAAAAGTTGCACGGGAGCCGCTTTTTGTGAATTTTTCACCGTTTTGCTAATTCTTCTGCAGTTTCAGCAGAATGGGACAGATTGGCTCATCCCTATAAAAAATAAATAATGAAGACCAATTGCAAAGTTGCGAGGAATTGGACATTCTATAATATACTAAAAGTCACCTTAAACGTTAACCACCTCTTTAAAAGAAAGAAAGATATAATCACTGGGGGTGGGGGCAAAACATTATAATCCTTTTGATCTGATACAGAGTTATATTCTGGAATATGAATTGCAGTTAAATAGGGGGCACCCTACAGGGGCTCTGTGATATATGAAATATTTTACTTTCTTTACTTTTAAAAAGGAAAGATTTTGTTTTTAAACTTGTCTGGTCAATTTCAAGAGACTAATATCTTACAGATCGTAAAACCTCTGATTGATTGTCCACCATTAATTTTGCATTGATTAAAGATTTGACAATATTGTTACCAAATCTTAGGATGAAGACACACAGAGCTACTAGTAGCAGCTACTTGTTGTGGCTACTAAAATAAACAATGCTGATCATTTACTGATAATTGTCTCTACATGTGTTTTAGCAGAGGCAATTCTCAGTATTGTCTATGGCAGGGTATTTTCTGGGGTTTAGTAGCCATGAAAAAGTAGCTGCTACTAAGTAGCTCAGTGTGTCTTCACCCTTAGCTTGTACGGCACCCTTCCCTGAATCTGCAGTTCACTATTTGCTGCTGAACAGCTTTGTTCCTTTGCTGCATTGTTTGGACCCTTAACTCTATAATAGTCTGTTCAGTAAAAAGCAACATCCTATACAGTAGTTAAATTATTATAACTACCGTAAGGTTCTGAAATATATGATATATTCTGTTTACTTACATAAAGATGCAGTTTCTATTCAATTGGTGCTTTGGAAAATACATTAAGTGCTTGATAATACCTCGGGGGAAATAGGTGAAGGAGGGCACAACACACAAGATTAATCTTTCAGACAGAAGCAGAGGCTCGGCACCTAGAATATATCTGAGAATCCTCTGATTGCCTTGTTTGTGTGCATGAAATGCTCATACTAAGGCTCTGGCCTGCTGACCCAGAATGGACCATACCAAATACTGCCGGAGAAGTAGCAGCTGTCATATACCTGTCAGCAGGCCAGCCATTCAAGTGCAGATTATATCCTTTTGATATGTTCCCTCCGGTGCTTCTTTGGGAGATTAAAACTTCACAGTACAGCAGCAAGAAAACAAAAAGGCAGATTGTAGTTCTGTCGTTGATGTGAACAGAGAACTTAGACTCATCTCCAAGCCTTTCCCCTGGGAAAGAAGAGAGCAAAGTATGGCTTGGAAAGGTACTCTTTTCTCTATTAATCTTCTCACTCGCTCACATAGCTTTTCCTTAAAGGAAAGGTCTCACTTCTGCCCGTACGGCTCTCGGGAGCTTTCTCTATAGGAAAACAACAAAAACACAGTAGGACTTGCAATTTCAAGCCCTGGCAGGCTGCTGGCCCTTGTTATATAAGGGATCCACGGGCTGTTTGATCTCTGCACTTCTAGAAAGAAGAAGTTCTCTTAACCTGTTCATTGCTAGCAGCCTATGCACTCACTTCTAGAAGCCCAGATTCCTTTTATTATTATTCTTTGATTTTTAAAGACCAACCTATCCACTGCATTTTACAGATCATTCACATTTGTCACTGCCCCAGTGGAGCTTACAATCTAATTCCCTTTTTACTTTTTATCACTTATCTTTCTGGTCAGGCCTCTCCTATTTATTTTCCAGTTTCTTATTCAAACCACTGTCAGGTTGCTAGGGTAATTTGGACTCTAGCAACCAGATAGCTGCTAAAATTCCAAAGTGAAGAGCTGCTGAACAAAAAGCTAAGTAATTAAAATAAAAAATGAAGACCAGTTGCAAGTTGTCTCTGTATTGCACTGTATACACCATACTAAAATTTTATTTAAAGGTCAACAACACCTTTGATTTTATCAGGAGACACTTGCCTGAGTGTGGGAGCAAACCTGAGTGCCCGGGGGAAACCTACACAAGCACCGAGGAGAACATACAAAAAAGATGTCAGAAAACATGAATGAGATTAAGTTTTTTCTTATTGCTCACTACAAACACGATTGTCGATTTTCAGCAGTTGAGGTCAAATCATTCCTCTAGTTCTATGCTAGTGGGATCTTATCTTGGCTACATATAAAGCTACATATGAAGCTCTAGTATTCCTGAAATGACCAATGACCTGTAGTCTATACTTGTCATGTGTCTTTTTTGTTGCAACCGTGCGGTGAATCCATGCCTGGTGAAAAAAGTTGCTCATCACTAGTTATAAACCCACCTTTGACTGGCCATTGGGAGTTTCAAGGGAATGCTTATCATTCCTAGGCTCAATGGGGATTGGTTAGCAGAGGAGAATACAAAAGTAACATGTAGGTATTATACACAGAATTTTAGCCACCCTGCCAACATCTCCCCACTGTTCCTTAGGTACAGGGTTTTGGCAGCTAGCGATGGTGGTGGTGACCTGAATATGGGTCCTGCTTACCATGATAGGTGGAAAACAGTTCCACTACAGCTAAAGTCTGGGAAGGCCTAAAAAGTTGGCAAGAGTGATGGCAATTTTGTTAGGGGAGATGGGTCAAGAAACTGCATAGAAATTAGGTGGTTGTGGATAAGCAAGAGTCTTGCGGTGTTATAAGCTCTTCACCACAGAAGACTTTAATTGCAGGACAATTTTTTTTTTGAGCCCTGCACAATGCAATGCATGGATAGTTATAGACATTAGGTGCTGGGCTATGATGTCAGGAACTAGGAAGAACCAAGTAAAAGTTAGAAGAGCAGTGATTGGTCCTTGAAAGTGGTTCCTCTATTGCAGGGATCCCCAACCTTTTATACCCGTGAGCCACATTTAAATGTAAAAGGGTATGGACTGGCAGCCTATAGAAGGTTCTATTTGTCAATTACACTGGTTTTCATGCAACCAAAACTTGCCTCCAATATAGAAATTCAAAAATAAGCGCCTGCTTTGAGGCCACTGGGAGCAACATGAGTGGGTTGGGGAGCAACATGTTGCCCCCGAGCCACTGGTTGGGGAACACTGCTCTATTGGCTCAGGCATACATCTCTTACAGCTTGAAGTCAGTGACAAGGAATTTATTTTGCAAACCGCCAGAAGCAAAGTAGGAAAGTGAAGGAAGGGCGTAGAAGCAGCAACACTAATATAATATCACTCATGGTGCAAAAAAATAAAGCAACATATGTTGGAAAATTCCCTCTTTCTATCTAAGATTTTCAGACTGTAGATTTTGATTTCATTGTTGTTTCCCTTTAAAAGGTTGTTGAAAAGGTTGGTTTTGACTGGGGGTAGGGGTGGCTTGACATGTTCATGACTTAAGGCTAATGTCACATGAGACATTTTGATCCAATCCAGTTTCGGACAAAAAAATGCACAAGGGTATTTTTTTAACAGAAATCCAGACCGAAGCAGATTGAAATGATCCAGTGCCTGGGTATTTCTGTCAGCGGAATATTTATATATATAATATATATTTTCCAGGCCGCAGACGCATCTGTTGCAAGCGTTCAGATGTTTCCATTAGGCAGCTCCCATGGTTCTAAGTAGTTTGAAGTCCATTTAATCTGCTATCCTCCCCTTTCATCTAACAGCTTCATAATAGACAGCATGAGATTTTAAAGAGCCACGATGAGGTTGAACCGCAACCTAACCAATACCCAACGCAAACATATAAGCTTAATGATCTGCTTGAGAAGGCTGACACTGGAGTCTCGCCAAAAAACCCTTAAAACGAAGCATCCCGGGGGGATAATACTAGCAGTCATTCACTTCCCAAATGCTTTACTGCTGTCTTAATTACACGCTCCCAACAACAGCCTTTCCCAAAATAGAGCACACGCCGATTAAAATGCTGCTGCTTTGCAGCCAGACACAAACAATGGCTGCCTCAAAAACTAATCAGTTTTCAAAGGGGATATAAATCTTTAATCTAGCAACAATGTATAAGCGCAGCATGGGCGTGGGCTGAGAAAATAGCGGTCTGTGAGCTCCTTGTACGGCTGCTGATACCGCTGCAACATAATGTCATAGGCTAAAAGCACCTGCAGTCGACATGTGTAGCGTAAAGCCCCCATGCTACAAGTGCTTTCATTCATTTTGCCTGCCAGCACTGCGATTATCAGTTTAAAACTAAGTTTTTGCTGGAAAAAATGGAAGGAGTCCAGCAGTTGGCTGTCGAGTTCTAATACACCGGGAAGAGCATTAAACGAGAATGGCTTTAAAGTTCCAGCCCAGGGTCATAAATACATGCTATCTAGAGCAGCGATGGCTATGGGACTAAATGAGCAAGGATTACCAGTACAGAATAGAACAATGGATTCAATATTAATAGCCTGGACTTTTGAAGTAAATGGTGATGTAGTTAAAAAATAATTTTTTTAGTAACAAGACATCTAAAAGGGACAAGCCTTACTTGTTTTGTGCCTTTTGGGGTCACAGTTTTTAAATGAACCAGTTGTAAGCAACATATGAACATCCAATCAGATGTCGTTTTACAAGAAGTTTGCGTCTAAGTAAAAATGCAAAATAAATGCAAAAAAAGTAACCAAGAAAGACATTATTCAAAGACTGTTCAAAATGGTAGGTATAAACCACTATTCAACTTATGGAGGTGGGCCTGGCCAATTAAATACAATGTAGCACTAATAGACCTCATCCACGATCCAACTCAGCCATGCCCAAACACTACTTTCACTGTAAGCCCCATTCCTTTCAGGACCCACAGAACTGGACTCTTACATCTGTCATGGCCCCCATACTGGGGTTCCAGACTCCCTCCAGGTCCTGTAACAAAAGGACAAGCCTTTCGCTTATTGCTACAGGAAGAAATAGACACAGGTTTGTGTAGGGAAGTGAAATAGTTACTAACCTTGGCAGAAAGTTATATAGGAGTGCTTTATGCCCTGTGGTATTTTCCCATTGGCCAAGGGACTTTATAGGATATTCTGTCCCCTAGCTGATAAAAGGGGAGGGGTTGCCAAGTGCTAGGCTCTTGGGGTGCTGAGGGCCCAGAGGCTGAAGGAAATCTCATTGTTGTATAAAGTTAGGGAACCAGGACCCCCTAAATCAGGATCAGTTAGTATAATTCAGAAACTGTCATAGCACACACATCCTGAATTATCAAGGACTATTATTCTTCTTCTAGTCTAGTCTTGTTACTCATATACATTAAGGGGTATATTTATCATGCTGTGTAAAAAGTGGAGTAAAACATCACTGGTGATGTTGCTCATAGCAGCCAATCAGATGCTTTGTTTTGATTTTCTAACTGTTGAAATCTAATTGCTGATTGGTTGCCGTGGGATACATCACCGGTAATGCTTCACTCCACTTTTTACACAGAATGATAAATATACCCCCTAAGAGGTATATTTATCATGCTGTGTAAAAAGTGGAGTGAAGGTTTACCAGTGATGTTGCCCAGGGCAACCAATCAGCATTATATCTCAACAGTTAGAAAATCAAAGCAACACATCTGATTGGCTGCTATGAGCAACAACACTGGTGTATACGAGTAACAAGACTGGACTAGAACAAGAGTAATAGTCCTTGATAAGGGGTCTAATATGGAACACACACACTCAAAAATTATCTTTTTCTCCCCCTGTTTGCATCAGCTTTACTGCAGTTCCCTGTCCCAGGTTCTTCAAAGTCTTGTGCCTGTGGATTTTAGCTGAGTCTTGCTTTTCACATGTGCTAGCCATGATACCCTCTAGCGCTAGCCATGATACCCCCTAGTGCTAGCCATGATACCCTCTAGCGCTAGCCATGATACCCCCTAGTGCTAGCCATGATACCCCCTAGTGCTAGCCATGATACCCTCTAGCGCTAGCCATGATACCCCCTAGTGCTAGCCATGATACCCTCTAGCGCTAGCCATGATACCCCCTAGTGCTAGCCATGATACCCCCTAGTGCTAGCCATGATACCCTCTAGCGCTAGCCATGATACCCCTAGTGCTAGCCATGATACCCTCTAGCGCTAGCCATGATACCCCCTAGTGCTAGCCATGATACCCCCTAGTGCTAGCCATGATACCCTCTAGCGCTAGCCATGATACCCCCTAGTGCTAGCCATGATACCCTCTAGCGCTAGCCATGATACCCCCTAGTGCTAGCCATGATACCCCCTAGTGCTAGCCATGATACCCCCTAGTGCTAGCCATGATACCCCCGGCCTAGAGCAAGCCATGATACCCCCTAGTGCTGGCCATGATACCCCCTAGTGCTGGCCTTGATACCCCCTAGTGCTAGCCATGATACCCCCTAGTGCTGGCCATGATACCCCCTAGTGCTAGCCATGATACCCCCTAGTGCTAGCCATGGTACCCCCTAGTGCTAGCCATGATACCCCCTAGTGCTGGCCATGATACCCCCTAGCGCTAGCCATGGTACCCCCTAGTGCTAGCCATGGTACCCCCTAGTGCTAGCCATGATACCCCCTAGCGCTAGCCATGGTACCCCCTAGCGCTAGCCATGGTACCCCCTAGTGCTAGCCATGGTACCCCCTAGTGCTGGCCATGATACGCCCTAGTGCTGGCCATGATACCTAGTGCTGGTCTTGATACCCCCTAGTGCTGGCCATGATACCCCCTAGTGCTGGCCATGATACCACCTAGTGCTGGCCATGATACCCCCTAATGCTAGCCATGATACACCCTAGTGCTGGCTATGATATCCCCTAGTGCTGGCCATGATACGCCCTAGTGCTAGCCATGATACCCCTAGTGCCAGCCATGATACCCCCTAGTGCTGGCCATGATACGCCCTAGTGCTAGCCATGATACGTCCTAGTGCTAGCCATGATACGTCCTAGTGCTAGCCATGATACGTCCTAGTGCTGGCCATGATACGCCCTAGTGCTAGCCATGATACCCCCTAGTGCTAGTCATGATACCCCCTAGTGCTGGCCATGATACACCCTAGTGCTGGCCATGATACGTCCTAGTGCTGGCCATGATACGTCCTAGTGCTAGCCATGATACGTCCTAGTGCTAGCCATGATACGTCCTAGTGCTAGCCATGATACGTCCTAGTGCTAGCCATGATACGCCCTAGTGCTAGCCATGATACGCCCTAGTGCTAGCCATGATACGTCCTAGTGCTAGCCATGATACGCCCTAGTGCTAGCCATGATACGCCCTAGTGCTAGCCATGATACGTCCTAGTGCTAGCCATGATACGCCCTAGTGCTAGCCATGATACGTCCTAGTGCTAGCCATGATACGTCCTAGTGCTAGCCATGATACGTCCTAGTGCTAGCCATGATACGTCCTAGTGCTAGCCATGATACGCCCTAGTGGTAGCCATGATACGTCCTAGTGCTAGCCATGATACGTCCTAGTGCTAGCCATGATACGTCCTAGTGCTAGCCATGATACGCCCTAGTGCTAGCCATGATACGTCCTAGTGCTAGCCATGATACGTCCTAGTGCTAGCCATGATACGCCCTAGTGCTAGCCATGATACGTCCTAGTGCTAGCCATTATACGTCCTAGTGCTAGCCATGATACCCCTAGTGCTAGCCATGATACCCCCTAGTGCTGGCTATGATATCCCCTAGTGCTGGCCATGATACCCCCTAGTGCTAGCCATGATACCCCCTAGTGCTAGCCATGATACCCCTAGTGCTGGCTATAATATCCCCTAGTGCTGGCAATGATATCCCCTAGTGCTAGCCATGATACCCCTAGTGCTGGCCATGATACACCCTAGTGCTGGCCATGATACACCCTAGTGCTGGCCATGATACCCCCTAGTGCTAGCTATGATACCCCTAGTGCTGGCCATGATACCCCCTAGTGCTAGCCATGATACCCCCTAGTGCTAGCTATGATACCCCTAGTGCTAGCCATGATACCCCATAGTGCTAGCCGTGATACCCCCTAGTGCTAGCCATGATACCCCCTAGTGCTAGCCATGGTACCCCCTAGTGCTAGCCATGATACCCCCTAGTGCTAGCCATGATACCCCCTAGTGCTGGCCATGATACCCCCTAGTGCTGGCCATGATACCCCCTAGTGCCTAAGAGTACAGACCCTTGAGGTTTTAGTTAATCAGAAACAGCATTAAGATATGTTTAATCAACCATTTTCTGAATATATATTTTCTACTGCGCAATTCTACTGTACTGTCTATTTCTCCTGCATTGACCCCCCCCCCTTTCTGTTATCTGCACATTGCATGCATTAATGCCTCTCAGTGTGAAACTGGCCTCAAATGGTAGGATTATCTCAAACTATAGTATCTTTCAGCTTAATCTACCATTTAGCTGGCACTTCCTCTAGCTGGTCATAGAGATATCACTATATGCAGCCTGAACATTCCTCAGATCTGCTTTCTAAGGCATCATCTACAGAAGCACGAGATGAGATACCCTGATATGTAGAGGTGTCTGCCATCACTAAGGTACCCGCTCTGAAAAACTGGTATCGCAGTGTTATATTAGCAGGGATAATTGTTATCTGCCAAACGAATCCCTGGTTTGCCTCTTCCAGAATAAGAATTTACATTAGAGAAAACTTGATCTCACAGGCTAAATATTTTTCTCTCTGGATTGGATTAACAATTTGGTGGACTGGCATTGTGGATTAGGTTACTGTATTACAGTGGAGGAAATAATTATTTGACCCCTCACTGATTTTGTAAGTTTGTCCAATGACAAAGAAATGAAAAGTCTCAGAACAGTATCATTTCAATGGTAGGTTTATTTTAACAGTGGCAGATAGCACATCAAAAGGAAAATCGAAAAAATAACTTTAAATAAAAGATAGCAACTGATTTGCATTTCATTGAGTGAAATAAGTTTTTGAACCCTCTAACAAAAAAAGACTTAATACTTAGTGGAAAAACCCTTGTTTGCAAGCACAGAGGTCAAACGTTTCTTGTAATTGATGACCAAGTTTGCGCACATTTTAGGAGGAATGTTGGTCCACTCCTCTTTGCAGATCATCTCTAAATCCCTAAGGTTTCGAGGCTGTCTCTGTGCAACTCTGAGCTTGAGCTCCCTCCATAGGTTTTCTATTGGATTAAGGTCCGGAGACTGACTAGGCCACTCCATGACCTTAATGTGCTTCTTCTTGAGCCACTCCTTTGTTGCCTTTGCTGTATGTTTTGGGTCATTGTCGTGCTGGAACACCCATCCACGACCCATTTTCAGTTTCCTGGCAGAGGGAAGGAGGTTGTCGTTCAGGATTTCACGATACATGGCTCCGTCCATTTTCCCGTTAATGCGAATAAGTTGTCCTGTGCCCTTAGCAGAAAAACACCCCCAAAGCAAAATGTTTTCACCCCCATGCTTGACGGCGGGGACGGTGTTTTGGGGGTCATAGGCAGCATTTTTCTTCCTCCAAACACAGCGAGTTGAGTTAATGCCAAAGAGCTCTATTTTGGTCTCATCAGACCACAGCACCTTCTCCCAGTCACTCACAGAATCATTCAGGTGTTCATTGGCAAACTTCAGACGGGCCTGCACATGTGCCTTCTTGAGCAGGGGGACCTTGCGAGCCCTGCAGGATTTTAATCCATTGCGGTGTAATGTGTTTCCAATGGTTTTCTTGGTGACTGTGGTCCCTGCTAATTTGAGGTCATTAACTAACTCCTCCCGTGTAGTTCTAGGATGCTTTTTCACCTTTCTCAGAATCATTGACACCCCACGAGGTGAGATCTTGCGTGGAGCCCCAGAGCGAGGTCGATTGATGGTCATTTTGTGCTCCTTCCATTTTCGAACAATCGCACCAACAGTTGTCACCTTCTCTCCCAACTTCTTGCTAATGGTTTTGTAGCCCATTCCAGCCTTGTGCAGGTCTACAATTTTGTCTCTGACATCCTTGGACAGCTCTTTGGTCTTTCCCATGTTGGAGAGTTTGGAGTCTGCTTGATTGATTGATTCTGTGGACAGGTGTCTTTTATACAGGTGACTAGTTAAGACAGGTGTCCTTAATGAGGTTGACTAATTGAGTAGAAGTGTCTAACCACTCTGTGGGAGCCAGAACTCTTAATGGTTGGTAGGGGTTCAAAAACTTATTACACTCAATGAAATGCAAATCAGTTGCTATCTTTTATTTAAAGTTATTTTTTCGATTTTCCTTTTGATGTGCTATCTGCCACTGTTAAAATAAACCTACCATTGAAATGATACTGTTCTGAGACTTTTCATTTCTTTGTCATTGGACAAACTTACAAAATCAGTGAGGGGTCAAATAATTATTTCCTCCACTGTATATAAAATTGTACTTTATATGCACACCCAATTTGTTAAATATAGATTAGACTAGATAGAGAAAGAAAATGGGTGGTTGATAGATAGATAGATAGATAGATAGATAGATAGATAGATAGATAGATAGATAGATAGATAGATACATGATAGATAGATAGATAGATAGATAGATAGATAGATAGATAGATAGATAGATAATAGATGATAGATAGATAGATAGATAGATAGATAGATAGATAGATAGATAGATAGATAGATAGATAGATGATATATACATGATAGATAGATAGATAGATAGATAGATAGATAGATAGATAGATTGATAGATAGATAGATACATATATAGATAGATAGATGATATATAGATAGATAGATAGATAGATAGATAGATGATAGATACATGATAGATAGATAGATAGATGATAGATAGATAGATAGATAGATAGATAGATAGATAGATAGATAGATAATAGATAGATGATGATGATAGATAGATAGATAGATAGATAGATAGATGATAGATAGATAGATAGATAGATGATAGATAGATAGATAGATAGATAGATGATAGATAGATAGATAGATAGATAGATAGATAGATAGATAGATAGATAGATAATAGATAGATGATGATGATAGATAGATAGATAGATAGATAGATAGATAGATAGATAGATAGATAGATAGATGATAGATAGATAGATAGATAGATGATAGATAGATAGATAGATGATAGATAGATAGATAGATAGCAACCAAACCAACAAGATGTTTACTATTAAACAGGTGACCAGTAAATGCTAATTGTTAATTGGTTGCTATTGGTTACTCTTCTTGGGCGAATGTAGTGCATTATATTACATAACCCCATTTGAGTCCCATGGAAGAGAAGAGCTTTATAGATGGTTCCTGCTCCCTTCCTGCCATAGGAGGTACAACGAGGCTGCTTAGGACCTATGCATGGAGAATGTTCACCAAAAGGCGGCCAGATACAGTATACCATTACACACTAATGCCCCAAAGCCTTGTCAGGATTGCTAACACCTTGGCAGTCAGGTTCATAGTAAATGAGCCCCACAATGAAAGAGATGTGTAGCGTAAATGAGCCCCATTCTGCTCTCTATCAAATGCTATCAAGCCATCCTTCGTGTTAATAGCAGAGCAACCCTCTGGAAAGACAAATCCTTTTCATAATAGAAACCTTCTTTGAGTTTGCTGTTGATTAAAGGGAAATGAGAGATCTGAAGTTAAGCATTAAAGTTTCTAGCACGGTAAGAGAGAGAGAGAGACTGCTTATACATGCTGATTGGGCACTCCATATAATAACATAATTGCATGCTTGTATTCACATCCTTTCATTGTGTCTTTTATCGAAATACTTTAATGTTTCCATTTGTAAGGAAGAACGAACTTGTAAAACTATAGAGCATTACGTTAAATGATGCTAATTGCTGCGCTTGTCACCCTTCCCGTAATGATGTAGCCTGCGGATTCTGTCGGCTGATGACTGGAACTTACCCTGCCATTAGGGGAACCTCCCTGGGATCTTTTTATTTATATAGCACTGTATAGTACAGGTATGGGATCCGTTAAACAGAAACCTGATTTACAGAAAGCTCTGAATTACAGAATAATGTTAGTTATGGCTAATAGTGATGGCCGAATCTGTCCTGGAAACGACAAAAACCCTGCAAAACTCATTTGAAGTCAATAGCCTGTCAATAGCCAATAGTTCTGCAGCTTTTTTAATTTTCATTACCCTAGAGTCTATGGGTGTTTTGTTCACAATGAAACCTGGCAATAAATCACCCGTCACTAATGGTTAAGTAAAACCTCACCTGTATATGTTCTGCCACATAAAGTTCTACTAATACAACACATTAGCTAGAGAGAGAGAGAGAGAGAGAGATAGATAGATAGATAGATAGATAGATAGATAGATAGATGATAGATAGATAGATGATAGATAGATAGATAGATAGATAGATAGATGATAGATAGATAGATAGATAGATAGATAGATAGATAGATAGATGATAGATAAATAGATAGATGATAGATAGATAGATAGATAGATAGATGATAGATAGATGATAGATAGATAGATAGATAGATAGATAGATGATAGATAGATAGATAGATGATAGATAGATAGATAGATAGATAGATAGATAGATAGATAGATAGATAGATAGATAGATAGATAGATAGATAGATAGATAGATGATAGATAGATAGATAGATAGATAGATAGATAGATAGATAGATAGATAGATGATAGATAGATAGATAGATGATAGATAGATAGATAGATAGATAGATAGATAGATAGATGATAGATAGATAGATAGATAGATAGATGATAGATAGATAGATAGATGATAGATAGATAGATAGATAGATAGATAGATAGATAGATAGATGATAGATAGATAGATAGATAGATAGATAGATAGATAGATAGATAGATGATAGATAGATAGATAGATGATAGATAGATAGATAGATGATAGATAGATAGATAGATAGATAGATAGACGATAGATAGATAGATAGATAGATAGATAGATAGATAGATGATAGATTGATAGATAGATAGATAGATAGATAGATAGATAGATAGATAGATAGATAGATAGATAGATAGTATTGGGATTAGGCCAGTTATTGGGACCCTGGGTCTCCTTGTCGTGTGATACGGATCCGGGAACTTGCACAGAGAAACACAGACAAGTAGTGAATCTCCTAACAAATTCAGTTTATTGCTAGTTTTGAAATACGGTAGATTATATACACATGTAGATAAAGGCATTCAATTATGCTTACGTAACATGGGGTGGGCACATATGCCTTGCAGTTATTTGTAGAAAATGAAAAGTCATTTAGAGTAGCTGCTGAAGCTTATTTTGGTTATTTAGCCTTGAGCATTGCTGAAATCAACAAGGACAGAATACAACTTGCACAAAAACAGGATGGACTAGGTTATCATAACAACTAAAGTAGCACATACACAGACCTTCTTAGAATTGTGCATACATATATTAACCCTTCAGAAAGATAGATAGATAGATAGATAGATAGATGATAGATACTGTAGATAGATAGATGATAGATAGATTGTAAGCTCTACGGGTATCATGTATCACGGTAGTCTGATGATTAGTAGCCTCTCCTGCGCTTCCCACTGGACCTGAACACCGGATGTGGAAACAGTAACAGGCCCAGTTGAAGAATAGCAGTAGTGCCGTTGATGAGAAAGCCGATAATAAACAGTCTTTGTACAGCAGTAATGCAAACAGGCACTATGAAGCAGGGGTAGTCGAGAAACAAGCCGAGGTTAAACCGAGAATCAGAGTCTGAAAACAAGCCAGGGGATGATCAGAAGAATAACCAGAAGCCGAGCCAAAATCAGAAGTCAGAAGAACAGTCAGGAGGATTCAGGAACGCTTAGTGTCAATTTGCAGGCAAAAGATCACTTCGCAAAGTGTGTTAGGCCTGGGCGTCCTTAAATCCGCAGGGAGCATGCGCGCAGCGTCAATACGCGACGTGCGTCAATACGCGGCGTGCGTAATCTCGTGCCCCCGTGCGCGCGCGCCTAGTCGCGCGCCCGCGCACGCCGCGCGTTTAGTCGCGCGCCTGCGCGTAGCACACGCTCAGACGCGCGCCCATGTGCGGCATCGTTCCGACCGCGCCGGCGCATATCTACGCCGGCGCTGCCGCGCCCGTGCGGACACACGCGCCACGGAGCACACGGAGCTGACAACGGGGCAGGGACCTCCATCCTCTTGTGTCTTTGACTCTTAACTTATTGCAACTGTATTTATCTTGTATCTATCTGTATTTATTGTTGTACTTTGTATTTATCTATTATTATCTTAATAATCCCCTGTTTGTATTAATGTATTCTACTGTACAGCGCTGCATACATAAGTAGTGCTTTATAAATAAAGATATACATACATACATACATACATAGATGATAGATAGATAGATGATAGATAGATAGATACAGTAGATAGATAGATGATATGTCTGTGGGTATAGTTAAAGTTCTTTAACCTCCCTAACTATTTCAGAATATAAAGGCTTTTCTGCTTTGTTTGCATCCGCCAGGAACTGTAAATATTGTTCCTCGCTGCAGCCTTCTGTGTGTTAATAAGTGGTAATGCTTGGAAACCAACTTTGCACTCACAAACTGCTCAACCAGGGAGCCCATTTTCTACACAACTTCCCCATCCAGAAATCAGGGAGAGAAAAGACGAAGAAAACAACAGCCTGCAGCTGCTTAATTACACCTTGGCTCGGTGACGAATGAATCCATTTTGTGCAACTTATGTTTGCTTCTTCTAAGCCTGATGGTGAGCCCTGGCCCAAGCCGAACTGCACCTGCACATCGCCCCCTTCATGGCACAGGTGCTGGCATCCTCGCAGCATTCAAACAATTCCCCTGAAGGATATTCCTCCTTGTGCCTGTTATTTGTGCCAGCGTGCGCCCCTCTAATCGCTTTTCTGATGCTAGAAACTTTTTTAGAGGCAGCCAGTTTCCAATTCCTCAATAACCTGCAGAGGAGGAGATTAGGAAAGGGGAGAAGAGTGAAAAATGGCTAACACTCTATGGTCTCGGGTGCTTTCTGGAACTAGGAAAATATGCTCTATGGTAAATTTTTGTGAACAAATGAAAAGAAAAAACAAAGTAGATATCAATATTTTACGGATATGTATAAATGCTGTAATTGCAGTATTAACTTAGCGAGTAAATGGTATTGAAGAAAAATATATTATGGTATCACATTAGAAACAAATCATGTGAACAATAATTCACCAAACTTGCAACGTGGTCCAATGTGGAAAAATCATATACAACCACAAAAAAGGGGGACAATTGGTCACTCAAAGAGCCACGAAGGTTATCAAAAATAAGTTAAAACAAAAGGCTTTTTTTGAACAACATCTCCATTGCCTTACGTGTTTTGTCGGGGTTTTTTGTGTGTTTTTTACCATTCAAAATGATTGAAATTCATGGACATTTTTTGCTGCGTTTTTTCACGGTGGTTTCATTAAATAAATTCACCAATGGTGAAACACAAATCCATGCCTGGCAAAAAATGTCACTCATCACTACCCAAGTAAGTCAGCAATTGATATATGAGGATTATATATTAAAGGGGACCAATAGATTATAACTTTGCTAACATACAGTAGTTTTGTGGCAGCTCTCTGTACAGGCGATAAAAATGTGTGGGGTTATGTAATAAAAGGCCCAGGAGCAATAACCCATAGCAACCAATCAGCACGTAGCATTTACTGGTTTCCTGACTGAAAGCAAACATCTTATTAGCTGTTATGGGTTACCGCTCCTGAGCAAACTAAATTCCTTTTATTACATACGAGGGATTGGGAGCTATCTGTGCTAGGGAGAGTTTTACGGTCTGATTCAGCTGGACATAAACCAGGAGCCCTCAAACTACGGCCCATGGGCCAGATCCAGCCCCCCAGGGTAATTTACCCCGCCACCCGGTGCGTCCTCACCCCTGGCAGTGGAGAGAGAGGACTCATTGGGGAGCGGGACGGGGGAACTGAGAGGGAGGACGGACGGCGCTTACAGAAAAAAGGTGCTTACAGAAGGACAAAAGGTGCTTACAGAAGGGGGATGCTCTCTTGGAAGATGGACAGCAGACTTGGGGGAGCTGGAAGAAGTAGGACTGAACGGATGAACGGAGTGTGGGAGGGTGGACGGACAGAGCGCAGGGCGGTGGGGATGCTGCAAGAGAATGCAGGAGTGGGCCACAATTTGACGACGGGAGGGGGGGGAGTGGTGATGGTGGTCCATCCCCCCAACAGTCTGAGTGGCCATGATATGGCCCCTTGGTTAAGAAGTTTGAGGACCCCTGACATAAACCCTTAAGACCAGAACCATTGGGATCATAAACTTTGCACTTTTGTTTTCTTGTTAGGGGATGACAACACAATAGGAAGGATATAAGTACAGTAGATATAAGGAGACTTCGGGCCAGACAGACTGAGGATAATGGCAGTGTAGGCCAGATGAGTTTGTAGCACCATAATAGAAGCTACAAGAAAAGTCTAAAGAAGACAAATTATATACGTATTACAATTACCTCTTAATATTTCCATAAGGTAAATGCAAAGCAAACAGGTCTAGTCTAAAATCCCGCTTGTCATGGTTCATTGAGTGATGTCTGCGGTCACCTGTTACTCCTCTTCCCTAAACCTTTCCTCTGCTGACAAGTTCTAAACAAACAAATAACGTAACTCTACAACTGTCGTGCTTCCCATCATGCCGGGAATAAATCAGCATTAGGTGAGATAAACGGTTCTATTGACACAAACAAATAAATAAACCAGAAAGCGACATTTTCAGTAAATAATATACAACGTCTACTTACAGAAGGCACGGACAGAAGGGCCTCGCTCAGCAGGTTGGTTTTTCATGGAGTTAATTAGGAACATGTTGGCCCCTATAAGCGGCAATGTTTGCGACTGCCATTTTCCGGAAAAAGAACAAAATGTTACTTTAGTGTTCTCAGCAACAATTGTATGAGCGATTCAGCATTAACTGTAGTGTAAAGTACACACAGAGCATTAGCTAGCCTTCAACCCGTTGAAGAGCAAGGACTACTGAGAGTTTTGCTGCATCCTCGGTGGCCCTGGACCAAAAGTGCAGCAGTCCTTGTGCAGCCTCAATAATTATTATCCCCGTTTGTAGAGAAATTATGACAGTACTTTCCTGCTTTGCCTTGGAAATACCCTGTAACTGCAGTACAAACTTGCAGTACAATTCTTAGTTTAATTCAGTGATCCCCAATCAGTTGCTCGGAAGCATCTTGCTCTCACCAACCCCTTGGATATTGCTCCCAGTGGCCTCTAACCAGGTGCTTATTTTTGAATTTGTGGCACCTTAGAGGCAAGTTCTATCCACCTTAAACCAAAGGTTTTCCCTCTCATATGGTGGAGGCCAGAGTGTTGTTTAACTATAACTCTTTGGTGAAACACAATAAAGGTGTCAGTGGTTCTTGAATTTAAACATGAACAGGTTCCTTTAACTTGATCCACATAAGAATATGAAACAAACAGAAATGCAGACTTTACACATACTGGAGCACAGGCATCAGGCATATACTCAGAAAAACACCTCATATAATATTCATCCCCGCAGGGTAGTACAAGAACAATGAGTTACCCCCAGTCCAAGTGGTATTCTACCTTGCCCAGAGTCTGTACAATTGTTCCTTACTTCTGGGCAATAGTAAACCTGGGATCTATAATCCCATGGACACTCCTCATTGGAGACAAAGGCTGCTCTCCAGCTAGTCCTAAATATCAATCACACCTAGTATAGCCTGACACTAAGCTCCACTGACCTAGGTTCCACTATTGTCCCAACATGGCTGCTCTTCCCTAAATATTATCACGCATTGTCATTTAATGACCAAACCATAGAACCACACTGGTCATACTTTGACCTAGTTGACTTTGACCAAGTTACTAGGGGGCTGGCAAGGGAAAGGCACAACTATTTTACCAGTCCCCTACATACCTATTGATACAGACCACTGTTAGAACCTTAGAGCTACTGCCTGATTTAGAGATGGTGGTAGCTCCAGAGGTCCCCTACGTCAATAGGTGGAACACCGCTCGATTTGGGTGGGCGATATCGGGGAGCGTGTAGCCCTGGGGCCAAACGATCGAATTATACTGGCGGCAGTCGATTCGGGGACCGCATCAACGAGCCGATGCGATCCCCGATCTGACGGAATTTTCTAACCTGGCCGATCGAGATCTGCCCAATTTCAGGCCAGATAGCGGTCGGCCAGGCCCCTCGTTTCTGCCCCTACACGGGCAGATAAGCTGGCGAATCGGTCCAAGGGACCGATATCAGCAGCTACAATCTGCCCGTGTATGGGGACCTTTAGTTATAGTAAGCCTTTGCAGCAAGAGACTGACACAGAGTTGTGTCACTTACACTGCACTGTGCAAGTATTCTAGATCTTTTTTCATGGTTGGTCCTGCAAGGTATTAATCATTTGAATTATATTGTTTATACAGCCTTGCATTTATCTACAGTCATTTACTTTTTCCTTACCTATTTTTTATAACTTTGTTCTGGGATTATGTAGTTTATGTAGGTTGGTATGAGAAAACCACAAATGAAAAATGCCCGCGCCACTGTTACTGGAGCCAAGTTCATCTGAAACATTTGAGACCCATCTAATACACTAAACCATATTAAATGTTATTTGTCAGGAGCATTGAGATGTGAGAGCCTACAGTTCTATTGCCACTATCTTTGTGGTGACTCTGGGAGTGTATTTGTGGGTGGTATGGGCAGATAGATAGTAATAAAGCATTGGTTCCCATACTGTGGGACTAAGGGAATCCAAAGTAGTATCTTGGAAGCCTTGCCTAAAGGCCAGTTGAGGAAAGATTGGTAAGAATGTAAATTTGCTCTCCTAGACACTCACAAAAGCCCAGACTAAAGTTTTAGTGAGATTTGCCGCCCGATATTTTCTGCATCCAAAAGAGAACCATTGCCCAGGGCCCAGACCCAACATCTGCTCGGAGGAGGAGCCCGAGGAGGGGTCTTGACTGACAAACACTATGTCTGCAAAACTGATAATTTACATCAAGGTTTGACTTGTGAGGGAACAATAAAAATGAAATATTTGGCTGCCCCTCTGGTTGGTGGGTTGGTAAGAGCATAAATGGCCAGAGCCCTGTAGCCCATTCTATACAATGAACAAAGCTGTTGTTCTCAATAACAAAGAGAGAGATGGAGACATATATATGTGTTAGCTTTAAATGCTGTACTTTGTGAGAACTACACATCTATTGCTCATTATACTTTCTGTGACATTGCCCATAAAATCAATACTTTAGAGTGACAGGTTTTCGTTGGATTGGCAGACTGAAGTGGATGACTGCATTCAACCCAGGGTGCTTTTTGAGATTGAAATCCTTCATCATAAGTACTCACAAATCCCTTTTCCTCTCAAAACAAAGAGAAACTTGCCATTTTGCTAACCTGCGGCCTGAAACTAAAAACCTGAACTGAAATACTGAAGGATGTTCCACACACACAAAAAAAAGTAAATTGCAGCCAGATAGAATTTTAATTTTTATGCTGGAATAGAATGAAAAACTACCAAAATAACTCACAAGTTTAGTTATAAGTGTATGGCAAAATATTACAATTGAATGAAGGTGAAGAATGCAAAGCTGTGGCCTTTGAGTTACACAGCAAGTGCCCTGTCAGGGTGCAGAAACTGTAAGTAGTAGGCCAAGCCCTGGGGAGAGTATGTAACTTGCCCTTATGGGCAGAGCAGGATGTGCAGATCCATCTGGGACCTGTTTTAACCCTACCTATTCCTAACCCTATCCCAATTCTCTCTGAAAAATGGTCCTGGAATTAAACCTGTGTGCTGCACCTTCCTTCAGTATCACTGCAAGCCTACAACGACTCAGTGGTATTTACCCTTCTGCCACCAGGGGACCCCAAGCCCGAGTTGGCCTGTTACACACTGTCCATCTGTTACATCCATCTGTCTATATTGAACCCATCAGAGTTTCACATTTACTGACATCTGAACTTCCCAGGTGCTTTTTTCTTCACCTAGCCACTACCAATACCCCCAAACAGTTCCAAAACAAGGAATGGAGGGAGGTCCTGACATGAAAAACCCCCTTTCTTCTGCTTCTACTTTAATACTTCAGACCCTGGTAATTACATAATTGCCCTACTTTACCCTAACTTGCCCAGTAACCACCCCCTTGCATCCAAGTCATGCCCTCCTTCTGCCCATACAGACTTCAAGGGGAAGGCAGTTAATACAGGTATAGGACCCAAGGTCCTATACCTCGGGACCAAGGGTATTCTGGATAAGGGGTCTTTCCATAATTTGGACCTCCATACCTTAGGATCCAATAGGATTGTTCTGCCCCAATAAGGGGTAATTATATCTTAGTTGGGATCAAGTACATGTTACAGTTTTATTATTACAGAAAAAGGGAAAATCAATTTTAAAAATCTGAATTATTTCATTAAAATGGAGTCTATAGGAGACAGGCTTTCCATAATTGGGAGCTTTCTGGATAACTGGTCTCCAGATAACGGATCCCATACCTTTATCATAATCATGATGCAGATGCAAGTACAGGTTTACCCTGTAGTCACAGGCCCGGATTTGTGGAAAGGCCACAAAGGCCTGGGTCTAGGGCGGCACAAGTTTAGGGGCGGCATGCCGCCCCGCCGCAACAGAGTTTTTAAATTTGGCTCCCATACGGAGCAGTCGGGACCTCTCCCCACTGCTCCGTATAGGAGTTTAAATGTGGGATTGCGCATGCGCGTTGATCGCGCATGCGCACTCGGGGGGAGAGGGCACCGTGAACTTAAATCCGGCCCTGCGTAGTCACTAACACAGAGCTGGGGCAAAAACAACACTGCAATGTTTATACAGTGAGTAGCTTGCAGAGCTGTGGTACAAGAATCTGCAGAATCTAATGAAGCAGATATTTGGAGTTTTAAATATTGAATATAAACCAAAGTGGCTGCCAGCTCTGTTCTCCTAAACTGTCAGTTGCCTGTAGGCATGTACCAAGCTGCCGAGTCAGAAATCAGGCCCCTGAGCATTAAGCCAGTAGCAAGGTTGAGGCTATCAATGTCTGAATCGCTGAGCATGGAACCTGGTGAGAGAGAAGTTTATGAAGTTTATGTTTTCTAATTAATTAAAATCACCTAACTTATCCGTAATACAGTATCTTTATGCATTTAAAAAAAAAACTTTTGTAATATGAGTAGATATTATAGCAAAACTTATTTTAAAAGGCTTAAGATGTTGTGTTTATCCATAGCAGCAAATGCTGTTGTGTGTCTGACAAGAGCAAAACGATTTGGCATGTTTTACATTGAACACAAATATTAGTGGGAGAAAAGTCAATAGAACATGTAGAATGAAAGAAAAAAACATTGGTTTACAATAAGCCTCTTAGGAGTTTCAGTACTATATAAACAGAGTGACAGAATGATAATGATCTGGGAAAGAAGTTCTGTGAAAATCAGGAGATAATAATGGAGCAGAAAAAGTGAATTATAAAAATGTAGAGTCTCAACAGTCTTGTTCAAGAAGCTAATAACAATATGAAGAATGTTTTGGAGATATTTACACATTGGGTACTGTTTTGCACTGTTTGTTCCTCTTAAGAAAGGTCAAAGGTGGAGACCGAATTGTTAGGCTACTAATAAAACCTGTTATTTGGAAACCCATTATCCAAAAAGCTCTGAATTCCGGGTAGGCCTTCTCTCATAGACAGCATTTTAATCAAATAATGAATTTGAACTTGATCCCAACTAAGATATAATTAATCCTTATTGGAGGCAAAACACTCCTACAGTCCTAATGGGGTTTTTTAATGTCTAAATGATTTTTAGAAGACTTAAGGCATGGAGATAATATATATATAAATATATATATATATAATCCACAAAAAGACCACCAACACTGGGATTTTTTTGTGAAAAACCAAATGTGTTTTTAGAAGGAACATACAGCCAACGTTACGTTTCGGTCCCTGTTGGGACCTTTCTCAAGGTCTATATGTATATATATATATATATATATACATACACACAGGTATGGGACCTGTTATCCAGAATGTTTGTGATCTGGGGTTTTTCTGTAATATGGACCACCATGCCTTCTTCTAAAAAATCACCCAGAGAACTTCAATGGACCTATCAGTGCCTTAGTTGAAGTATTTGTAGAAGTGCCGCCTCTCATTCCCCTCCCACAGGCAAAAACAGCCTCTATAGGTGTAAACAGGGCAGTAACCAGTGGAGGAGTGGCAAGAGAGTCAAAATAAAGATTCCAAAAGTCAGAATACAAGGTTCAAGATCCAAAAATCATAGGCAAAGTTTAACATAGGAAAAGACAACCTGAAGAGAGAGCACAGTGTCACACTACTAGCAATGATCACTTGTTAAAGAAGCCATGCATTAGTTTGAATGCAGTCTTGCATTAATATATTGCAGCATATTTTCATGTAGCAATACGCCTGCTCTGGTGTATTACGCAATGGAGTAAATGCTGTGTGCCAACATCTGCACCAACACTTACCTGTGTCAATATGTGCCAAGTTGAGTGTATCTGAGGACCTACAATGATAGCTGACATCGTTTATGCTACATTTATTCTAGATGGATTCTATTAATATATATCAATAGTTCAGTAGATGTGAAACTTTGCAGATGGGAAGTCAAATCTCTATGTCTCTCTTTTAGAACCACAACTGAGAGAATTAGGGTTGGAAGGCGATAGCGAGACTAAGAATAAGATGAAAGGAAAGAGAATGGCAGAGGAGAATGATACAAAGATGGTATGTATATTTAGAGAAGAAACAGATTTTCATCAAGGGAGATCTGGCAGGCTTTGCCTTTTATGCTGCCAGAAAAATCTCACATTTCAGTTTGAAGAATAAGGTATTGGAATAGCTAAACTAATAACGGGAGATTTTAATTAAAGAATCTGAGCATTTAGTGTACATACCATTTACACCCGCACATGGGTGCCAATTATTTTCCAATATTAATGCATTTAAATGAATAATATAAATGCATTTTATTATGCAAACACAAAAGCATGATTTTCCACTCCAAAGCTCAGGAGTTTCTTTCTCTATATAAGGGAATATGGTGCAGTTATAGCAGTTACATGGGGGTACAAGTATACAGGATTTTGAGTGCATTTGATAGCCTTCCATTGTTCTTAATGGCAATCTATATTTGGGGGGAGTCGACAAGCAATGTCCCATTATATATCTATCAAGAAAGTCCAAGGGGCAGAAGTAGAGGAAAAGTGTAGATAGATTAGAACAAAAGCAGATAATGAGAAAGGAACGACAAATGCCTTCAAGTAATGGAATTGTGGGAATACGAAACAAAACACAAAACAAGTAGGAACATAGACAGATAGAACAGCATTGTTCCTTTCTTCAGTAATATTCTACATTTTTATGCCAGACTGCCTAGAATACATTGGATTTCTTTCACGGTTCCTTCAGGTCCTGGGGTAGGGAAGTCATCATCTGAGGATTATAGGATGATTATTGGGTGATATTATGTCAGATCCTTACTGACCAGATGCAGATATAACACTAAATACTAGAGATACCTAGCCCTGGGGTTACACATGGAGAATGAGCTTCATGCCACTGTAACTTACAAGGCTAAGAGCAATTTCCATGAGATGCAAGTAAGAATTGATACCATTGCAATATTCATGTCCAGTTAAGATTGGCTCTTAGATGCATGAAAATGTATGAATTAGTTAGAGTTTTAATGCCAGGGCCTATTTTGAATCCCAGTCCGGACCTGTCTAGGATCTACAACCTTGGATTAAAAAGGAGACTTTCCATAATGTGAAACCCCATGCCTTAATACACTAAAACAACGAGGAACATGTTGCTCCCCAACCCCTTGGATGTTGCTCCCAGTGGCCTCAAAGCAAGTTCTTATTTTTGAATTTCTGGCTTGGAGGCAAGTTTTTGTTGCAAAAAAACCCAGTGTAAAGCCAAACAGAGCCTTCTGTAGGCTGCCAGTCTACATAGGGGCTAGCAAATAGCCAATTATAGCCCTTATTTGGCACCCCATGTACATATTTTATACCTGTGTTGCCCCCTAACACTTTTTCTATTTGAATGTAGCCCATGAGTAAAAAAGGTTGGGGATTAGAGATGTAGCGAACTGTTCGCCGGCGAACAAATTCGCGCGAATATCGCGTGTTCGCGAACGCGCAAATTCGCGAACTTTCCGCAAGTGTTCGCAATTTGGGTTCGCGTGGCGCTTTTCCGCCGCGTTTTTTCTCGTCGCGAAAAATACCGCACAAGTCACACATGGCGTTTTTCCGCAAATCCCGTTTTCATGGTGCTTAGCGCGACAGAAAAAAATCTGCGTATTTTCGCTAGAATAGCTTGCATTTTTTTTTTGCGCAACGCTGTGCCAACAAAGTATTTTTTAGAGACGTTTTTGCCCTTGATCCCCCTCCTGCATGTCACTGTCCAGGTCGTGGCACCCTTTAAACAAATTTAAAATCAGTTTTCTGGCCAGAAATGGCTTTTCTAGTTTTTAAAGTTCGCCTTCCCATTGAAGTCTATGGGGTTTGCAAAGTCCGCGAATATTCGCGAGTTTTGGCGTAAGTTCGCGAACGGGTCCGCGAATTTTTTTTTTCAGGTTCGCTACATCCCTATTGGGGATCCATGCCCTAAAACAGTTACAAATATCCAAAAGGGTTGTTTTACCATTTCCAAGGATTTGCTTGGTTAACATAAGGCAGGGGTGGCCAATACGTCGATCGTGGTCCACCAGTCGATCCCCCGTGGATTTCTGGTGGACCGCGATCAAGCCGGGGATGCGGAAGTGCTGCGTGAATGCGTACATACGCATTCCCCAATTTTTTCCTCACTCACCGAACTTCTGTCACTACGAATTTTTGTGCCAGGTATGGATTTTGCAGCGAATCCATACCTGGTGAAAATTTTCACTTGTCCCTAGTATTTATCAGAGACTGGAGCAATTGTGTTGTCCAGTGTTGGAATTGCTTTATATTTATCACTGGCAAAGTGTTACAGAAGTAAACATAATATATTCCAGTGATTAATATGGATAAATGACTTTGCCTCAGGATTGTTCCAGTTATAGGTGTATGAATGCTAGATGTATTCAGTATGCACATCAGGAATTTTGCTACAATATAAAGGAGAACTTTGGCCATAGGTTTTACAGCCTTTCCCTGGCCATTAGATGAGGGTCCCAGCTTTCCCACACTGCCATTAGTCCCCCTCTACTATATAATACATTTAGGCCATTGACACTGCATAGTAATGTGTAAGCCACTTCTTGCTTGTTATATAAGATATAAATATGTAAAATGTAAAGATTTAAAAATTGTATTTTACACACTGAGTGCTTAATCTCAATGTGTTTGTATATGCATTATTATTATTATTCTGACATAACATTGATGCCAAGAGATGCAGCTGGGACAATTGAAGCCTTGGCGCTAATCTACTGTCAAAAAACCCTGAATTTTATATGCCCCAGCAATTCTGAGTCATTTAAGGTCTACCATTTCTGTTAGAGCGCATGAGACAATGATTTCTCCATTTATGCTCAGAAAAGGAAGCCTGTTACAGCAATGGCTGAAAAAGGGCTCATGACTGGGCAGGACAAACTGCCAGACAGGGGTTAATAGCTGGGGCTTAGTATTTAGCGTTTGGGGGTGGAGCATATGGTATTTGAAGCAGGCGCAGTTAAGGTGGGTATCCATTTTGGAAGAGAAAACGGAGTCCCACCCGCCCTCCCATTGTTACCCTTTGGGGCACATTTACTAAGACACGAATCTGAACCGAATTGGAAAAATTCCGATTTGAAAATGAACATTTTGCGATTTTTTCGGCGCCTTTACGACTTTTCGGAAATCATCACGACTTTTTCTTTACCAATACGATTTGCGCGAACTTAAAAGGCACGACGTTTCGCGCAAGTTTTAACGCTACGAAAAAATCGCAACTTTTCGCACAAGTTTTAACGCTACGAAAAAAATCGCCAGATTTTGCGCAACTTTCGGAATGGCTACGAAAAACTCGCGTTTTTTCGCGAAAATCGTATTGGTAACGAAAAAGTCGCAACAATTTTCCAAAAAAAACGCAAAATACCGATCATTACGAAAAAAACGCAATCGGACGCATTCGGCCCGTTCATGGGTAAGTAAATGTGCCCCTTTGTGTTAGGTGTCACAAATGTGGCCTGGGTAATGGGATACAGGTTAAGTTGACCCGAGAAGGTGAGTATTTGGGGATATGGTGAAGCAAGAAGATTTTGTTGGCAGTGCCAAGTTTAGCAAGTCCCACTTGTTCAATGGCACATGGTTTTAATGTTTCCTCACTAAGAGCGATGGGTCTCTGGGAGGTTTTACGTTATAGATATATATGTATATTGATACCTTGGTTGAAGCATGCAATCCTGTGTACCCACCATGCTGGAAGGCACGAGAGGCTGGCGGCCGGTACGGTTGTCATGCACTTGGTTTGGTCCATTGCCAGGGACTTTAATGTTTAAAATTTGTTAATATACTTGTTAACACTGTTATTATTTACTTGTTATTTATATTTATGATTATGTATTTTATTGCATATGTCATGTAATAAAGCTGTGACCAATATAATTTCTTATGAAGGACAAGCTGTAAGTGGTGATTATTTCTAGGCCAGTAGTTTGGGGCAAAAGGAGGGCAGGTATTTGGCCCTGCCCAAGTCAAGGGAATTTAAAAAAAAAAACACAACTTCTTAGATCCAAGAAGGCAAAATGCTTACTCTGAATAGTGATTAGTGCTGTACCAACAGGAGACCATATATCCACTTACCCCAGATAAATCTATTGACTATGGATCAATATGGAAGAGTAGTTAGTGATGGTATAATTTATGGCCAGGTAGGCAATGTTTATTATATCCAAATGTAAACTAATCCTTCGTATAGTGCTGTAGAATACACATTTAAAAAATATATGTGTCCATCAAAAGTTCCTGTTGGCCAGACAGATGGCAGAGTAGGGCTAATTAACCTGCTGGGAGCGATGAGGAAAGCTGCCAGGTTTTCTTCTAGTTTGTCACTCATTTCTAATTCTGATCAGAAATCTTTGGGGCTAAGGAACTGTTCCAGCTTTCTGGAAATAGATTTTTTTTTTAAACTTTACAGACCCATATAGGGACTAACCTTAACTCCAATGCAATATAAATTAAATACTTCTATTCTAAAATCTCTGTGCCTCTATCTAAGCTAGGCATTTTGTTACATAGGACGCTGTGCCAAGAGTCTTCAAAATAAGGTTGCATTTCTCTTGCATTTTATTTGTGTTTCTTTTGAATGTTCCAATTATAATACAATATCGGAATATATCATACTGGGAAATGCAGTAAATAAAAACATAAGAGAACACAGAGTTCCTGTACGGTCTTATTAAAGGGGACCTATCACCTTAAGAAACAATTGCAAATCCTTTTCTGTCATGTTAGTGGAGCAAAATACATTTTACTTACACAATATAAATTATTTAAATGTTGTTTCTTCCAGTCTTGGAATTCATAATCACAGCAAGCAGCATTTTATGTACGCTGTTATTAAAGGAACAGTAACACCAAAAAATGAAAGTGTTTCAAAGTAACTAAAATATAATGTGCAGCTGCCCTGCACTGGTAAAACTGGTGTGTTTGCTGCAGATAGATTGGAAAAAATGAAAGGCACAGGTTACACAGCAGATTAGAGATGAGCTCTGTAGAATACAATGGTGTTTTACAAAGCTTATCTGTTATCTGCTATATCACCTGTGCCATTTAGCCCCATTTGAATTTGAATGGCTGCCCCCATGGCTACAGAGCAGCTTTGTGTATATAAACTATAGAAGGGTTTCTGAAGCAAACACACAACTGCAGTACATTATATATTAATTACTTTAATATACTTTCATTTTTTGTTGTTACTGTTCCTTTAAGGCAAGGTTCATATCAACTCAAAATGTGATGCACCAAAATGGGACCTGATGCCTATGCATAAGCTACACAGAGCCTAAGGAGTGAGGGGGGAATGTGAGAAGGGTAGTGACATCTAGGAAGTGCTGGATGAAAAGTAAAAGTAGTTGACTGCCCGTCTTAGGCATAGAGGCAGGGTAATCAATAGCTCAGATTTTTAAATGTCCACAGGTATGGAGATTTTACTAAAAAAATAAAAGAATTTGGGTCTCATGTTTTATTTGCAAATGATTTTTATTGTACAGCTTTTTATGTGTAGGTGACAGGTCCCCTTTAAAGCGATACGAAAAGTAACCTATAGGTCATGTTGATAATTTTTCACTGATAGGGCTGCTTTTGTGAGTAATTGTTACTTGAAGTTCCTAAACCCAACTGTTTTGCCAACCTGACTGTCACTTCTCAACCTGTCAGTTATAGCTTCTAATGCTAACGGCCTCCTGCTGCAGTAATATGGCCGCCCCCTCATAGAGAAACATGGGGGATCAGATTGGTAATATTAAAGCATTGGGCAAATACTTTTATGGCAAATTTGTTAGGGTCATGCAAAGACAATGTTATGAAAGATGCAAAAAAGGTTTAATTTCTGGTGTCAGTATCACTTTAAGACTTCAAGATAACCAAAGTGGAGGTGTGGCACTCTTATCTATGTTAATCTACGTTAATTGGATCAAAGTTCTTATTATGTTGGATCAATATAAACTTTTCAGTGGTGGCTGGGCATTCAAAAATAAAGGAAAGTGTAGTAATATAATCAGTTTCACAAGACCTGTAGGAAGTGTCTGTAGACCAACTTTTTTCCCTTGTGCTCAATTAAATGTATTTTCCTGGGTTTCTATGTGTGTTGTGATTTAAGCTCTGCTAGGGAACAAAGGTATTTTAAATAAAATGAATTGGGGAAGGAATGGAGTGGGAAAAGCAGTGTTTGCTGGTTTGAGACTGAGGGAAGCCTCATATTCCCTCTTGTGGTGCAAAACGATCCGAGGTTCCTTGGTCTCTTTGACACACAACACACATTTAAATGGCTAGAAGGGAAGAAATGGACAAGCTGTTGATGGGTGGTTTCAAGGGATGAGGTGCACTGTGTAAGATGTTCTGCAGTGGCCCCAGGTCCATGCTGCTTTTAGCTTAATAGCTGGGAATAATTTGGTCCAAGGCACTTAGTACAGGAGCTGCATGGTGTTTTTCTACAAAGAAATAAGCAAAGGTAATGTTTGTGTGACACGTACAACCAAACAAAACAAGTGATTAGCAACTCAGGCAGGTGGTTTATGCTTCTTTAATATTTAATGCTATTTATTCATGTAGGTCTTCCGCATTTAAGAGAAAGAGCCACTGGGTAACTACAGAACCTATAAAAAAGAAGGTAGTTTATTTTTATTGAATATTTCCTAGTATGTTGGAAAAATGTATATAGTGTTTGAAGGGTTTCTTCCCTTTTTCCTTGGCTTACAGGTTAAGCCAAATGCAGGTGATCTCTCGATCTAGTAAGTGGAGTCTTAGTCTGTACTATACATAGTAACATAGTAAGTAAGGTCCATCAAGTTCAACCATATGCCTTTATATAACCTGCCTAACTACTAGTTGATCCAGAGGAAGGCAAAAAACCCCATCTGAAGCCTCTCTAATTTGCCTCAGAGGGAAAAAAATTCCTTCCTGACTCAAAGATGGCAATCGGACCAGTCCCTGGATCAACTTGTACTAAGAGCTATCTCCCATAACCCTGTATTCCCTCACTTGTACTGAGAGCTATCTCCCCTACCCCTGTATTCCCTCACTTGTACTGAGAGCTATCTCCCATAACCCTGTATTCCCTCACTTGTACTAAGAGCTATCTCCCCTACCCCTGTATTCCCTCACTTGTACTGAGAGCTATCCCCCTACCCCTGTATTCCCTCACTTGTACTGAGAGCTATCTCCCATAACCCTGTATTCCCTCACTTGTACTGAGAGCTATCTCCCCTACCCCTGTATTCCCTCACTTGTACTGAGAGCTATCTCCCATACCCCTGTATTCCCTCACTTGTACTGAGAGCTATCTCCCATAACCCTGTATTCCCTCACTTGTACTGAGAGCTATCTCCCCTACCCCTGTATTCCCTCACTTGTACTGAGAGCTATCTCCCATAACCCTGTATTCCCTCACTTGTACTGAGAGCTATCTCCCCTACCCCTGTATTCCCTCACTTGTACTGAGAGCTATCTCCCCTACCCCTGTATTCCCTCACTTGTACTGAGAGCTATCTCCCATAACCCTGTATTCCCTCACTTGTACTGAGAGCTATCTCCCCTACCCCTGTATTCCCTCACTTGTACTGAGAGCTATCTCCCATAACCCTGTATTCCCTCACTTGTACTGAGAGCTATCTCCCCTACCCCTGTATTCCCTCACTTGTACTGAGAGCTATCTCCCATAACCCTGTATTCCCTCACTTGTACTGAGAGCTATCTCCCCTACCCCTGTATTCCCTCACTTGTACTGAGAGCTATCTCCCCTACCCCTGTATTCCCTCACTTGTACTGAGAGCTATCTCCCATACCCCTGTATTCCCTCACTTGTACTGAGAGCTATCTCCCATACCCCTGTATTCCCTCACTTGTACTGAGAGCTATCTCCCATACCCCTGTATTCCCTCACTTGTACTGAGAGCTATCTCCCCTACCCCTGTATTCCCTCACTTGTACTGAGAGCTATCTCCCCTACCCCTGTATTCCCTCACTTGTACTGAGAGCTATCTCCCATAACCCTGTATTCCCTCACTTGTACTGAGAGCTATCTCCCCTACCCCTGTATTCCCTCACTTGTACTGAGAGCTATCTCCCATACCCATGTATTCCCTCACTTGTACTGAGAGCTATCTCCCATACCCCTGTATTCCCTCACTTGTACTGAGAGCTATCTCCCATACCCCTGTATTCCCTCACTTGTACTGAGAGCTATCTCCCCTACCCCTGTATTCCCTCACTTGTACTGAGAGCTATCTCCCCTACCCCTGTATTCCCTCACTTGTACTGAGAGCTATCTCCCATAACCCTGTATTCCCTCACTTGTACTGAGAGCTATCTCCCCTACCCCTGTATTCCCTCACTTGTACTGAGAGCTATCTCCCCTACCCCTGTATTCCCTCACTTGTACTGAGAGCTATCTCCCCTACCCCTGTATTCCCTCACTTGTACTGAGAGCTATCTCCCCTACCCCTGTATTCCCTCACTTGTACTGAGAGCTATCTCCCATAACCCTGTATTCCCTCACTTGTACTGAGAGCTATCTCCCCTACCCCTGTATTCCCTCACTTGTACTGAGAGCTATCCCCCCTACCCCTGTATTCCCTCACTTGTACTGAGAGCTATCTCCCCTACCCCTGTATTCCCTCACTTGTACTGAGAGCTATCTCCCATACCCCTGTATTCCCTCACTTGTACTGAGAGCTATCCCCCCTACCCCTGTATTCCCTCACTTGTACTGAGAGCTATCTCCCCTACCCCTGTATTCCCTCACTTGTACTGAGAGCTATCTCCCATACCCCTGTATTCCCTCACTTGTACTGAGAGCTATCTCCCCTACCCCTGTATTCCCTCACTTGTACTGAGAGCTATCTCCCATAACCCTGTATTCCCTCACTTGTACTGAGAGCTATCTCCCCTACCCCTGTATTCCCTCACTTGTACTGAGAGCTATCTCCCCTACCCCTGTATTCCCTCACTTGTACTGAGAGCTATCTCCCCTACCCCTGTATTCCCTCACTTGTACTGAGAGCTATCTCCCATACCCCTGTATTCCCTCACTTGTACTGAGAGCTATCTCCCATACCCCTGTATTCCCTCACTTGTACTGAGAGCTATCTCCCCTACCCCTGTATTCCCTCACTTGTACTGAGAGCTATCTCCCCTACCCCTGTATTCCCTCACTTGTACTGAGAGTTATCTCCCCTACCCCTGTATTCCCTCACTTGTACTGAGAGCTATCTCCCATAACCCTGTATTCCCTCACTTGTACTGAGAGCTATCTCCCCTACCCCTGTATTCCCTCACTTGTACTGAGAGCTATCTCCCCTACCCCTGTATTCCCTCACTTGTACTGAGAGCTATCTCCCATAACCCTGTATTCCCTCACTTGTACTGAGAGCTATCTCCCCTACCCCTGTATTCCCTCACTTGTACTGAGAGCTATCTCCCCTACCCCTGTATTCCCTCACTTGTACTGAGAGCTATCTCCCCTACCCCTGTATTCCCTCACTTGTACTGAGAGCTATCTCCCATACCCCTGTATTCCCTCACTTGTACTGAGAGCTATCTCCCCTACCCCTGTATTCCCTCACTTGTACTGAGAGCTATCTCCCATACCCCTGTATTCCCTCACTTGTACTGAGAGCTATCTCCCCTACCCCTGTATTCCCTCACTTGTACTGAGAGCTATCTCCCATAACCCTGTATTCCCTCACTTGTACTGAGAGCTATCTCCCATACCCCTGTATTCCCTCACTTGTACTGAGAGCTATCCCCCATACCCCTGTATTCCCTCACTTGTACTGAGAGCTATCTCCCATACCCCTGTATTCCCTCACTTGTACTGAGAGCTATCTCCCCTACCCCTGTATTCCCTCACTTGTACTGAGAGCTATCTCCCCTACCCCTGTATTCCCTCACTTGTACTGAGAGCTATCTCCCCTACCCCTGTATTCCCTCACTTGTACTGAGAGCTATCTCCCATACCCCTGTATTCCCTCACTTGTACTGAGAGCTATCTCCCCTACCCCTGTATTCCCTCACTTGTACTGAGAGCTATCTCCCATACCCCTGTATTCCCTCACTTGTACTGAGAGCTATCTCCCATACCCCTGTATTCCCTCACTTGTACTGAGAGCTATCTCCCCTACCCCTGTATTCCCTCACTTGTACTGAGAGCTATCTCCCATAACCCTGTATTCCCTCACTTGTACTGAGAGCTATCTCCCATACCCCTGTATTCCCTCACTTGTACTGAGAGCTATCCCCCATACCCCTGTATTCCCTCACTTGTACTGAGAGCTATCTCCCATAACCCTGTATTCCCTCACTTGTACTGAGAGCTATCTCCCATACCCCTGTATTCCCTCACTTGTACTGAGAGCTATCTCCCATACCCCTGTATTCCCTCACTTGTACTGAGAGCTATCTCCCATAACCCTGTATTCCCTCACTTGTACTGAGAGCTATCTCCCCTACCCCTGTATTCCCTCACTTGTACTGAGAGCTATCTCCCATACCCCTGTATTCCCTCACTTGTACTGAGAGCTATCTCCCCTACCCCTGTATTCCCTCACTTGTACTGAGAGCTATCTCCCCTACCCCTGTATTCCCTCACTTGTACTAAGAGCTATCTCCCATAACCCTGTAAGCTATATAATGTATCAGCCAGCACAACTGATTCGAGGGAGGGAATTCCACATCTTCACAGCTCTCACTGTAAAAAATACTTTCTAAATATTTAAACAAAACCTCTTTTTTTCTAAACGGAGTGGGTGCCCTCGTGTCCGTTGGAAGGACCTACTGGTAAATAAAGCATTAGAGAGGTTATTATATTATCCCCTTATATATTTATACATAGTTATTATGTCACCTCTTAAGCGCCTCTTCTCCAGTGTAAACAGACCCAACTTGGCCAGTCTTTCTTCATAACTGAGACTTTCCATACCCTTTACCAGCTTAGTTGCCCTTCTCTGGACCCTCTCTAACTCAATCATGTCCCGTTTGAGCACTGGAGACCAAAACTGAACAGCATATTCTAGATGGGGCCTTACCAGTGCTCTGTAAAGGGGAAGAATAACCCCCTCCTCCCGTGAATCTATACCCCTTTTAAAGCGGACCTGTCACCTTAAGAAATAATTTCAAATTGTTTTCTATTGTGTTTGGCAAGCAAAATAAACTTTACTTACACTATATAAATTATTTTAATCTTATTTTCTTCAGCCTTTGAATTCACAGTTGCAGCAAGCAGGCAGGGGCCATTTTGTGGACACTGTTATCAAAGCAGGCACTGCATCCTGCCAAAATCTTGTTTCTGTGCCAGTATGGGGGGACCTGATGCCCATGTCCATGCACTGGTTACACAATTAGATGGTGCGGAGGGAGGGGAATGTGAGGATGCAGCAACATCTAAGAAGTTCTGAATTGAAAGTGAAAGTAACTGTCTGCCCCACCTCTATGCCTAAGGCATAGAGGCGGGGCAGCCATTATATGATTGACAGCTGTGATTTTAAAATGCTTTTATAATGGGTATGGATGTGGTAATAAAAAAAATATTTTGGGTGTCATGTTTAATTTGAAAAGGGCTTTTATTATACAGCTTTTTATGTCTGGGTGACAGGTCCTCTTTAATACAGCTCAAAACCTTGTTTGCCCTTGCAGCTGCTGCCTGGCATTGCTTGCTACAGCCAAGTTTATTATCTACAAGGACTCCAAGGTCCTTCTCCATTATGGATTTGCCTAGTGCAGTCCCATTAAGGGTATACGGGGCTTGCATATTTTTACATCCCAGGTGCATGACCTTACATTTATCCACATTAAATCTCATCTGCCACTTAGCTGCCCAGATTGCCAGTTGGTCAAGATCCTGCTGCAGGGATGTCACATCCTGGATAGAATTGATTGGGCTGCAGAGTTTTGTGTCATCTGCAAACACTGATACATTACTCATAATACCCTCCCCTAAGTCATTAATGAACAAGTTAAATAAAAGTGGCCCCAGTACAGAACCCTGAGGGACCCCATTGAGAACCTTATTCCAAGTAGAGAATGTACCATTAACAACCACCCTCTGTATGTGTTCTTGTAGCCAATTTCCTATCTATATTTTGCACTGAGGTGACATAATTCATATAATATCATTTGCCATTTCCCATATATATGGTAAATATGGCCCTCGTCTTATTTGTTATACCAGAAACATCTCTTGTGACCCTAGACACAACACTTATGGGGGAATTTAAAATTGCAAAAGATTGCAACAATTAAAGATAAAGACTCACATTTTCAATGTAATGTTGTTCCTTATTGCATAATGTTTCTAAAAACACACTGGAAGTTGGCATTTTTTTTTTGCCTACAAAATTATGATTTTTGAATTGTATAACACTGGCCATTACAAAATGGATGATTGTATGAGTTGCTTAAGACTTTTGTTGACTAAAACTTATATTAAATAAATGCAAAGTATTCCCGTACCCTGGGCTCCATTTACTGTAGCTCTGGCCAGGCATGCTGGTAATATTACTCATACCATGAAGAACCTCGTTTTGTTCAGCTCTTTAAAAAGCTGATTGTAGTTATTATGGCAGATGGAATATTATATATGTCTTACTGAAGACACTAAAAATATGGGAAGCGAAATTGCAGCAGGGAGAACATTTCTTCCCACTGCATCGTCTACAGCAGGTGCAAAATTTTCCTTGTGTCGTTGGGTTTATTTTTAAACTATAATCACTGTATTTTTAGTCCCGTTTAAAGCTCGGTTGTGTTAAATCTTCTGTCTGTACAGAAAAAAAAATGCATGTATGTTAGTTTTCTGTTCGGCTGATATGGATCAGGGAAGATAAGATGTAAAATAACAAAGATGTTATTGTTCTCAGTCAACTAATGGCTATTTATACATTGATGGGATCCAAAGCTTTGGACCAGATCAAGACTAAAGCTGGCCATACACGCACCGATAATATCGTACGAAACCTCGTTTCGTATGATATTCGATGCGTGTATGGCAAGTCGGTGAGTCGACCGATATCGCAGGAAGCTGCTATTGGCCGACTCGCCGATCGACCAGGTTAAAAGATTTTGATCGGGCGCCATAGAAGGCGCCTGAGCAAAATCTCCCGTCAGGGCTGAATCGGCAGAAGGAGGTAGAAATCCTATTGTTTCTATCTCCTTATCTGCCATTTCAGTCCTGCTGCAAATGGAGCACATTGTAGCCTATTGCTACCAGTGGCTTAGCTTGCCTAATTTAAATCCAACCAATACTACTGACAGTGCAAAAGACCCTCAAAACTGTGAAATTTAAAAACTCACAGATGGAAAAAGCACAAGCATATATTATTTAGTAAGGAGAAACATCAACTTATCAGTTGTATATTAGAGGGGGGCTCTGTCTTTGAGCTCATCCCTGGGAAAGGGAAGAGAGAAATATTGGAAGTGGGAATCACTGTTCTCCCCACCGGCAGCCATGGCCCAACCCTTCACTGGGGAAAGGGCATTGGTCAAGCTTTCCTTTTTGTAATAATCTACCTCCTTATTATTTTTATTCCTTATTTTGAAATTGAAAATACGCTGGAATAAGAATAGCACATTGCAATGTCTACTTACACCTTTACATTATAATTATAAAACCATGCAGTGATCAATGAAAGACTAGTGGTATTTCTAGTAGAGCACATCAGTGATTTTTATGCTTGGGTACATAGTTTTATCAGATTTCCTTTACTATTTAACCATAGGCAGGCAGACAAGATTGTGATGAGGAAAAGGCAGCAGATGTTAACTTAACATATCTAATATAAACACGCAGAGTAACCATGAATAACAACGATCCCACATCAGGTGACCAAATGACTAACACACCTGTCAATCCCTGTTATAATACCTACCTTGATTATCAGAGCCCTTGACTGAATGCCTAACCCGGAGTTCTCCATCACAATAAAATTGTACAATATAGATGCTACAATAACTTTTTTTCTCAAAGACGATGATGGATGGGGCAGGATGGTCCTTTTCCTGACTGTCTCTGCACCGTACCTTAGATGACTGAACACAATCCCATGGAAAACCCTTTCATTTAGACCCTTAGATGTTGCTGGATCCCAGGGGATGCCAGCCAATCCAGTGACATATCTGGTGACACCTCCCCTCTGTAGTTATCAGCCTGACAACTGGCCCCATGTGACCGTAGCTTTGTGCCTGTCACTGTTTGCCTGCATGGTCCAGAAAACCTCCTCTGTGCCAGCTTCTGAAACCCAATGACCCCACTGCAGACTGGAATACTAAGTCTCCTCTCTGGAAAACAATAGTTTCTGCTTTATTAACTTTCAGCTCATGGTGACCACCCAACAACCATTTCTATTTCCTAAGTCAAGGCCAATCCGTGTGCTGAACTAAGTCATTAGTAGAGTAAATTTACTGTGTCGCTGTGAGGAATCTGCCTTAAGCATTCAGAACTCACATCCCTCCAGCTAATTACTGTGCATGCAGCAAGCTCACTAACCCACCAAGCCATCCCCATTCGTCTGGCCCATGTTCTATTTAGACTTAACAGTACTTGTCAGTTGTCTGATATATAGCAATTTACCTTGTCTTTTCTTTTATAGCTGAGATAGGACCATGTAATACTGGAGCATGAAGACATTGCAAGGTTTGGATAAATGTCAATAGCCTCCAATGTAGGTTGTATACGTGCCACTAAGCAAACAGTATGTAGTGTCAAGAATAAGTGACACATGTAGTACCCATGTCAATTCCATTGTATTTCATTGTCTGCCTTTAATTAATTATACCAGACACCAGTTCATTAAATTCTTTCTCACAGTTAATTCATCATTTCCACTATTGCCATCTCCCCTCATCTTACCTCTCATTATACCGCTCTCCCTACAGTTTATCCATCCTCACTCAGGTTATTAACTATCTACCCCAGTCTAACTACCCCAGTCTAACTACCCCAGTCTAACTACCCCAGTCTAACTACCCCAGCCACAGATGCACTGTGTACTACATGCAGCCCTGCAGATACATGTACACATTACATTATATACTAAATACATGTATATGCTTTCATGCACTCTCCCACTTCTTTCCATTACTTGTCATAAATGTCCAATCTGTTCTTTCTATCTGCTACTTATATATGTACTCATTTAATACATGTATTTTATGAATTATATTAACTTCTTTCTTTTCACAGCACATAAATCACTGGCATTGGCTGTGAAGGACCTGACTGCAAATTGCTTTGTCTACATTTCTGGGTTCCACGAGTCTTTGATCCCTAAAAGGGTTAATTAATGTTTTTTTTGGTGCATAACTTATAATGGCAATAATCATTATTTTTAGATATTCTGCTTTAAAGCAGAAAAATAATTATATTGTTTCATATATGTATTGTGCAAAGGTTCAGTCCCTAAGCCTGTTTTCCTATGGGATGCCCATTTACTATCTTGGGAAACTTTCTGTTCTATTACCTTGATTTATTGCTGCACATCCCAACAAGCTCATTTATATCTTGGTCTCCTTTGCTAGTCAAATTCCTTTTGATTTAATACTAAGCCTCTGGGAAAGCCTGTATGTATTGATATCCAAATACTTTGGTAATACTTGTGCCGCCAATGCTTGCTATAAAATCATTGTTCTGTGCCGTACATGGTGTATGTTGTGTATAAAAACAACTGTGTTAAGTGAACGTGAGTCCGAGTGCCTGATTCCATATGTTGGAGGCACAGTATAGCAGAACTATATCCTTTGTGCAGACAGTAATAATTAGGGATGCACCGAATCCCGGATTTGGTTCGGGATTTGGCCGAATCCTGGCTTTTTTGGCACGTGATGCGCTTTTAAACTAGTTGCGATCATAATCAGCACATGCTAATTAGGATTTGGATTCAGTTCGGGATTCGCCCAAATCCTTCTGGGTGGGTTTGGAGGTTTGGCCGAACCCAAAAAAGTGGGTTCGGTGCATCCCTAGTAATAATGGGTGCCAGTGGTAATTGAACTGAAACAGTAAGAGCTTTATTAACTGAATCCACATAGGAGTACTTTAACATCAAATTTGCAGGATATATGGCACACAGGAGTCAGGCATACACTCACAGTTAAAGCTTTATGCAGTACTTTTCCCCTCAGGGTCAATCAATGAGCAAAGGATTAGTTTACTGGGAAGGGTCACCTCTAGCTTTTAGGATCTTTTCTCAAACAGAGCCTAGGCCAACTCCTTTAGTCCCAACATCTGCACACTTGGTCCCTACTCTGGGCAGTAGTGCACCCAGGATTTTAATCCTAACTAAATCTTCTTGGCTGAGCCTCATGATGCTCGTCTAGCTACTCCTGTGTGTGACCTATGACAGAGTATATCCTATCACTTAGTAGGCCTTCTTTTCTGCAATGGACCCAGATCATGCGTGCTCTAGCTTTATATACTTTAGAACATTGGCATCTTCTGTTTTCCTCTAATCTAAGGATGCTGCATCAATGTTAGTGAGTCCTGCACGGTTTTCCTTATTTGGGAAACTGGGCAGGAGGTTTTGACCTGGACAGCCCTTCCAAAAACCATGCCGTCAGGGTCAAAACAGGACAGGTGGCAACCCTATATGTAATTCAGACTTTGTAGCATATGAACCATGAATAACAGTCCCTTGGCTAGGTTTATATGCCCTTATAGCAGGGATCCCCGACCTTTTATACCCGTGAGCCACATTTAAATGGAACAAGTGTTGGGGAGCAACACAAGCATGAAAAATGTTCCTGGGGGTGCAAATAAGAGCTATAATTGGCTATTTGGTAGCTCCTATGTGGACTGGCAGCCTATAGAAGGCTCTGTTTGGCATTATACTTGGTTTTTATGCAACTAAAACTTGCCTCCTAAACAGAAATTCAAAAATAAGCACCTGCTTTGAGGCCACTGAGAGCAACATCCAAGGGGTTGGGGAGCAACATGTTGTTCCTGAGCCACTGGTTGGGGAACACTGCCTTATAGTTTATTAACACATGAAATACTTATATTCTATACTTATGCTCCGTACTGAAGTGTAATATTACAGTATATAACAAGTAAACAAAAGTGTAATTGGATAATTTACATTTATAGCAATAAAACTTAACAGCCTCTTAACTGACTGGTCTATTTAACCCCCTTTAAAATCCAATGCATATGCCAATATGTATATGCCAATGTTATGCCCCCGTCATAAAAGGGTTAAGGGACTTTTTATACAACCAGACGCATTTGAACGTATTTAAATCTTTCTAGCACAGTCGGAGTTGGGATTTTTTTGGTGTTACTGCGACTTCTACAAACGCTGAACACATGTGTCAGATGGACTGTAAATTAGTGAGATTTACTGATAATCAATGAGAAGAGGCAGAAGCGGTTTAATCATCCTTTGCAGGCTTAAATTGCAATTCACTTACCATTTCTAAATGTATACATCTTTCTGCTGAGCATTAGTGAACTGTAAATATATGTGCCAGAAATTAGTGTTATAAACTAACACAGACACCTTTGATTTGTCAGTTCTTTTGCAAATGCAGAATGGCTCGAATGCCTTCTTCCACTCCGCCTGCATTCTGTACGGCTCCTATAACTAACTGCCACACATACTGCAGGAATGCGTTAGAGAATGCCATGAAGCTTGGGAACTTCCAGAGGTTCTCAACTGCTCAACTATCGGTTTGCACAATATTGTGGGGAGGAACTGGGGACTTTGATACTCACAGAAGCTTTAAAGAAATGGCAGAATTGTCCACAAAATGTGATAATTCAGCATGTCCAAAATGTGTACAAGTATTTTATGTGTAAAATAATGGCATCAATTACCAATGTACCTTGTGCTTCTGTACGGAGCAAAAATAGTTGCAACCAACATAGAACTTCAGGCTGGAAACTTGCATCTGACATTGGTGTCCACTTCCATTCCCCATGCAGGCCTATTGCTTGTGCATCATTGTAGACATGTAAACAGGAGCAAGGTGAATCTGCAACCATGAAATAAAACCACATAATTAATTGATTTATTGTTTGATTAGTTGTTTACTACCTACTAGGAACCCATATCCAGATTATGGACTAACACAGTGGTCCCCAACCTTTTTTTGCACCATGAACCCGTTTCAAGCAAGACAATTTTTCCAAGGGCCAGAGATGGGGAAAGGGGGGGTGGCGCAACTAGTGCATAGTATATAATTGAATTATTACATATATAATGTCAATCTAATTATTACATTTTATATTATGCACTTTATTATTATTATTATTACAGCTTAATAAAGTACTTTGGTCCTTGCCGTGATCAGTAGAAACCTTCCTGGGCTTCGCATAGCTGTCATGGCTGTGTAACACATCGGGGAGTTGGGATCACAGGTAATTGGAGGTGGCCCGGTTCAGCACAGCCCATGGCCCGGCACCGGTCCCCGGACCCCTGGACTAACAGACAGCTCAGTGTTGCAGTTGTGGTTTCACTATAATGAATGCAATTTTCAGTGCCATTGAGTTTAATCTTTGTCAAAAGGCAAGTGCAACTGAGTGTGTTTTGATACATTGGTCACCATTACGTCAAATTTAAAACCCACTGGTTGCAGTTATGCTGGAATTGTGGGAAAATGCTGTATTCTGTGTAAAAAAAAAATGGTGAGGGGTTAAAGGAACAGTAACACCAAAAAATGAAAGTGTATAAAAGTAACTAAAATATAATGTGCTGCTGCCCTGCACTGGTAAAAGTTGTGTGTTTGCTTCAGAAAGTCTACTATAATTTATATAAATAAGCTGCTATGTAGCCATGGGGGCAGCCATTCAAAGGAGAAAAGGCACAGGCACATAGCAGATAACAGATAAAACACTATTGTATTCCACAGAGCTTATCTGTTATCTGCTATGTAACCTGTGCCTTTTCTCTTTTTTTCCAGCTTGAATGGCTGCCCCCGTGGCTACACAGCAGCTTATTATATAAATTATAGTAGTGTTATTGTAGCAAACACACCAGTTTTACCAGTGCAGGGCAACAGTGCATTATAAATTTATTAATTTAAAGCTGTTTCATTTTTTGGTGTTACTGTTCCTTTAAGGTAGGGTTGCTGTGGCTACCATGCAGCGTATGTGTTTGCTTTATAGACAGCCATGAGTGTACTGCCCATGAATCAGAAACAGGCGAGCAACAGATAAATACTAATTAAGAATGCCATTTGTACTAATACTATAGTTGATTAGTTGCAGTTCTTGCCATTTTGACCCTGTTACCTGATGTATTGACTCATGGGCTTCCGCAGAATTTTTCAGGGGTGGGGGAGGGAGGAGGCAAAATTATTATACAAATTACTTGTTACACACAACCTGTACCTGAGATTTAATAATGTAATAATAACCACTTACTCAGCTATCTATACACATACATAAGTTTACACACAGAATGTAGGTCTCTATAGAAATATATTGCATAAACAAGCTTATATGTATAACCCTGCTTCATCTAAATAAACCATTTTCATAAAAATATACTTTTTTAGTAGTATGTGCTATTGGGTACTGGTACAGTAAATAGAAAATTGCCATTTTAAGAAGTAAGGGCCGCCCCCTGGGATCACAGGATTCACAGTGCACACAAACAAGCCAAGGCACACATACATGCTAGGCCCCATCAGCCAATTAACAGACAGAGTTCTGCCTTTCACTCTTATATGTCTCCAAGTTAGAGCTCCATTATTCCCTGTCAGCTGATCTCTGAGGGAGCACATAGCCCATCACTAAATGGCGGCTCAAGGGAAAGGATGGAAAAGGGCAATATTTACGATATATATTCCAGTTTGTCGAGATTCTTTAATAGGTCACTTAACATAATATAAACTATCTGTATAGTATTCATTCTGGGGGTATAGTTTTCCTTTAAATAGCCTTATTTAAAATTCAGCTTTTTAATGGTCATCTTAAGACAATATATATATATATTTACAGGTATAGGACCCATTATCCAGAATGCTCGGGACCAAGGGTATTCCGGATAAGGGGTCTTTCCATAATTTGGATCTCAATACCTTAAGTCTACTAAAAAATCAATAAAACATTAATTAAACCCAATAAGATTGTTTTGCATCCAATAAGGATTAATTATATCTTAGTTGGGATCAATTACAAGGTACTGTTTTATTTCTACATAGAAAAAGGAAATCAGTTTTAAAATTCTGAATTATTTGATTAAAATGGAGTCTATGGGAGACGGGCATTCCGTAATTCGGAGCTTTCTGGATAAGGGGTTTCCGGATAAGGGGTCCGATACCTGTATATATATATAGCAATAGAATAACCTTTATTATGAAGTAAAAGTCTGCGGATTGAATCTGTATGATTTGATTCAGTCTCTTCTCCTGTTATCCAGCCTTGCACCATATAAATGCACATAGATGAAGCTCTATTGGAACATTAAACCAATTTTGCTCACAATAGAAATAAAGTGCTGCTCAGAGTTGAAGTCTCCTCTGTTCAAGCAAGAGTTTCTATACTTCATTGGTTTATACTTGCAGAATCTACTTGGTCCCAATATATTGTCTCTCACACACTGTAAGCTGTTATTATGTCTCTTGCTTTAGGCTCTCCTTGAGGCTACAGTGGTTTAATCGAACGTGCATGTCCTCTTGTGAGGCCAACGAGCTTGCATCAGATGTCTACCTTACTCAGCATTCTCTGATTCTATGTCCATGTGATCTGTTGCCTTCTCTGCCTATAATATTATTATCCTGAACTAGGGCAGGTGTTCCTTAAGCCTCCCAGCTTTGCCCGAAGCTGAAGAATATCTAGTTCTGTGAATGTAGATGCAGCTTCCTCCCTGTAGTCATACCTGCCACTCACAACCTGTCTAATGTATAGTATTACTTTATTGACTGATACTGAGCTGCAAGCAACTGAAACTTCTTTGGGTATGAAGCTTTAATGTGGTTTTCAAATGGCAGGCCACAACTTACAGAGTCTAGTTTTCCACAAATGTTTTAATGAGTCAAGAATTTGACAATGGCCTAAGCCACTTTCGATATATAATTGAATTCCTGTATAGATATCAATCCCGTGAATGACTCATGCAGAGATTTATCTATGTACTATGAATACAAATTGGCATTTACATTGCTAGCAGAAATGCAAGTGACCTGGAGTGGATTCTGGAGACATTTCTGCAATAAATTCTTTCTATGGAATGGATTTCTACAGTTCTTACATGAGAAATGAGGGTCAACATAATCTGGGGGTTATTACTGGTTTCTGGTAAGGAAGATAGATAGACAAATTGTTAATTCAATAGATAGACAAAAGATAGATAGATAGATAGTAGTAATGAGTGAATCTACCCCGTTTCACTTCACTATAAAACTTGCGAAACGGCAAGAAAATTTGCGAAACGCATTTGTCGTGCAACTTTTTTGTTGCCTACGTCTCTTTTTGCCGGCCGCATCTTTTTTCTGGCGTGCCCGCACCCATTTTGTTGCAACCGGAGCCATTTCTTTTACACACCTGTGCCCAATTTGACGAGACCGCGCCCATTTTGATGTGCCCAATTTAACACGCCTGCTACTTTTTTTGACGCACTATGAATTTTTACTCACAAATTTTCTATTTTTTTTTTTGTCGCCCGCGTGTATTTTTTGTGGTCTGCGCTTTTTTTTTTTATGCCACCATGCCTTTTTTAACGCAACCACGCCCAATTTGACGCGCAACAAAAAAAAAATTACGTGCAACAAATTTTTCTGCTGCAAAGTTTCACGAAACAATTCGCCAATGGCCAAATGCGAAATTTGCTGCTAATCCATGCCTGGCAAAAAAATTCACTCATCACTAATAGATAGATGATAGATAGATAGATAGATAGATAGATAGATAGATAGATAGATAGATAGATAGATACAGTAGATAGATACAGTAGATAGATAGATAGATAGATAGATAGATAGATAGATAGAGAGATAGATAGATGATAGATAGATAGATAGATAGATAGATAGATAGATAGATAGATAGATAGATAGATGATAGATAGATAGATGATAGATAGATAGATAGATGATAGATAGATAGATAGATACAGTAGATAGATACAGTAGATAGATAGATAGAGAGATAGATAGATAGATGATAGATAGATAGATAGATAGATAGATAGCTAGATAGATAGATAGATAGATAGATGATAGATAGATAGATAGATAGATAGATACAGTAGATAGATACAGTAGATAGATAGATAGAGAGATAGATAGATGATAGATAGATAGATACAGTAGATAGATAGATAGATAGATAGAGAAAATATACCTGTCAAAAGAGCTAAAAGAGAAGAATGTTCTGCATTAGGAAGGTCACTAAACAGATACCCTAAAAAGTGTTACAGGTATGGAATGCTCTGGATTGGGGCTTTCCGGATAAGGGATCTTGCCGTAATTTGGATCTCCATACCTTAAGTCTACTAAAAGATCAATTAAACATTACTTAAACTTGAAAGGATTGTTTTGCCTCCAATAAAGGTTAATTATGTTGCGTACATCTAGTACAAGGTACTGCATTACAGAGAAAAGGGAAATCATTTTTAAAAGTTAGAAGTATTTGCTTATAATGGAGTCTATGGGAGGTGGCCTTCCAATAATTCATAAAGTTCTGAATAAAGGGTTTCTGGATTAAAGAGAAAGTGGATAATCATCTACAGAAAGAGTTCTGGATGGTTATGGGTTTAGTTCCTATGTGTCAAAAAAAATTGCGCCCAAGAACATAAATGGCTGTAAGATGAACACTAAACATTCAGTGATTACTGAGAGAGCGGCTCAGAGGACCCAGATTGCAACAATTAACTGTAGTCAATGGTAGAAGAAAGCAAACAGGGAGGTGTGCGGAGAGGGAGAAGGAATGATTGCAAGCATTCAGCGGCAAACACGTGTAAATGTTTCCCTTGGCAGGGGGCAGGATTTACTGCTGGAGCCTTTCATGAAAAAAGAAGCATGCTTGCTAGATACACAGGAAGGAGCAGTTTAACATGCTGGGGACAATGATATACTGCATTCAATAATTCAATAGAGACCGATAAAATGAAAAATGCAGTTGCATCTACTCTTTTCCTCTGCATTTGCTGAGCTAAGAAAGGAAAGCATGTCAGGAACTGATGGTTCCCGTGTTTTGGATACATTGGAATAAAACTTTGCCCCTTACACGTAGGCGGTATCACCGGGACTGATAGTATATTACTAGTATAGCATACACAAGCTCAGCAGTGTTCAACTATATTATGGATCCTAACATTTCTACAACATTGTCCATCACATAAAGAAATGAATAAATGAAAATACATAGTCTACAGAAGACCTTTTTTTTATCACAGTATAATACAGGAATATGTTGAATTCACAGGGATTTATTAAGCAGGATAATAAGGAGTTGCCATAAGTCTGGTGCTGACTCGACATGTACTGGTTACAGCTTAGCTTGTCTTTACATATGTGAGACCCCAAAGATAAATTTAACACTGTAACCACAGTTGTGTTCACACAAAAATGCATACAGTCATTGCGTGTATTGATTAAATTAATTTTAGGCGCTTTCATGCATTTCTGTATACTAGAGCTTTGCCTTGGTGAGTCCATTCCATCTCCTGTTCCAAACCGCACATAAGTGTGCAGGATAAACCTGGAGCTACCTCCACCTTTAGGGCTAAGACACACAGAACTACTCTAGTAGTAGCTACTTGTCACGGCTACAGAAATAGACAATGCTGATCATTTACTGATAACTGTCTCTACGTGTGTTTTAGCAGAGGCAACTCTCAGTATTGTCTATAGTAGGTTATTTTCTGGAGTTTAGTAGCCGTGACAAGTAGCTGCTACTAAGTAGCTCTGTGTGTCTTAATTAAGCTGGCAGTAATTCTAGGGTTCCCCAATGACCAATGCATGCTGTTGATTATCTCAGATCAAAGGTTTAGCCCTACTGCTTACAATCAAAATACAGGTATGGAACCTGTTATCCAGAATGCTCTGGACCTGGGGTTTTCTGGAAAATGGATCCTTTCATAATTTGAATCTCCATACTTTGTTTAGTAAAAAAAATAATTTAAACATTAATTAAACCCAGTAGGATTGTTTTACCTCCAATAAAGATCAATTATATCTTAGTTGGGATCAAGTACAGGTACTGTTTTATTATTACAGAGAAAAGGGAATCATTTAACCATGAAAAAAACCCAATAGGGCTGTTCTGCCCCCAATAAGGGGTAATTATATCTTAGTTGGGATCAAGTACAGGTACTGTTTTATTATTACAGAGAAAAGAGAATCATTTAACCATTAAATAAACCCAATAGGGCTGTTCTGCCCCCAATAAGGGGTAATTATATCTTAGTTGGGATCAAGTACAGGTACTGTTTTATTATTACAGAGAAAAGGGAATCATTTAACCATTAAATAAACCCAATAGGGCTGTTCTGCCCCCAATAAGGGGTAATTATATCTTAGTTGGGATCAAGTTCAATTATAGGCCTGTAAGTTTGACATCCGTGGTGGGCAAGTTATTTGAAGGCTTGTTAAGGGATCACATTCAAAATTATGTAGTGGAGAATGGCATTATGAGCAGTAATCAGCATGGCTTTATGAAGGACAGGTCATGTCAGACCAATTTAATTGCTTTTTATGATGAGGTAAGTAAGAAGCTGGACAGTGGGGATGCAGTAGATATAATCTATTTGGATTTTGCCAAAGCATTTGATACCGTTCCCCACAAACGACTGCTTTCTAAGCTAAGGTATATTGGTCTTAGTGAAGTCGTTTGCACATGGATAGAAAACTGGCTACAGGATCGGGTACAGAGGGTGGTTGTTAATGGTACATTCTCTACTTGGAATAAGGTCCTCAGTGGGGTCCCTCAGGGTTCTGTACTGGGTCCACTTTTGTTTAATTTGTTCATAAATGACTTAGGGGAGGGTATTATGAGTAATGTATCAGTGTTTGCAGATGACACAAAACTCTGCAGACCAGTCAATTCTATCCAGGATGTGACATCCCTGCAGCTGGATCTTGACCAACTGGCAATCTGGGCAGCTAAGTGGCAGATGAGATTTAATGTGGATAAATGTAAGGTCATGCACCTGGGATGTAAAAACATGCAAGCCCCGTATACCCTTAATGGGACTGCACTAGGCAAATCCATAATGGAGAAGGACCTTGGAGTCCTTGTAGATAATAAACTTGGCTGTAGCAAGCAATGCCAGGCAGCAGCTGCAAGGGCAAACAAGGTTTTGAGCTGTATTAAAAGGGGTATAGATTCACGGGAGGAGGGGGTTATTCTTCCCCTTTACAGAGCGCTGGTAAGGCCCCATCTAGAATATGCTGTTCAGTTTTGGTCTCCAGTGCTCAAACGGGACATGATTGAGTTAGAGAGGGTCCAGAGAAGGGCAACTAAGCTGGTAAAGGGTATGGAAAGTCTCAGTTATGAAGAAAGACTGGCCAAGTTGGGTCTGTTTACACTGGAGAAGAGGCGCTTAAGAGGTGACATGATAACTATGTATAAATATATAAGGGGATCATATAATAACCTCTCTAATGTTTTATTTACCAGTAGGTCCTTCCAACGGACACGAGGGCACCCACTCCGTTTAGAAGAAGGGAGGTTCCATTTAAATATTCGGAAAGGATTTTTTACAGTGAGAGCTGTGAGGTTCTGGAATTCCCTCCCCGAATCAGTCGTGCTGGCTGATACATTATATAGCTTTAAGAAGGGGCTGGATGGATTCTTAGCAAGTGAGGGAATACAGGGTTATGGGAGATAGCTCTTAGTACAAGTGAGGGAATACAGGGGTAGGGGAGATAGCTCTCAGTACAAGTGAGGGAATACAGGGGTAGGGGGGATAGCTTTTAGTACAAGTGAGGGAATACAGGGGTATGGGAGATAGCTCTCAGTACAAGTGAGGGAATACAGGGGTAGGGGAGATAGCTCTCAGTACAAGTGAGGGAATACAGGGTTATGGGAGATAGCTCTCAGTACAAGTGAGGGAATACAGGGGTAGGGGAGCTCTCAGTACAAGTGAGGGAATACAGGGGTATGGGAGATAGCTCTCAGTACAAGTGAGGGAATACAGGGTTATGGGAGATAGCTCTCAGTACAAGTGAGGGAATACAGGGGTAGGGGAGATAGCTCTCAGTACAAGTGAGGGAATACAGGGGTATGGGAGATAGCTCTCAGTACAAGTTGATCCAGGGACTGGTCCGATTGCCATCTTGGAGTCAGGAAGGAATTTTTTCCCCTCTGAGGCAAATTAGAGAGGTTTCAGATGGGGTTTTTTGCCTTCCTCTGGATCAACTTGTAGTTAGGCAGGTTAGGTATAGGCATTTGGTTGAACTTGATGGACGTATGTCTTTTTTCAACCCAACTTACTATGTTACTATGTTACTATGTAAGTACAAGGTACTGTTTTATTATTACAGAGAAAAGGGAATCATTTAACCATTAAATAAACCCAATAGGGCTGTTCTGCCCCCAATAAGGGGTAATTATATCTTAGTTGGGATCAAGTACAGGTACTGTTTTATTATTACAGAGAAAAGGGAATCATTTAAACTTGAAAAAAACCCAATAGGGCTGTTCTGCCCCCAATAAGGGGTAATTATATCTTAGTTGGGATCAAGTACAGGTACTGTTTTATTATTACAGAGAAAAGGGAATCATTTAACCATTAAATAAACCCAATAGGACTGTTCTGCCCCCAATAAGGGGTAATTATATCTTAGTTGGGATCAAGTACAGGTACTGTTTTATTATTACAGAGAAAAGGGAATCATTTAACCATTAAATAAACCCAATAGGGCTGTTCTGCCCCCAATAAGGGGTAATTATATCTTAGTTGGGATCAAGTACAGGTACTGTTTTATTATTACAGAGAAAAGGGAAAAGGTAAATCCCTTCATTAGAATGACATCTATGGGAGATGGTCATTCAGTAATTCAGAGCTTTCTGGATAACAGGTTTCCGGATGATGGATCCCATACCTGCATATTTTGTGGTCAGGTAAAGCTTTCAGCATCTATGTATGTTTTCAACATAGATTTATGGATCAAGAAGGAAGTAGGTAGGTTTGGAGACACATTTAGAAGGTTCTTAGTAAGCAAATATCTAGAAAACAGACAGATTTTCCAAGATCTTCATACAGTATCTGAGCAGTATATATTTCATTTTCCCTAATGCCATTGATCTGGGCATTTATGGTCACCATGCTGTTCAAATTATTTGTCTATATAACCAGAACACCATCAATATATCATAACCCCGATTACCCACGACACTGAAATAATAGAGATGAATATCGATAAAGTATTTTCCCAGATTCCATCTAGTTGTAAGCAACATCCAAGGTCCAGTCTTTTACCCTTCACCTGTATAACACAATTACCCTGCTGGAAATATGATTGCGGATAAAGGAAAATAAACTGCAGGTGATTTAAGCTTAATGTAACCATCATAACCGTTTGTCAACCCATTCTACCACATGCTTGCCAAGCTCTAGGGATGTAGCGAACCTCAAAAAAAAGTTCGCGGACGCGTTCGCAAACTTACGCCAAAAAGTGCGAACTTTGCGAACCCCATAGACTTCAATGGGAAGGCGAACTTTAAAACCTAGAAAAGCCATTTCTGGCCAGAAAACTGATTTTAAAGTTGTTTAAAGGGTGCCACGACCTGGACAGTGACATGCAGGAGGGGGATCAAGGGCAAAAATTTCTCTGAAAAATACTTTGTTGACACAGAGTTGCGTAAAATCGCAAAGACAGCTGGCAGACCTAGCGGAAATACGCGGCGTTTTTTGCTATTTCGCGCTATTGCCACCATGGAAACTGGATTTGCTGAAAAACTCCATGTGTGGCTTGCGCAGCGTTCTTAGGCCGAGAAAAAACGCAGCGGAAAAACACCATGCGAACCCAAATTGCGAACATACGTGAAAAGTATGAAAAGTAGCTCTGTGTGTCTTAATTAAGCTGGCAGTAATTCTAGGGTTCCCCAATGACCAATGCATGCTGTTGATTATCTCAGATCAAAGGTTTAGCCCTACTGCTTACAATCAAAATACAGGTATGGAACCTGTTATCCAGAATGCTCTGGACCTGGGGTTTTCTGGAAAATGGATCCTTTCATAATTTGAATCTCCATACTTTGTTTAGTAAAAAAAATAATTTAAACATTAATTAAACCCAGTAGGATTGTTTTACCTCCAATAAAGATCAATTATATCTTAGTTGGGATCAAGTACAGGTACTGTTTTATTATTACAGAGAAAAGGGAATCATTTAACCATGAAAAAAACCCAATAGGGCTGTTCTGCCCCCAATAAGGGGTAATTATATCTTAGTTGGGATCAAGTACAGGTACTGTTTTATTATTACAGAGAAAAGGGAATCATTTAACCATTAAATAAACCCAATAGGGCTGTTCTGCCCCCAATAAGGGGTAATTATATCTTAGTTGGGATCAAGTTCAATTATAGGCCTGTAAGTTTGACATCCGTGGTGGGCAAGTTATTTGAAGGCTTGTTAAGGGATCACATTCAAAATTATGTAGTGGAGAATGGCATTATGAGCAGTAATCAGCATGGCTTTATGAAGGACAGGTCATGTCAGACCAATTTAATTGCTTTTTATGATGAGGTAAGTAAGAGGCTGGACAGTGGGGATGCAGTAGATATAATCTATTTGGATTTTGCCAAAGCATTTGATACCGTTCCCCACAAACGACTGCTTTCTAAGCTAAGGTCTATTGGTCTTAGTGAAGTTGTTTGCACATGGATAGAAAACTGGCTACAGGATCGGGTACAGAGGGTGGTTGTTAATGGTACATTCTCTACTTGGAATAAGGTCCTCAGTGGGGTCCCTCAGGGTTCTGTACTGGGTCCACTTTTGTTTAATTTGTTCATAAATGACTTAGGGGAGGGTATTATGAGTAATGTATCAGTGTTTGCAGATGACACAAAACTCTGCAGACCAGTCAATTCTATCCAGGATGTGACATCCCTGCAGCTGGATCTTGACCAACTGGCAATCTGGGCAGCTAAGTGGCAGATGAGATTTAATGTGGATAAATGTAAGGTCATGCACCTGGGATGTAAAAACATGCAAGCCCCGTATACCCTTAATGGGACTGCACTAGGCAAATCCATAATGGAGAAGGACCTTGGAGTCCTTGTAGATAATAAACTTGGCTGTAGCAAGCAATGCCAGGCAGCAGCTGCAAGGGCAAACAAGGTTTTGAGCTGTATTAAAAGGGGTATAGATTCACGGGAGGAGGGGGTTATTCTTCCCCTTTACAGAGCGCTGGTAAGGCCCCATCTAGAATATGCTGTTCAGTTTTGGTCTCCAGTGCTCAAACGGGACATTATTGAGTTAGAGAGGGTCCAGAGAAGGGCAACTAAGCTGGTAAAGGGTATGGAAAGTCTCAGTTATGAAGAAAGACTGGCCAAGTTGGGTCTGTTTACACTGGAGAAGAGGCGCTTAAGAGGTGACATGATAACTATGTATAAATATATAAGGGGATCATATAATAACCTCTCTAATGTTTTATTTACCAGTAGGTCCTTCCAACGGACACGAGGGCACCCACTCCGTTTAGAAGATGGGAGGTTCCATTTAAATATTCGGAAAGGATTTTTTACAGTGAGAGCTGTGAGGTTCTGGAATTCCCTCCCCGAATCAGTCGTGCTGGCTGATACATTATATAGCTTTAAGAAGGGGCTGGATGGATTCTTAGCAAGTGAGGGAATACAGGGGTATGGGAGATAGCTCTCAGTACAAGTGAGGGAATACAGGGTTATGGGAGATAGCTCTCAGTACAAGTGAGGGAATACAGGGGTATGGGAGATAGCTCTCAGTACAAGTGAGGGAATACAGGGGTATGGGAGATAGCTCTCAGTACAAGTGAGGGAATACAGGGGTAGGGGGGATAGCTCTCAGTACAAGTGAGGGAATACAGGGGTAGGGGAGATAGCTCTCAGTACAAGTGAGGGAATACAGGGGTATGGGAGATAGCTCTCAGTACAAGTTGATCCAGGGACTGGTCCGATTGCCATCTTGGAGTCAGGAAGGAATTTTTTCCCCTCTGAGGCAAATTAGAGAGGTTTCAGATGGGGTTTTTTGCCTTCCTCTGGATCAACTTGTAGTTAGGCAGGTTAGGTATAGGCATTTGGTTGAACTTGATGGACGTATGTCTTTTTTCAACCCAACTTACTATGTTACTATGTTACTATGTAAGTACAAGGTACTGTTTTATTATTACAGAGAAAAGGGAATCATTTAACCATTAAATAAACCCAATAGGGCTGTTCTGCCCCCAATAAGGGGTAATTATATCTTAGTTGGGATCAAGTACAGGTACTGTTTTATTATTACAGAGAAAAGGGAATCATTTAACCATTAAATAAACCCAATAGGACTGTTCTGCCCCCAATAAGGGGTAATTATATCTTAGTTGGGATCAAGTACAGGTACTGTTTTATTATTACAGAGAAAAGGAAATCATTTAACCATTAAATAAACCCAATAGGGCTGTTCTGCCCCCAATAAGGGGTAATTATATCTTAGTTGGGATCAAGTACAGGTACTGTTTTATTATTACAGAGAAAAGGGAATCATTTAACCATTAAATAAACCCAATAGGGCTGTTCTGCCCCAATAAGGGGTAATTATATCTTAGTTGGGATCAAGTACAGGTACTGTTTTATTATTACAGAGAAAAGGGAATCATTTAACCATTAAATAAACCCAATAGGGCTGTTCTGCCCCCAATAAGGGGTAATTATATCTTAGTTGGGATCAAGTACAGGTACTGTTTTATTATTACAGAGAAAAGGGAAAAGGTAAATCCCTTCATTAGAATGACATCTATGGGAGATGGTCATTCAGTAATTCAGAGCTTTCTGGATAACAGGTTTCCGGATGATGGATCCCATACCTGCATATTTTGTGGTCAGGTAAAGCTTTCAGCATCTATGTATGTTTTCAACATAGATTTATGGATCAAGAAGGAAGTAGGTAGGTTTGGAGACACATTTAGAAGGTTCTTAGTAAGCAAATATCTAGAAAACAGACAGATTTTCCAAGATCTTCATACAGTATCTGAGCAGTATATATTTCATTTTCCCTAATGCCATTGATCTGGGCATTTATGGTCACCATGCTGTTCAAATTATTTGTCTATATAACCAGAACACCATCAATATATCATAACCCCGATTACCCACGACACTGAAATAATAGAGATGAATATCGATAAAGTATTTTCCCAGATTCCATCTAGTTGTAAGCAACATCCAAGGTCCAGTCTTTTACCCTTCACCTGTATAACACAATTACCCTGCTGGAAATATGATTGCGGATAAAGGAAAATAAACTGCAGGTGATTTAAGCTTAATGTAACCATCATAACCGTTTGTCAACCCATTCTACCACATGCTTGCCAAGCTCTAGGGATGTAGCGAACCTCAAAAAAAAGTTCGCGGACGCGTTCGCAAACTTACGCCAAAAAGTGCGAACTTTGCGAACCCCATAGACTTCAATGGGAAGGCGAACTTTAAAACCTAGAAAAGCCATTTCTGGCCAGAAAACTGATTTTAAAGTTGTTTAAAGGGTGCCACGACCTGGACAGTGACATGCAGGAGGGGGATCAAGCAAAAATTTCTCTGAAAAATACTTTGTTGACACAGAGTTGCGTAAAATCGCAAAGACAGCTGGCAGACCTAGCGGAAATACGCGGCGTTTTTTGCTATTTCGCGCTATTGCCACCATGGAAACTGGATTTGCTGAAAAACTCCATGTGTGGCTTGCGCTGCGTTCTTAGGCCGAGAAAAAACGCAGTGGAAAAACACCATGCGAACCCAAATTGCGAACATACGTGAAAAGTTTGCGAACTTGCGTGTTCGCGAACACCCGATGTTCGCGCGAATTAGTTCGCCGGCGAACAGTTCGCTACATCTCTACCAAGCTCATGAATAACTGTCAGACATATGTGTGCCTCGCCGCTTGTCAGAGATTCCATTATCAAAGCATAGATAACGGTCTTTTGGTCAAAACCATTCCAGTGGATAATCATTGTGTGAAGATAAAAAAATGGTACTGTCCATGGTGTCAGTCTATTCATTGATTGGTCATCTGCAAAGCACCATAAGAACCAGTGAAAGGGATCAGGACTAACAATTAGTGATCATTATTCATGATTACTATAGTAATACTGTACAAAGTGGAATACTCTCAGTCATGTTCATACTTTTTGTCCTTTTCACCATGTTTTATCAAGAAAAGTCATCACTTACTGCCATATACAGTGTTATAGACACACCTTACCTTGTGAAGGAAACTGCTGCTAAAAATGCTCAGGCTTGGTTGCATTTAAATCTTCTACTAAATATCAAAGTACAGTATAAGGCTAATGTGAAATTATTTCCTTACTTCTCTGACTACTTTTTTCTTGAAGGTGTTCTCCTGCTTGAAAACTAGACTAAGTTGAAAACCATTTTATCCTACATTCCAAAACCTTAAGCTCCAGCTCGGATGAGTAGTGAAACGTCTTCAATGATTACTAAACAAGTCCAGTTGCTTTAAATTTATTTATACTAGATATACCATGACCTGGATGGATGAAAATCTTCATAGACTTAAAGGAACAGTAACACTAAAAAATGAAAGAGCTTTAAAGTAATAAAACTATAATGCACTGTTGCCCTGCCCTGGTAAAACTGGTGTGTTTGCTACAGTAACACTACTATAATTTATATAATAAGCTGCTGTGTAGCCATGGGGGCAGCCATTCAAGCTGGAAAAAAGGAGAAAAGGCACAGGTTACATAGCAGATAACAGATAAGTTCTGTAGAATACAATGGTGTTTTATCTGTTATCTGCTATGTGCCTGTGCCTTTTCTCCTTTGAATGGCTGCCCCCATGGCTACATAGCAGCTTATTTATATAAATTATAGTAGACTTTCTGAAGTAAACACACAACTTTTACCAGTGCAGGGCAGCAGCACATTATATTTTAGTTACTTTTATACACTTTCATTTGTTGGTGTTACTGTTCCTTTAAGCTCCACAGTCTTTCACACAAACAAGTTGAAACGTTGTGTCTAATGTCGTCTATAGGAAAGTCCTGCCAATCTTCCATTTTTTTTATTTTTTATTTTTCACTTAGGAAATACTGTTGAGATATAATGATAATGATAAAGGGAACATCTAGGGCAGAATGACTGGAGCAATGATAAATCTGGAAATTAATTTGGACAAATGTTGCACAGTTCTATTCATCTTTCATAAGTCTGTAAAATATTTATATAGATACTTTCCAGGTTTTAGTTGCAGAATTTGTCATTCCATTTTTTTTTTCAAATGATATATATTAAAAATTTGAGTTTGAAAAATTCAAATAAAAAAAAAAAGATGATATAAAGCAGGGGTCCCCCAACTTTCAAATGTAAAAAGACTTGGAGAGCAACACAAGCATCATAAAAGTTCATGGAGGAGCCAAATAAGGGCTAAGATTGGCTATTAGGCAGCCTCTATGCACACTATCAGCTTACAGGGGCTTTATTTGGTAGGAAATCTTGTTTTTATTCAACCAAAACTTGCCCCCATGTCAGGAATTCAAAAATAACTCCCTGGTTTGGGGGCACTGAGAGCAACATCCAAGGGGTTGGGGAGCAACATGTTGCCCCTGAGCCACTGATTGGGGATCACTGCTATAGTCATATTCTACTATTTCATTTCAATGGGTCTGGGAATTTTGAATAATAACTTGAATTTTAAAAAATACACCTCCCATTGCCTTCTACGGAAGGTTGCCAGCTTTTAGCAGCTAAATGTTTTCATTTGATAAATCCTGAAATTTTGAGAATTTGAAAAAACGCTCAAATAGCGTAGAATAGTAGAAAAATGTGATCTTGAATTCTAATAAATCAACCTCATGGTGTTTTGCTGTTGTACTACAACTATTAAAGACTTATTTATTAATTTTGATTTTTTTTTCATTTTTTTTTTTTTTATTTGAATACACTCAAAATGTAACCAAACTCCAATATATGCTTATGTATTAAAAACTTACAATATAAAAAACTGTATCAAATTAAACCATAAAAAAAAAATTAATTTCCCATCTTTTTAGTGGGTCTAATAAATAAATAAAAACACTTTTAAAAACCGGAATTGAAAAACTGCATACATTTTGCCTAGGACAATTCCCATTGTCAATCCCATCCTAAATAACACCTGCACCAAGTGTAACAAAGTTAATAGTCATCAATGGATCCCTGCTTGCAGCCTATTACAGGTTCTACACCCCAGTGGTATTGAACCATTTGCTACTAACCCACTATATATATAAACTTCTGCAGCAATGTTTAAATTCATATCTCACATAAAATTCTTTAGTTATTTATGATATATTGACTGAACACACTTTAACTGAATAAGAACAGAAATAGTACAAAAAGTTACTTGACCAAATGAGTCAATGCAAGACATATATGTGCAGTGTTCATCCATATTTTAGCTATAGAAACTAATCTCATTACAGCTAGAGTTACTCAAGAAGGATTCCGTGAATATATGTTGAGAGAAATATGGCAGAGGTGAAAGAACTTCCAAGAGAAAATATTCAAGTCAGCCTTAATAAAGAAACAAAAAATAATATATCTAACAATTGCTCTAGGATATGAGCTGAAGATAAAACTGAAAATACCATAGATGTTATTAGGAATGAAAATAAAAGATAGAAAAGGAGAAAATGTAGCATTAATCATGTAGATGGTATCAGGTGTACAGAAAGAGAAGAGCGTGACGTTGACTGTGCCCTTGTGGTGACCTGAGTACCATCAAGAAAAAAGAAAATCTGAAAGTGGAATATATTGTGATTACAAGATTTTTTTTCCAGACTGTAGGGAAGGTTTAATAAACCTGTTTCACAAATACTCTTTGAATTTCTTTGTATTAGGAATTGATTGAATCCAAGAGTTGGGGATTTAGCAAAATACCAACTCTTCCACATGATTTGGTCAATTACAGAACTGAATATAAACTCAATCTTCTCAGTGCATTTCAGAAAAGTAACAAAATTGCATCATCCGTAGTCTGAAGGATCAGGACAATTTATGCAGCACATCAGGCAAGTAGTTCTGGGCAACGGCACAAGAGGTGTTTCGTCCCTGACTAGTAAAACACTCAAACTGCATAAACATTCCAAAATGCATTTGTTTGTGTTTGGCACAACTATGTGATTTGGGTTCTTTCTCTATAGCGTTTCTCAACACCCACTCTGACTCCCAACACCCACTGTGACTGGGAATTTTGTCATGCAACAAAACACAGGAGACAAAGGAGACAAAATGCCACATGTGTAATTGCCCTAGAGGTTTAATCTTTCCATTTACTCTCTCAGCCAAACTTTATCTCTTTCACTATTATATCAGCCGCAGGCAACAGGCAAGTAGCAATGAAATACATTTTAATAGGCCTTTGAGATAAAGGACAACTGATTAGCTTTGTGGGACACAGACGGTCCTAAATATAGCCCCCCCCAAACAAAAACCACTACATAAAACAATATTACATAGTTTTTTTTAATTTAAACCTATTTCTAAATTCATGAATATATCCCCTTCTGAAAGGACAAAAGAGGGGTCTCAAGACTTTGAAGACTTGTGAACTTCTTACATGATAACAGTAGGGCATTGACTTAATAAAATGATAATAATGGTAAATGTTAAAAGCTGTAACAACGTCTAAGGAATATTGCCAAAATGTGTCCCTTTCTCTCATCCTATCCTGCCTAGATTACTGACTGACCAGCCTTCCTAACTCACGCCTCTTCCCACATCAGACTGTCTTAAATCCTACTGTTAGAATTCCACTTCTCTTACCTAAGATAGAACATGTTCCGTTCACTGCTGAAATTTTCCAAATGTATGTATGTATAACTTTATTTATAAAGCGCCACAAGGGTACGCAGCGCTGTACAGTCTTACAGAATACAAAATTACACACAGGGAGGACAAGTGAAATAATAAATAAATACAATAAATACATATATGTATATATATATATATATAAGTGCCATGTGGTATGAGACACAGTAGGAAGGAGGTCCCTGCCCCGTAGAGCTTACAATCTAAGTGGTTGGGTAACATACAGGCACAAACTGGAATGTAAGAGTGCATCAGGTATGGGCATTTGCCCTTAAGCGCAGGACTGGGCAAAATAATGTTTTAGTGCTCCAGAAGGTAACAGCTGAGTTTTTTCTTAAAGAGAGTGGGTGAGTTTTCCCTACGGAGGGATTCAGGGATAGAGTTCCAGAGGTAAGGAGCAGCGAGATAGAAAGGTTTAAGACGAGAGAGCGCAGTGGGTGTGGATGGTGTAAGGAGACGGAGGCTCTGAGAGGAGCGGAGGAGACGACCAGGAACATGTAGGGAGACCAGTGAAGAAATGTAGTGAGGAGCAGAGGAGTGAAGGGCTTTGAATGTCAGCAGAAGGATTTTGTAAGCTATCCTTTGCTTGACAGGCAGCCATGCTAGTGAGCTTAATTGAGGCTGAGCAGGATCCCTCTTAGGAGAGAGCAGGAGGATCCTGGCAGCAGAGTTTAAGATTGATTGCAGGGGAGAGAGGTGGGAGTCTGGGAGGCCGGTTAGTAGGAAATAATTACCAATTTAGCAAAGAATAACTTACAGACTCCTACTCATTAGAGGGCCAACTTCTCCTTAACTCAACTCCTCCGTTCCTCCCAGAGCCACTGTCTGGTTGCACTACCCATTACTATTGCCGTTTCCCACCTTAAGCCTTTCTCTCTTGCTGCTTCTCACCTCTGGAATTCTATCCCAAAATTCCACTGCAAAAACATCATTTGATGTCAGAAGTTAACTCAAAGGCCACCTCTTGAAGCACTGCCATAACACCTGATTAAAAAAAAACCCTTACATTCAAATATATATATAATGTGACAATAAAGCAACGGATACCAAACTCTAGACCAATGGTGCACAACTAGTGGCTTGTGAGCAACATTTTGCTCCCCAACCCCTTGGATGTTGCTCCCAGTGACCTTCAAACAGCTTCTAATTTTTGAATTATTGGCTTGTTGGCAAGTTTTGGTTGCATAAAAACCAGGTGTACTGCCAAATAGAACCTCCTGTAAGATTCCAGTCTATATAGGGGCTTCCAAATAGCCAAGAACAGTCCCTATTTGGCACCCCCAGGAACATATATTGTGCTTGTGTTGCTCCCCAAGTCTTTTTACATTTGAATGTGGCTCACAGGTAAAAAAGGTTGGGGATCCCTGCTCTAGACCCTGTCCCAACATCCTGTCATATTCTGATTATATTTTCATACACGGCAGACATTACACATTTAGACAAACAAAACAAGCTGGGATTGGACAAAGTAAAAAGGTTTATAGGGGCTATGGAATCTCCCCACCAGGAATATAATAAAATATTCATCATAACACAGACAACTTAAATAGAACCAGATCAGTGAATTTCCTTTGAAGTTGAGCTTATAGCATATTATTTTCTAGAACTGTGGTGTTGAATTGTATGTATAGCTGTTGTGTATAGATGTGTGGGCGTACGAGCGAGAGGGCATTCGTGCAAGTGACTGAATAGACTGAGAGGTAAAGAGAACTATACCTCTTTCTTAAGGAGAATGCTTGTTTATAAATGCAATAACATCACAGGCCACTATTAATCAGTAGGTAGTGAAGACAGGAATCCCCCTTTATGTCATGCCATAAAGCCATATATCTGTAACCTTGTTGTGCAATGCATATAAAATACTCAGATCTGAGGTGTATAATACATTGTTGGGGGGGAAATGATTAACATCTCATTCTTTCTGTGATAATTTCTAGTCAGTGCAGTCTCTCCGCGAGGGCACAGAAATAGATTCGGTCTGAATGCAGCAGGTTTTTCTGAAACATGCCTCTGGAAAATAATATACATGATTGCATTCTTTTCACAACCACCAGCATCTTTTTTTGTTTCCATTTTCCCAACTTTACAATAAACCCTGTAGATTATTACGGATAAAGAGCTTTGCATATTCACGCAGATTCAAAATGAGTACAGGAAATCTATTTAAGTCCGAGGCGCGCTGCACGCATAGAGGAGCAGGGTACGGATTATATTGCTGTTGTTTGGGAAAACATGCTTTCAATTGTTTGTGTGTAAAGAAAGAGAGAGCTATAATTGGCCAGAAATGGAAGAATGTCGATTGGATCCCCTCTATTTACCACAGACATATAGTAAATAGAAGTGAAGTATATCATTATGGACTAACCTTGAGGATAGGGGAAAAAAAATTCCTATATAATCAAGGTTGAGTACTATAAATGGGAGAATATCTGTAGGCTGTAGTCTTCCTAGCAAAGAGTGGTAACACTTAATGCTTTGTTCTTGTTTGCAATTATATATTGTCATTTCTAAATATAATATACAGTATATGACGAGGGTGTGAAACAAAAAGATCTGAGTGTTTCCTGTTGTCAACAATCAAGTACCAAGTAATCAAATCCTCTATAGTAGTGAAGAGCGGAATTTTTCAGCAGGCGTGGATTTGCTACGAAATTCTGCATTTGGCCACTAAGGCAAAATATATTTTGAACAAAAAGTCACTGAAACATCCCAAGGATTGCTCATGCACTTTTTTTTATACAGTTTCCAGTTTACAGGGTGACTTTATCACCTTCCTATAAAATACTCATATAGTGGCATATACCGGCTAAGTAGTCATTTTACATGCCTGCTATGATATGCAGTTCAGCTTATTACTAATCAGTCATGCCTAGTGTATTTGATAGGAGTGCAGTTTTATGATCTTGAAACCAAGCGCTCGTAAAATCCACATGCTGCAGGGCAAATTAGTAATTAGTTCTTATGTGCCCTAATTAGCTACAGAGACACCAGTGCAGCCTATAATATGCATCCGAGCTGATAAGCAAGCAATCTGGAAGCTGAGGTTTATGTTTTTGTTTCAAGGATAGTTGAGGGCTTCACCCCAAAGATGCAGAGATGAATGTGACCAAAGCTTGCAATTCTTATAGATCAAATATCAAGCACGTCTTTTACTTGTCTTTGTTACAAGTTAGATATTGGAGAGGAGGGGGGATTCATAGAAAAGGATCTTTGATGTCATACACTCGTGTTGTCTTTTTACAAGGCTTTAGTTCTTCTTTAATGGGAGCTGGGGATTCAATGAATGAAAAAACATCCATCATAACGACTAGATCCTAGATTCTGAAATTGGTGCTGTAGTAGGATTAAAGCTAGTCGGCTACAGAAGCTTACAGTCTTGTGGAGCCAAAGAGTTTGAATCCCCCTGAGGAGAGATAGTGGGGTTAAGGATAGGGACCAGACATTGCAGACATGGGATATACAGTAAATAATCCCCATAGGTCAACAGGGAGCTTAAACAGCACTGGGTATGAGAACTGCAACCTACATGTGAGTAGTTACTGACCTCATATATACAATATACTTTTATTATATATATATATATATATATATATATTTTTTATATATATATATATATATATTTTTATATATATATATATATATATATATATATATATATATATATATATAATTTTTGGAAACCCTAGTTACAGATATTATTGTATATACAATGTTATGGATATTTCTTCCACCAGGTGGAATAAGATGACCCTAGGAAACTATCCCACAGGGACAGTAAACAGCCACTGGCAGGAACATTAGCTATCCCAAATAATTTGTCAGAATATTTTAGATACTTTAGATGGTAAAGAGCAGCTAGCAGGAGATGTTGCATGAGCTTCTATGGAAAGCAAGTACAGATGGAACATTCGCTGTCCCAAATCATTTCTTAGAATATCCTACTAGATAGCGAGATGATAATGATGGTGCTCCTATGGAAAGCAGGTACAGATGGAACATTCGCTGTCCCAAATAATTTCTTAGAATATCCTAGATAACGAGATGATAATGATGGTGCTCCTATGGAAAGCAGGTACAGATGGAACATTCGCTGTCCCAAATCATTTCTTAGAATATCCTAGATAGCGAGATGATAATGATGGTGCTCCTATGGAAAGCAGGTACAGATGGAATATTCGCTGTCCCAAATCATTTCTTAGAATATCCTAGATAGCGAGATGATAATGATGGTGCTCCTATGGAAAGCAGGTACAGATGGAACATTCGCTGTCCCAAATCATTTCTTAGAATATCCTAGATAGCGAGATGATAATGATGGTGCTCCTATGGAAAGCAGGTACAGATGGAATATTCGCTGTCCCAAATCATTTCTTAGAATATCCTAGATAGCGAGATGATAATGATGGTGCTCCTATGGAAAGCAGGTACAGATGGAACATTCGCTGTCCCAAATCATTTCTTAGAATATCCTACTAGATAGCGAGATGATAATGATGGTGCTCCTATGGAAAGCAAGTACAGATGGAACATTCGCTGTCCCAAATCATTTCTTAGAATATCCTAGATAGCGAGATGGTAATGATGGTGCATAAGCTCCTATGGAAAGCAGGTACAGATGGAGAATTAGCTGTCCCTAATAATTTCTCAGAATACCGTAGATTGTTTCCTATTAGGGATGCACCGAAACCACTTTTTAGGATTTGTCTGAACCCCGAATCCTCCATAACAGATTTGGCCAAATACCAAACCAAATCTGAATCCTAATTAGCATATGCTTATTAGGTTTTAGAAGGGTTAAATCTAAAATTTTCAAATTTTCAACTTCCGTGTTTACATGACAAAAAGCCATGTGATTTTTTAGGATTCGGATTCAGTTCGGCCAGGACAATGGATCTGCCCGAATCGTGCCGAAAAAGGCTGAATTTTGGCCGAATACTGAACAGAATCCTGAATTTGGTGCATCTCTATTTCCTATGGGTTCATTTGATCTTGATGACTCAACCATCAAGTTGAACTCTTTCAAAATAAGTATCCCCAAAGCCTTGATATTATCTTCAACCACCTTTTTCAAATGCAACTCTAGAAGTGGATGGCAAGAGCTGAATTCCTTTTACTTCTTACAGAAACATTGTCCCTTAATATTACGACAGTACAGTTTGCTGTATTTCTACAGTGCTAGAGGCTCTCAGGGTCGGACTGGGGGGTGAAGGGTCCACCGGGACTCCTGTCCCAGGGGCCCTGCAGGTGCCCCCAGCCAGGCGCGTTCCCTAACCCCCCCGCAGGGGCCCCCCTCCTGACGTCCTCCTCCGACCGTGTAAATTTGATGCGTCAGGGGAGGAGTAGTCGGGAGGGGGAGCGCTGCAAGGGTCGGGTCTGGGCCGCCGGGGCCCACTAGAGCCGGGGCCCACCGGGATTTTTCCCGGTGTCCCGGCGGCCCAGTCCGACCCTGGAGGCTCTTACCTAGATACAATTCCTTATGCATTTTCAAGTTTGGGAGGGGTTAAATAGCTTTTGGGGGTTGGGCTCTGCTGCTTCCCTGCACACCTAATTATAAAACAAATCTGAAAAGATGATATGGGACAAACTTGTTTAATATTAATCTTTGGAACATCGGCAGTACATTCACAGCTGGTGCATATGGAGCTATTACTTTACCCTCAGATTGCTGTTGATAAATGTGGCCCACTGCAGTGAATGACAAGGCAAGAAGGAATTGGAGAAAGTCAGATAAGATAATGATAACAATGCAGTCCCCTAACTTCATACTTAACATGATTTACAACAACCATCACTATTTACCTGTGTGGCGATGATATTATTGTACTCGGAAAATGAGAACACTGCCATATGTTTGCGCCATGGCACCATTATATAGGAACCCTGAGAGCACAATCATCCCCACTGTGAGATAAATATTTGGAAAACTCGGGCTCTTGCAGTTTTATGTATAAAGTCTCTGATAAATTTTTAACAGGTGCCATGAATGATGAAAGGACAAGTTGGAGATGATTCACTCTGGCTGGAAATAGATACAGAAGGCAATAGATCAAGAAAATTAGAAATAATTATATGGGAAAAAAAGAACATCAGGCACAGGAAAACAAACTGAGAGCCAGCACTGCTTGATCGTGCTGCAACAAAGATGCAGCTACCATCTTTTTAAACATATTCAATCTACTTTAATAAGGATTTTACATAATTGTTAATACGTCTATTAATGGAGACAATTATTGGAGTTTCTTATAATGCTTATCGTTGTATTGCTTACCAGTCTGGATGGACAATACAATCTGTAAGGCCCTTAAGAAATATATAAATGGTGGGATTTGGGGGAATAGCCACTGTAGTCTAAAGGTCACCATACACTATAAGATCCGCTCGCTTGGCGATGTCGCCAATCGCCAAGCGAGCGGATCTTCACCCGATATACCCACCTACGGGTGGGCGATATCGGGTAGCAAGTGGCTTTAAATAAAAATAATCCGATCGCTTGGCCCTGGGGCCTAATGATCGGATTACATTTGCGGCCATGGGCCAGTCGGTTCGGGGAATGCATCAACGAGCCGATGCGGTCCCCGATCCGACTGGATTTTCTAACCTGGCCGATCAATATCTGGCCAATTTTAGGCCAGATTTCGGTCGGCCAGGCCGCTCGTTTCTGCCCATACACGGGCCGATTAGCTGCCGAATCAGTCCAAGGGACCGATATTGGCAGCTACTATCGGCCCGTGTATGGGGACCTTAAGCCTAGCAACACTGAAAAGACCTTAGGGCACAGGAGATCTTTTCCCTCCAGATATATTCAACTGTCTCTTTGCTGCTCAGCTTGCCCATGTGGTGCTCATTTTGTAGGGAACCAGGAACCCAAACAAATATGTTGGTTAACATTGACCCATTCTTGCACTTTCTTACTCTTATTTAGGTAAACTTGATTTTTACATTTCCTTTCACATGACCTAGTAAGTAGGGATGTAGCGAACCTCAAAAAAAAAGTTTGCGAACCCGTTCACGAACTTACGCCAAAAAGTGCGAAAGTTTGCGAGCTTTGCGAACCCCATAGACTTCAATGGGAAGATGAACTTAGAAAAGCCATTTCTGCCCAGAAAACTGATTTTAAAGTTGTTTAAAGGGTGCCACGACCTGGACAGTGTAATGCAGGAGGGGCATCAAGGGCAAAATTTTCTCTGAAAAATACGTTGTTGACACAGCGTTGCGTAAAAACGCAAGCTATTCCTATGTATACGCAAAGGCAGCTGGCAGACCTAGCAGGCAGAACTTGTGAATTTGCGAACACCCGATGTTCGGGCGAATTAGTTCGCCGGCGAACAGTTCGCTACATCTCTACTAGTAAGCAAGAAGAATAGACATGTCCCACTGTTTAGTCCTGGCTATACATTCAGCATTGTTATGCATACATTGCATTGTTTATTGCAGTCTTATAATAATATTTTTAGGTTGTCAGTAGTCGACAGTCTGGCACAAACCCCAGACCTGATTCCCAACAGGGATTCCATATTGTGCCGACTTTTTTGGGGGGTGAATTTGAGCAGAGTATTATCTTTATTGACCAGTCAGATACAAGAATCCCAGGGGAGGAGATAGGGGCCCATCCAGTGCATTGTTCTAAACAAACAATAACAGTGCCCGAGATCTTGCATATTTGGTTGAGATCACATCATCCAGGATTAGGTTTGCCACCTTCTGCCACTTGGAAGTCCGGGCAGAGGCCACCATTGATGTCAGGGGTGGGCAGATGATGTCAGGGATGTTTCAGGGGTGGGTTCAAGTCGTCAGGGGGCGAGGCTGTGATGTGGCAATCAGCAATTGGCTGATCACCATGCCATTCACTTTAAAGCCTTGTGTGGATTTCCTAATCTGGAAATCCAGACAGGCAGTTTTTACCTGGATAGCCTAGTTTTCGGAAAGGCTGTCCGGGTGAAAAACAGACAGGTGGCAAACCTATCCAGGACTACAAGGAGGCGCTAGCTGGCAGAAAGAATGTGTGGGAATATCTAATTGGTTGGACAAAGTTTCTATCATTTGTGTCCAGTATGCTGCGATCCCTCTTACGCTTACCCTTTACAAGCTTACATAGCAAATTCCTGAACTCAAACAGTACAGGTAATTAAGTTTCAATAGATTATGTTAAAGTTTGGGGAAGCAGATTAGAATTTGCAGCCCAATAAATCTGAGCTCATTTACTGCACTGACTGTAAGATAAACAGCAGGTTGCGAGTTTCTTTTTTTAATTCTAGTGGAGCATGTTAGTTTTGCTTCCAGTCACTTATCTAATGTGTTAGAACTAAAGCACCCCCTCTCCCCCATTTACTTACCTGTGTCAGCTTTTGACATTTCTCCAGCCATACTGTAGTAGTAATGACATGTGTATAGGAAAGAGGGTTCCAGCCTATAGCGTATTTGCCCTGGCCCGCAGCAGTCATGGCGAGTGGGTAAACACAGCGACTGCCCGTAACGGAAAACCCAATATATACAACAAATGTGTTTGTTAAGCAGATAGACAGTATAAATGATACAGTAACCATTGATTTATGGGAAATCTCTAATGCCTGCGCTTGTGCTTAATTTATACTTTTATTGTTTCATCGTTCACATTTGGATAATAAACAACAATGTCTTTTATATACAAATATGTTATTACATTTCTTTACAAATGCATTTCCCACCATCATTTATCTAGCAATACAATTTCTATTCACAGCAATGTGCTTTCATTATACAGTTATCAGTACTTATACATAAACCCTGTCTTGCCTCTGCCCCTGTCACATGCCCCCTTTGCAAAATGCCCCCTTGAAAGTAAGTAATTACCTTTTATGATGTCCTAGGCCACTTTTATCATGACATCCATAGCCGGTTCATGGCCCTTGGGCAGGGTCGGACTGGGGGGGTGCCACCGGGGTTACCGCCCCAGGGGCCTTGCAGGTGACTCGGCCCAAACACGTTCCCCGCACTGCCTACCCCCCTTCCTTCCCACCCCCCTTCCTTCCCGCTGAAGCCCAGCTGAGTCTCCCTAACCCCCCGCAGGGTCCCCCACCCAATGTCTTCCCCTGAGCGCACATACAGTAAGTTTAATGCATCAGTGGAGGAACAGTTGGTTGAGGGAGATCCGGCAAGAGTTGGATTTGGGCTGCCAGGGCCCACTGGGTTTTTTGCCAGTGTCCCAGCAGCCCAGTCCGACCCTGCCTTCAGGTGCAAACCTTTGGCACAAAGAAATAAGCAGCCCATAGCCCATATGTTTTTCCTTTGCATGTCATTTAGTTGACACAACATCATGAGTTGTGATGAGCGAAATTTTTCACCAGCAAAATTCCGCGTTTCTTCATGGACGCAAATATTTGCCGCGAAAAAAAACTTGCAGAGTGAGGAAAAAGTCGCAGTCGCATCAAACAAGTCAAACTCGTGTCAAACAAGTCACGGTTGCATCAAATACATTGCGGCTACATAGAAAAAGTTGCAGACACCTAAAAAAATAAATTGCGCAGTAACATGTTTTGTGAATTTTTAACTGTTTGTGATTTTTTTCCACAGTTTTGCAAATTTTTGGGTAAAGCAAAATGGGTCAGATTCACTTATTACTAATCATGAGCCTATAGGTACATCATGTGGGGGTTAGGCACAGGGCTACTACCATGCTTAATATACCAACATGCACCAGATGCCAGCATTGATAAATGTATATAGGCACAAGTGTATTTTGTATGGCATCTTAACCGGCACCGTTATATGCCCATTTTAGTGCTTAGTGCAGTATTGTAAATGATACAGTTCCTTTTCTGAAGCAGTTTTTTTAGTTTTTATCATTCTACTCTTCTACTTCACAGTCTTAAAATAACCATATATTGCACATAAAAGAAAGGGGGGGGGGGGGGGCAACGCTTAATATTCTACAGCTGCTGATCTCCCCAGAGCACAAAACAAGGCAGATTTAGTGATTACACCAGGCTAGCTTCTCTCTCAGTAATAGAAATTATTGGAAGATGATTCATTAGTTTGAACAAAGTCAATTTTATTCTACAAAAGAGGAATCATCCTTCCCACGGAGGGACTGTTTGCCAGCTTTTTTTTCCCCCCCCAAACCATATGGTAATTTCAGCCTACGAAAGAAACACTCGTGTGTCACCCTTTGTGTGCCGGCTGATGGGGAGACAGTTCACAGGCAACAATATGAAATGGAGCACATAAGGAATTAAAAAGTGCAGATATTGCCCAGGTTTAGTTAATCATACTGTAGCAACCAATCAGATATTTATTTTATACAGCTGGTCAGTAACTGCTACCTGCTGATTGGTTGCTTTGGTTTCCTAGACCAGTAGCAAACTCTGTACCTTTTATTATAGTAACCATTTGACTCCTCTAACATTTGCTCTTGCCATAGGTGGGGTAATATGCCCTCTAGCAGATAAACTCTGGGTAAAATTTTCCATTTTTTTATTAGAATATTAAAAGAAAGATACAAAAAAAAGAAAGAAAAACATCACGGATGAAAAAAGCAGCATTGAATAATATTAAAGCCTATGACATGGCAATAATAATTGATTATATGTTATGATTAACGGTTGCATTGCCATTATTGTTTGAGCAAAAACAAGAAAAAAGAAAGCGATATAATTATTGCATACATAATTAAAAAAGGGAGCAAAAAACAAAAACACAATGTGTCACAAAGTGACAACAAAGATGCATTTGCAGTTAGCAGTTCATTAGCAAATTGTATCTGCCAATAGTAGGAGGCATACACCCTGCAGGCATATCGACCCAAGAGAGTGTAGGAGGCCATATATCTACAATAGAGCAGCCATGGTGCAGCCATGCTCTTTTCCCCAATTAGAGAGTCCTATGGCCCATCCAAAAAGCTTTCAGACTGCATGTGGGCTGTAGTGATGAACAGGACTAGCCCTGATAAGGTAGAGGGTTGCCACCTGGTCAGTAAAAATGGTGCTTGAAGCACAGTCTTCATTTCCTAATTGCCCCATACTTATTCAATGAATAACCACTATAATGTACAGGAACTATGAGGCAAGAATTCATTACAGCAGATCAGATGCTAGGGTAGATAAACACTGCTGATATAACATAGGCCTCCTTAAAGGCCCCAGAGCCAAAAATGTAAAGCTTAGACACTCCAACATAGGGGCACATTTACTAAGGAATGAAGTTTTGCCTCGGGAAGCTTCGCCACACTTTGCGCAACTGTCAGGCAGTAATTTGTGAGGAATGCGCTTATTCACTAAAATGCAAATTTTCACTAGAGAAGTGTCTCCTTCGTCTTTTGGTAAATCAGCGAATCCGCTTCGAATTGTCCGTTTGCTGAAGTTTAGACAGAAAAAGACAATTCGCAGGGTCGGACTGGGCCTCCAGGACACCGGCCCCTAGAGGGCCCCCTAGAGGGCCCGGCCCTTGCCTGTGCTCCCCCTGCCCGACTGTTCCTCCCCTGATGTGATGCATTAAATTTACGCAAACTCGGGGGGGAACGTTGGGTGGGGGACCCTGCAGGGGGTTAGGGGAAGCGGCCGGTGGGGGCACCTGCAGAGCCCCTGGGGCGGGAGCACCGGTGGGCCCTGCATCCCCCAGTCCGACCCTGAGTAAATGTGCCCCATAGTGAGAAGGGCTCCAACTGTTTCCAGCTTAGTTTCCAAAGAGAAATGTAGACAAGGTGGACCAAGAAATAGCCCAAGTGATAGTTCAGAGTACAGTGGATTTTCCTGCCTACATTTTATGGATGTGTCCTTCATCTCCATTTTCTAGGTACTACAATGGCAACTCCCCGCTGCACAGCAAGTACCTTAAGTTCACATACAATACATACAATGCCACTAAGCACCTGCTATGTCACTATAAACATAGGCCCACACCTGAACTACAAAGGGACCCTATAATGAAGTCATTTTATTTATAAAGGAGAGTCATAATAATAAAGTAGCCATAATAATATAAGGTATTATACATTGAATATAGTAACCAATCTTTTCCTATTTCCTTATGTTTCCTCGCTCTGCCCGTGTGTGTTTTGTGCCACAAAGAGAATGATCAGCAGCTTTTCTGAGAAATCACTTAGCAAAGTGCGACAAGGCAACGCTATTCAATTGGTCTGCTTAGCAGGAGCCGGCGTCGCTGGAATATTACATCTGCACGGATCCTCGCAGCAGACACTCACTGCTTAACCAGTCCTGTGATGTACAGAAAGCAGAGCCTCAGGGACTAACAGGCTGCGCAGAAGTCTATTCTGTAACTGAACATACATCTTAGCATTCATGCAATATACAGTATAAATGTATATATAAAACCATGTACAAGCAAATATGCTTCTCTCATCACAATCTGCCATATCTTTTTGCCACATGTTGTTCCATTATGTGTAATTTCCCTGGCGCATAGTAAAAGGATGTGTGAGTGTAAAGTGAAAACTATACCCCCAGAATAAATACTTATCCAACAGATAGTTTATATTACATTAAGTGACCTATTAAAAACTCACAAACTGGAATATATCAGTAAATATTGCCCTTTTACATCCTTTCCCTTGAGCCGCCATTTAGTGATGGGCTGTGTGCTCCCTCAGAGATCAGCTGACAGGAAATAATGGAGCTCTAACTGGAAGAAATATAAGAGTGAAAGGCAGAACTCTGCCCATTCATTGGCTGATGGGGCCTAGCATGTATGTGTGCCTTGGCTTGTTTGTGTGCACTGTGAATCCTGTGATCCCAGTTTTTAAAATGGCAATTTTCTATTTAGGAATACCCAATGGCACATACTACTAAAAAAGTATATTTTTATGAAAATGGTTTATTTAGATGAAGCAGGGCTTTACATATGAGCTGTTTTATGCAATATATTTTTCTAGAGACCTACATTGTTGGGGGGTATAGTTTTTCTTTAATACCTCATCAATGGCACATATAAAGTTGGAAAATTATGTAGACAATCATTGTTCAGTACTTGCTGACAACTACTGGGGATGATTTACAGAGACCCCGGATGCAAATGAGAAAAGCACTATAGAGCACAAAATCCCCTTAGTGCTCATTCATCTGGGCCAGGGGTACTCAAACTATGGCCCACGGGCCTGATAATGTCTCCCAAGGTCATTTAACTGGCCCCCGCCCCTGCTGCATCCTCACCCCTGTCTACTACCTGTCTGCCTCAGTATGGTTCTCGGCCCCAGCATGTTACTTCACCGTGTCCCACCGGCCGACGCTAATGAAGTGTCCAGTGGCTGGGGGGGGGGGGGGGGCATAGTTTGACGACTAACTATAGTCTGGCCCCCCAACAGTCTGAGAGGCTGTGAACTGCCCCACTTGTTTTTTTTAGCATTTTGCATCCATGCAGCACTTGATCAACGACCCCTTCTGTTCCAAAATGTGGGACAGAGCCTTGCGAGAGCTTGGGAAGATGAATTAGGCCTTGTAACTAGTGATAAGCGAATCTGTCCGGTTTTGCTTCACCGAAAAATTTGTGAATCTTTGAAAAGATTTGCGAAACAGTGAAAATGTTGTGCTTCGTAAAGAAATTGTTGCACATTTTTGACGCACAACTATTTTTTTAAGCGTGCTTGTCGAAACGCAGAAATTCATCACAAATCCATGTCTGCCTAATTATTTCACCCATCACTACTTGTACACCTGTAACCAGTTCCTTGGTCTCAAACAGAAGACCAGTAAATGCTAAGTTTTGATTGGATGCGATGGGCCCTTAAAAATACAGCAACATTAATTGCACTTATTAACCCCCAGCCGATAAACTAGCTAGCTGTACTTAATAACGAACGACATTGTCACATGACTGGCATTATATTAAAAGCGCATATTGAGACAAATGTCTGATTTGCCTCTATAGTAAATGCTGCCATCTCTGGCACGGCTTGCCACTTCCCATTCCCGTGTAACCTTGCTCCATCTGTACAGACTGTATATGAATAGCAGCAAGTCTTGAATTGTAAAATAAATGGAAAGTCATTCTTCGACGCAAGCAGCAATAAGAAAAATAATTCTCAATTAAATTGAAATTCCAACAAGGCACTTTCGGTTGGAAAGACGCAGGTGTCCAAAAAATTACCTTTAAAATACAAATACAAATAACACTGGAACATATGTGCGCTACCTTGGCACAAACAGAGTCTCGGAGCTGATGGAAAATACACATACTGCCGTGTTCATGCATTCCGGCTTAAACTCTATTTCATTCTTAAAGGGGACATATTGCGTGAAAAAAACATATTGTGCCAATGAATTGTACTCATCTAAATATAGAAGGAATGTGTTTTAAAAAGTAGCGTTTCAGTCTGATTTATTGAAATGTCTCCAAAAAAAACACTAGTCCCGCCCATCTGTTCCACTTCCTGCAGACTCCTACCTCAGGGTGTGCAGGGGGGCCGGCGGTAATCAGCACACTGTATTGTAGGACAGGAACCAATCAGGAGGTAGGATGACCTGATAGGGAACTGAAGCCTGTTTTTGTTTGTGACTATAGGGCTGTGATTGGCTGTGCCCCTGCTACTGTGTTTCTGGCAGGGCCTGTTAGGACACGCCCACTCCTCATTTAAAACTCGGAGAGAGGATCTGTAGGGAACTCCAATAAAGGGGCCATTTTTACAGATAATATTAATTTTTAGACCAAAGTGAAACCAGCACCGTATATTATTCATTCTTTCCTACAAGATGTTTTTTCATTTATCCTCATAGAGAAAGCCATGCTGGAAGCCTCCCCTACAAAATATCAGGTTAAGCAGTTAGATTTTGCGGATAGCTCCGAGAGAGAAAGAATAAAGACATCAGACTTTCCTGGTCACTCCATATCAGCATTACACCCGGGAGGCCCCTCCCACCCCGCCTACCAATCAGACTGTCCCTCCCTAAACAAGCCTTTAAGTACCCCTGTAGGTACCCACCTACCTTGTCTTTTTTCTTTCTGTCCTGTCTCAGTGGAAAAGAGAGAAGTTTTATCTCATTACGTTCTTTGGCTAGTCAAAGAAAGGGCCATTGTCCCAGTTCCTGTGGAGGAACAGGGGAGGGGAGTTTATTCTGTGCTATTCCTAGTGAGGAAGATCTCAGGAGGTTGGAGACCTATTCTGGACTTAAAGTACATCAACAAACATCTAAACATCCAGAAGTTCAAGATGGAATCCATCTTTTCCATAATCTCAGCCATTCTACCAGGGGATTGGCTGCTTTCCATCGACCTGAGAGATGCGTATCTTCATATTCCAGTGTCCAGGGCTCATCAGCATTTTCTACGTTTTTGCAAAGCAGGAAAGCATTACCAGTTTCGTTGCCTTCCCTTTGGTCTGTCAACAGCTCCGAGAGTGTTTTCCAAGGTTTTAGTCACCTTGATAGCAAGTCTAAGGATGGAGGGCATCTCCATTTGGCATTATCTCGACGACATCCTTCTTTCAGCAAGAAGCAGAGAGGTCTTACTTCTCCATCGAGACAGAGTCATTTATTTTCTGGAAGCTCATGGTTGGCTCCTAAACTGGGAAAAAAGTCAGCTTGCTCCATCCCAGTCCCTGATTTACTTGGGAGCCTGGTTCAACACCATCAAGGGCTAAGTCTCCATGCCTCCTCAAAAGATCTCAGCCCTCATCAAACTGGCAAGTTCTTTTGTCCAGAGGGATCAAGTCCCAGCCAGAGAAATGATGTCTCTGTTGGGCTCCATGGCATCCACCATTCCAGTCACCAGGTGGGCCCGTTGGCATATGAGGCCAGCTCAATGCCTCTTTCTGAGCCAGTGGAACAGGTTCAGGAGAGATTGGAATCAGCCAATTTTGCTTTCTCAGCCCTTCAAGGCCTCGATTCGTTGGTGGCTTTCCAAGGAGAATTTGGAGCAAGGGATGCCTCTCTTTCTGCCAAGATGGAGAATCTTAGTCACAGATGCCTCCACCCTAGGTTGGGGTGCTCACCTGGACTCGGAATGGGTTCAGGGGAAGTGGTCGGTCAGGCAGTTGGGAGTTCCATCCAATATCCTGGAGATCAGAGCAGCGAAGCTGGCTCTTCAATCCTTCTCTCAGTCCCTTCAGGGTTCCTCAGTCAGACTGTTGATAGACAACACGTCGCCTGTGTCATACATCAAGAAACAAGGGGGGACAAGGAGCATTTCTCTGCTTCAGGAGGTAGATCCTATCCTGTCCTGGGCAGAGAGGAATCTTTTTCTGCTGACAGCAGAATATCTACCTGGAGTATGAAATCAGGAAGCAGACTTCCTGAGCCGGAACTCTGTCTCAAGTCACGAATGGTCTCTGAATCATCAGGTTTTTCAGCAGCTGATGGCGAAATGGGGGCCTCTGGAGATCGATCTTTTGGCAACTCATCGCAACTCTCAGCTTCCGAGGTTTTTCTCCAGGAGTTTTTGCCCGGGGACAATGGGCTCAGATGCTCTTCTACAGGATTGGCATTTCAGACTGGCTTATGCCTTTCCTCCTTTTCCCCTGATTTCCAGAATCCTCCTGAAGGTCGTTCAGGAGAGGGCAGATCTGGTCCTAATAGCTCCAAACTGGCTGCGCAGACCTTGGTATCCGTTACTCCTGAAACTGACAACAGATGCCCCCTGGCCTCTCCCCGGGAGGAGAGACCTGTTGCATCAGGGACCTCTACTTCATCCAAATCCTTCTGCTCTGTCCCTTCAGGCCTGGAGGTTGAGCGCAAAAGACTTTCGGAGCTAGGCTTCTCTCAGTGTGTCATAGACACTTTGTTAAAGGCAAGAAAGCCTTCCACGTCGGCAGCTTACTATAGAATCTGGGAAAGATTTCTTCTTTGGAAATTTCACAATGTTTTGCCAATGGAAGAGGTCTCCCTTTCTCAAGTTCTAGGTTTCCTGCAAGAGGGTCTGGATAAAGGTTTGCAGTATAGAACCCTCAAGGTTCATGTTTCTGCATTGTCTGCCTTATCGGGGAGTTCCTGGGCTGAAGACTCCATGATCAAAAGATTTTTTCTGGCAGTCCTCAAGGTCCGTCCTCCAAAGGCCAGGTCTCCTCCTCCATGGAGTTTGCCTTTGGTGTTAAAAGCCTTATCCAAATCACCTTTTGAACCTTTAGAGTCAGTCTCCATTTGGCTCCTCACGTTAAAGACTCTGTTTTTGTTGGCCATAGCCTCGGCTTCTAGAGTAGGGGAGTTACAAGCCCTTTCGTGCAGTCCAGGTCATATCTCCTTTCTCCATGACAGAGTCATTCTAAAGCCTGTCGAGTCATTCCGACCCAAGGTTGTCTCGACGTTCCATCTAAAAAGAGAGATTTCCTTGCCTGTCTTTTCCCCGGAGTTACAAGACATGGAGGAATTGCAGAAAATCGATCCAGTTCGTTGTTTGAGACATTATCTGGAGGTCTCATGTGCTTTCAGGAAGTCAGATAGACTGTTTGTCATCCCGGCAGGATGTCGCAAGGGGCAGGCGGCTGCTACTTCCACTATCAGCAGATGGATATCGATTTGTATTGAGAAGGCTTATCAGGCTCAAGGCAAGCTAGCTCCATAAGGTTTAAGGGCGCACTCGACTAGGGCTGTCTCAGCTTCATGGGCGGCTTGGGCGGAGGTTCCTTCAGCACAGATTTGCGAGGTGGCTTTGTGGTCATCGGCCAGGACTTTCATCAGGCACTATCAACTAGACTTGTCTGATTCTAGTAGTCATGCTTTTGCTTCAGGATGTCATCTTGCCTTCTCGTCATTAAATTAATTGCAGTCACTTTAAGTCTCTGTGTTTTTATCCCACCCTTTTTGGCGTGCGGCATGGCTTGGTACATCCAGTTGTAATGCTGATATGGAGTGACCAGGAAAAAGGAGAATTCTTATCATACTTACCGTAATTCTCCTTTCCTGGTCACTCTCCATATCAGCATTTCCCACCCTTATAGTCTGGTACTTGGTATTAGACAAGGTAGGTGGGTACCTACAGGGGTACTTAAAGGCTTGTTTAGGGAGGGACAGTCTGATTGGTAGGCGGGGTGGGAGGGGCCTCCTGGTTGTAATGCTGATATGGAGAGTGACCAGGAAAGGAGAATTACGGTAAGTATGATAAGAATTCTCCCTTTTCTCTTCTGTTGCAGAAAGCACTTTTTTATACTGAGAAAAATCTATTTGTGAAATTCTCTTCCAGAAATGGTTGTACTGAGCTTCAAGAAAGGCCCGGAAAGGTGTTCTATAAACATGAAAAGGAAACTTTGATTGACGTGTCTGTTTTTCAAGCTGAAAAGCCGTTTTACTGTGCTAAGTCGATAGCTCTGTTTTGCCACATACCTAGTGCAATATATACATTTGCGAAAGAGTGAATGCTGCAAAAATAGGAAAAGATGAAAAATTTGCAAAAAAGGGTGCCGCACATCTCTCTGTAGTCTCTGCACCTAAACACTCCCACCCAATTACACACGGACTATCCCCCAACTGCCCCACATTTGCTCCCTGACACTCTGTTGCCTGTTCTACCTCTCCAGCACGGACCCTTCAGTCTGCAACACTCCCACACAAATACCCATACCACATGCTAAAAAAAAGTAGGGATATAAAAAAAGGGGGAGACAGACATTGAGATGAAAGGAGGGAAATTAAGGAGATGTAATAGAGACAGGGGTTTAATTGTGGATACCAGGGCCATCCACCTTCCAGCCACACCCCCTGCTCACAACAGATTAGTGGTAGTGCCCCATGTGGGGGTTGCTGGTTCCTAACAGGTCCCCTTTCCCTGCTTCCCCCCCCCCAAAAAAAAGACATATATATTTATCTGTGGATTATAATGATAATGTTACACCTAACATAACCTCGTTGTTATGTGAACTGTATAAAAGACCTGTCACCTCACTGATATAAGATCCTTATAAAGTACATTAGGGAGCACTTATCCACCATATACTGTATTTGAATGTATGCTGTATATCAGAATGGGCCCTGACCAGTGCGGGACCAAGCCGGCCAGGAACCCTAGGCAAACTGGTTGGCTTGGCCCACTCACCGACCACACCCCCCCATGCACTGGCGCATGCGCACACAGGGTGGTGGGGTTACCTGGACCACTGCACAGTGGAGGAAAAGGGTCCGGAAGCGGTGGTAGGTGGTACCTGCCTGGCGCCCCCCAACCATTGCCCCCTAGGCAGGTGCCTCTTCTGCCTACCCCTAGTTGAAAAATTAATGAAAATTAACAAAACTATGGAAAGATTCACAAAACAGCACCCAATTTGATGCAACTACGTCCACTTTGACGAGACTGGCCAATATTATCTGTAACAATTACAATTTGTAACATCAATGTTTCAGTCCCTCCTCCCAAGCCAGGATTTCATGATGCAGAAAAAAAGCCAGAGTTCCCTTTTAAGTGCCCCTTTTCTTATTAGTTGGCTTTTGACCCCAAACTGTACAACAGTCTGGGGCATCTATCAATTGATGCTTCAAATGGCAGCTGCCTCCCTATAATGAACATACATTGCCTTAGTGAAAGAAAGGTTAAGAACTGCTGCTGTGAAATATCTGCTGCCATTACAACGATACCCCTACCCTTCAAAAATAGTTTGTCCCAACAAAATAGTAAGGGCATCTCAGCACGCCGTACCTCTTGTAACATCAAGCGATTGAAACATTTACATTTATATCGATGAATGCCACAACATGCCCTTTCATACAAGAGCAATTTATTCTGAAGCTCCGGTGTTGCCGTAACCTTTTCCTTAGCATTAGCTCCTGCCATCTGCATTGAGATTCACTTACACGGATCCATTGTAGGGCTATGTCTATCCTCGGCATAAACAAAGGGCAACAAAGGAGGGAGTTTTGGATTTTACAGCAGCTACAATAGACATAGGGGAAATGGAAAGAGAAATGTAGGTCTTTGCCAATAGGAATTTGCTGTTTTGAACTGTAAATTATGCCCAGCACTTATCTGAAGGTCATAATCTGCTTGGAGAGGAGAGGGCCATTCCGATCAATAAAACCAGAATTCCCAAACGGGGAAGCGCAATCTTTAGCATTCGCAGCTCGCAGTGACATAACCTGTGCTGGAAGGGGACCATCTGAAGTCTGGTCGGGATGCTTCACTTGGGTTGCACATAATTGGGCCTTGAGGAATTACTTGTTGCAGATGCTCTTCTAGTCACGATGCCGCCATGCCTCATTCTCAATGAGGATTTCTCTGAGGGAAACATGGGACTATACTGCTATGGCAGGCATCAAAATATATTCTGCTTTTTGTATAAAGAACATATATATATATATAGTGAACCCAGGGTGGCACTCTGCTTCAGCTCTTAGCTCAGGTGCAAGATAAATGATTTAAATATCCAAAAAAGACCAGCAACACCGAGTTATATTCCAAAAACAATCAATTGTGTATTATGTTCATGTGTTTTTAATACACAGTTGATTGTTTTTGGAATATAACTCGGTGTTGCTGGTCTTTTTTGGATATATATATAGTGCATGACTCAGTTACAGCCACAGCATCTGTTTTTGCTTTTGAAAAGAATGTATAGAACTAAATGAGGTAAAAAGGAAGTTGTAAGATATTTTCACAGAATTATAATTCCACAGCAAATGAAATGTATACCTGCCATTCACACATACTTGTAAGTTAATTTGGGAAAGGACTGAGCCGCCTTTTAACATATGTTCTTGCCTTTTATAGATACTTGGGGGTAGGGACATACTGACACCAGGCATATAGTCTTGGACACAAGTCTTGCTCTCTCTCTCTTCCCAGGATGGACAGACACATCTCGCTCTCTGTCCTGGAGGGACAGACAGGTCTCTCTTCCTGAGAGATGGACACACATCCAGACACACACACACATATATGAAACATACACACATACTACATATACTTAACATTATTTTTTATATGCATTAATTGTACAGATTACTCCTGTGAGCTGTCAAGGGTATGTTTCACTGGCTGTTTGTACTTTGCATATAATTTGTAACTCCACACAATAAAGATATTTTGTTATCACCTTGGTGAGTGGTACTTTGACCATAATACTTACACAAAATTTTATAATAAATAGATGAGATTCTACAGAAGTTTAGAAGTGTAAACCAATAAATATTGGGAGGAAGATCATTTGGAATATCACAAATATAACAGGACTGACCCATTTACTTGTCATTGTGCTATTAAAATACAATACAGTATTATTGATTTGATTATTAAGTCTTTCCAAAAGTTAGTTTATTAATCAAACCAAATTCTAAATGTTTTTAGCTCTGTTATCATTCCAATACCAGTAGCGCAATATTGTCTGCTAGTATTTGTGCAAAGCCAATGTATGAAACCCACCTATTGTACAGCGCTGCGGAATATGTTGGTGCTTTATAAATAAATGTTAATCATAATAATCATAAAAGCAGTGAGCCTAATGGAGAATGGGCTAAAGACTGGGCAGCTTGTCCCTGTGCATTTGGCCAAAGACCCTATCCTGCGGATTTAGATCAGAGACACCCAGTGTCAGGTTTGGGGTGTGTGGGGCCTGCTGCTTGGGGCTCTCTCTAGGCCCCCCCACACACACAGTGATCTTGATCTTAATTGGATAAAGGGGGAGCAGTGGTGCCTGCAGCATCCAGCGTGAAGGAGCGGCCTGGGACCAGGGGCCGCCAGGTTTTTTCCTGATGACCCATTCTGACCCTGAAGACACGAGTTTCTAATTTTTAACTTAAACTCCTCTGCCAAATATAGACATTAGGTCTGAGTTAAGGTCAGACATTTGGCAGATACTGTGACAGTGAAGCTTGCATCTACAGCTGCACAGGTCACTTTCTGACCACAGCAGCATCTGTATTTATAATCTTCATCTCATCTGAGGAGGTTTGCTCAGCACTTCTGTGGGGACAGATGGGACTTTTTTTTTTCAAGTATCCACATAAATATAGGCAAATAGCAATACACTTTATGGAAACACAATTATTGGCAGGCAAAGAAATAACAAATCAAAAGGGCTCATTTATGGAAGCAAGTGCATCTGAGCCCCTATGTGCATGTATTGACACTATTCATTCCAAACATTCTCCTTACAGTTCCGTATGTTCTGGGTGCCCGTAGCAATACGTCACTGCTCGCTAGCAGGGTGGGCACCTACTCTCCTGCACTGGGACAGATAATGTTCTCCTGCAAATTCACCCCCGGCTGCTTGGCCAGTGACCCAGTTGGAAGCCCAGATACCGTTACAGAGGCTGAATGTCATGGCATGCACTTTCCGATAAGAACGTTCAAGCTGTATAAAGTGAAATGCAAAATGAAACCTGCAATTACTGTCACAAGTACATGGCGTATATATAGGCAACATGATCTTATTTGAAGAACAAACTTTTAACATTCATATTTAGCATAAGTGCCCATAAATGATCCATAATGCCAGCTAAGAGAAAGAAACGCCATTTGGAAACCATTAGCATTTAACCTTTTCCATCTCAGCAATAGACAGAACCTACAGCCTATGCTGCACTGATATTCCAGTGTCAGCAAGGGCTGCGCTGCAGAGGATGCTGGGAATTGTAGTTCAGCTACAGTTGGAGATTTGGTATTATGGTAGATGGGGGAGGATATTTATGAAAATGGAGCTGTGAACATCTGGACGCAAAATAGCAAGTTCAGTTTGAGAAGTATCTAGAGTTGCCACCTTGTCTGGTTTCTTGAAACCACAGGAAAATTCGAAATGGGTAAAATTAAAAAAAAAACACATAGAAGCCAATGGGAGATTTTTTTGTGGTTACTTTTTCCATGCAAAATAAATTGGAGTCTATGTAAGTTTTTTTTTTATGGTGACTTTTTTTCACAGTGACATAGGTTTATATTAGCAGCCCTTTACAGGGGGATATAAATAATCAATAAATGCCCATCTTTCATACCAATAACAAAGGCTCATTTAGAAAAGCAAATGCAGCACACATAATAAATTGCTAATAAGCTGTGCACATAATTGCTCTATGTATTAATGGTACTTGCACCCAAACATGCTCTTGCCCTACTGCAAAATCGCACTGTATGCTAATCGGCCCGCAAGTGCGCAAGTGCGCCTGCTGATGTTGGGGAATCACCCCAGGCATGGCAATGATTCCAACGTTCCCACAGCAGGTTGTGCCAATATCCACAACAGACCTGTGCCAAACAATGCTGTTTATTACCACCGCATGCATTTGCACGGAAGTAACACCATGCCCATTTAAAAAGTGCCAGCCGCAGCTTGCTTTTGATTCACGGAACTAGGGTTGCCACCTTACCCCTTTAATACCAGCCACATATTGAATCCACATCCTGCATGGCTAGTTAGCAATTCATTTAGATGCATGCTGCATGGCTGTACATAATTCAGTTCAGTATGCAGCATTCATCTCAAGTAATTGCTAATTAGCCATGCAGGATGTGAATTCATTATGTGGCTGGTAATAAAGGCGTGAGGTGGAAGCTCTAACAGCAACATGTATGATAGTGATGTGAAGGGCCTGGCCCTTTTGTGTTGTCATTGTGGGGTGGGCGCGGGTCTATAAATAGAGGGAAGAAGCCGGGTCGGGTAGGGTTAGGGTTAGGAGTGGGCAGGTTAGGGTCGGGTGTGTGTAGAGGATTTCTTGACCCACACATCACTAATGCATTGTAATTTGCACACATTATGGTGTACTGCACAACTCAGTGTTCAGCTACACTTGCCCATCATTCCTCCCTATAGTAAAGTCATAAAGATATACATAGAGAATGATTTTCTGATCAGCAATTACTTTGTAGTTAAACTACAACTCCCTGTAACATCCCTTTTTAAGTTAAAATACATCAGGTGACTGCAGGTTGCTCAAGACTAACATTATAGATTATAGATAGGGGACTTTCAGGATTTGAGCCTTTGGCTTAAGGCACATGGGGCTGATTCTCTGGCTTGGGATTGTCCGCCCCTACGGCTTTTGGATGTGCCTATACCCAGACCCAGTATTGGCCCGTGTGCAGGCACACTGAGTGGATTTCGGCATCAGAAGGCACAAGTATGTATTTTGGCGCTGAATTCCGCTCTGTGTGCCAGGCTGACGCAGTGGTTCCGGCACATGGAAAGGCTGTTTGGAGCCTAGGGGCTGATTCTGGGCCTGTGGATAAGTGAGAATCAGCCCTGTGTGGCTGTAGCCTTCTAAATGCAGCCTGGTTATACAAATGATCTCAAATGTCTTTTATCAACCAGAAAGTGACAATGAACCATTTTTTAGCAAAGGCAAGAAAATACCAACACTTAAGTTTCCATAAATCAGTTAAACTTCTCATTACAACAAAAAATAAAATTGCTAATTGCTTTCTGCACCCCCCCCTTCTCCAACAATTAGCGTTATTACAAAGAGACGAGACAAAGCTTCAAATTGCTCATCTTTTTATTATTTTACAAGTAACAAAAACATTTAGTCGTTACTAATGGGCGACAATTATCATTTGTTTTCATGAAAAAAAACCCAAGCTTACGTTTCTTTCAAACAAGAAAATAGACTCATATATAACTCTCATACTGTATATTAGCCACAATGGGAAGGAGTGCTGCTATTGATTAAAAATACTCTCAAACAGGGGTTTCCTACTAAAATGTAATCTTTGGTGGTTGCCACAGTCTAGTAACCCACAACAACTAGGAATGCCACCTCTGCCAGATTTTTTTACCGGGCAGGGGAAGGGGGGTGACATCACAGGGCTGGGGAAGAGGCGGGCCCATGATGCCACTGGGGCGGGGAAGAGGTGGGGCTATGATGAGCGATCAGCGATTGGCCGATTGCCACGTCAATCTCAGTGAGTCTGTGCGGGTCAAAACCGGATAGGTGGCAACCCTAATAGCAACTAATGCAATATTTTTTTCACCAAGTCAGACCAGGGTTATCAGTCCAAATCCAAAACAGATACCGTGAATACAACAGGTGCTGTCTGGTTCTGGAAATGCTGTACAGTTGTATAAGGTGACCCACAGGAACCAATCAACCAAGTGAAGGACTGATGAGCATTTCCTTCTGGGGATACAGTTTTTGTGTGGTCTCCCTGTTCATACATCCTGGGGACATAGTATGGGTTCTGCATTTCTGGTGGCACAATTAGGACTGGATTTGTGGCCACAAAGGCTTGGGCTTAGGGCAGAAAAAATGTGGCATAGCGCCTGCTGGTCATGTCTTTATTGGGGACTGGGTAGGAGATTTTGACAGCCATTTGAATCTCCCATACAGTAGCTCAGTCTCCAGTGCCAGTGATTGTGCCAAAGGAGATGAAGCAGCAGCAGGAGAAACCCGCAAGCAGTGGGTGGGTTAGTGGGGGTGCAGGTGGGATGGGGGGCAAGCAGTGCAGGAGGTGAGGATGAGACACAAGGACTCTGAGAACAAAATCTTTAAATCCGGCCCTGGAAACAATAGATACACTTTTTGGGTCCAATTAAAGGGGAACTATACCCCCGGACTATAAAAGCCCCCTTAACTAACACTGCCTTGACCCCCCTCACCTCTCCCTTATTGCATAGTTTCTAGCTTTAAATACTGTCCCTATCGCTAATGCCAACCTAAAAGAGCAGAGTAGCGCAGCTACGTACCTGGCCGACATCTTCCCTGCAAGCAAACAGTCTTTAGGTCTCACCGCTGACACGGACACGGATGAAGCAGATTTCGTATAGTTGCACTTGGCCCCTCACAGTCCTTTCTGCAGACATCACTTGCAGATCAAACACCAGAAATGATGACAAGGCGGGCTTCAGTGCATCTGTAGTAGGTACTTGCACCTGCAACATTGATAGAATTCTGGAAAAAAATGCTGCACTGTGGGAAACAACCATGGCAACTGGACTAGAAATTGCACTTTTATGTAAATGACCCCTCTTGTGTATAGCAATGAATGTTTTTTCAGTGGCTCATATCACACAACATATTGTGATGGAATCATTTCTGAAAGCTGGAAAAAAGTCTATAAGCAAAATGTGGTGCCCTGCTGATTATATCATACATGTTGGCTTGTTATTTGCTATAGGACAGTTGGATCACTATTGGGGAATAGTCCCATCCCAACTCCAGGATAACCACTAATCCATTCCTGTGTATATACTGGCAGCTGCTTAATTATTAGTTATATTGGCCGTTGTGTCCAGTTCACTACTGATTTGAGAGTGTTTGATGGATTTTGAAGATCATCCATATGGCCCACACCCTGGACCACAACTTGCCAGTTCACTTAAATATGACTAGACTGGATATGCATGGGCAGGTTTAGTAAACCATGTTACTAATGCACATCCTAGAATGCTCTAAGGTTTATGGGTATATCCAGTCCTTCATGCTGAGTCCATAATTCTACATGATCTACATGAAGTTCTAGATTTCACCTTAGTCGTCATAAATGGCAAAGGTTTAGTGGAATGGTTCTTTAGGAGGGGCGACTAAAGACAGTTTTGAAGGACAGAGTGCAAAAGACAAGCAGAAATCTTTGCTGGTAACTTTATGAGGCCGAGCTACCCTACAATAAGGGGGGTAACAGGAGCAATATCTTAGAAAGTCAATTAATGGAATAATCAGAGCATAGCGTGCCACTATAATGGCAGTTTTTGGCACAAAACACACAGGGCTACGTCTGGAGCACAGAACATATCAATGAGCTCTAATCTCACTTAGTCAAAGATTAATTAATTACCCCTGTGGCCTATTCACTTTAGATGTATGTACAGAATGGGATGACAAGTGTGTTAAAAAATATAGAACCGTCTGTCCTACAGGAGCAAATTGACACGTTGTCAACAGATATTTTATTACTGGCAGCAAGCAGCAGTCAGTCACTGTAAAACGAAATTAAACACACACATTTATGGCTTTAGGTTAGGGATCTAGAAAATAAAGAGCTGGCAGCAGTTATGTTTCTAAAATATCCTCATTGGGCACCCCCAACTACGCCCTAATGGCTCTTAATGACTTTAACAGCTCTGCAGTAATCCCAGATTGTCAGAAATGTCAAGCGATTGCTGTTATTGTGCAGTAGTCAGTACTTTTGTCCATTTACAGCCGTTTGATCACTTCACATGAATGTGATATTTTAATATTGGAATAACAAGTGAAATGCCCAATGCTTACTGCTACTTTGGCCGCTTGTATGTGGACAGGGGGTGTGATTGCTGTTTGATATCAAACCAATATATCATATGAAGCACAGGATTGACATAGAAGAAATTCAACTAACGGTAAAGGAAGGGAAGTTTCACTAGTTATAGGGGTCTACCTGGAACACAGATGACGATGAAATTTCCAGCCAAGAACATGTGTAAAATTATTCTGCTTTTTAAGCAGATTCCTCTGTGACTCCAAAACAGGTAGTAGGTAGCTGCTGGATCAATTTTGTTTTGAGATGCTAACTATAGTATTTATATCCCATTTCTGGATAACAGTGTATTAATCGTTAGGAAATTCTATAACTCAGTTGCCCTCTTAATCATCTCTATATCTCCTACTGACTACTTTGTAACTGACCAGCCATCGACTTAACCTCTTCCAAACTTTTTCTTGCTCTTGTTAAGACTTGCCAAGTGGTGTTTGGCGCTGGTATGCAAGACAGCTTGTAACGGGGCAGCCGGTGAATGGCAGATACCCATAACAGTGCAAAGAATGACATGCTACATGAATGCTACAAGAATCTGGTATGGTGAGCACCAATGCGATGAACCAAGGCACACTTTCATCGAGCAGTTTCTAGGTGGAAGGCAGGTTAGAAACCCGGGCAATGGTTGCTGACTTCAAAGTAGATTAGTTACACAAAATCAGAACTGTAGAAGATTCTCTGCAATCCTCACACTCACACAGCTTTAGTCACACAAAGCCTCCAAGATGTCATGTAGGATTAGCACAATCACTCAGGGTTCTACCCAAAAATACTCACTCCTCATCAGGACAACAGATTGACCCTACTAACTAACCTACCTATCTCTCACTCCTTCACACCAAATTACTACATATTTCTACCCTGAAGGATACAGTCTCCAACTTGGTCTGGCCACATGGTTTTCAGTCCTACCTGCCTGATCTTCTTAGGCCAAAATAGGGTGTGCCTGGCTGCTGCACGTCCTTATATATAAATTTCCCTGAAGGCAACCATAGGGTGTAGTGCCACCTAACATCACCCAACTATTTACATTTATAAAAATAAAATATATTTTACCTCTTAACATGCTCAAGCCATTGGTGAGAAGTGGTATCAGAAAACATCTGCACTGCTTATTTTTCTTTTGCCCTGTAAAATTCTACCTAGTAGTTCCTTCTTCATTTTACATTTCATACAGGGCAACCTATAGACTACAACTGTTTTCTTACCTCCACCTGACTGATCATACTACTCATCACTTCTAACCTTCAATTTTATAAAATAGGTTCACCCCAAGCCACAAATTTGATGTAGAGTTTGACTGACCCTGGAGAAAGTGTCTATTAGTAGAGAGGACTCTACAGATAAAGTGATATATACTCAGTTTCTCAGTTATTAGTCTTCAAACCCAAATCCAGTTTTTGCCAGATCTAGTAAACCTTAACAACCAATTTGATTTTAGCTTTTAACCAGGTGATCTATAAATACTACTTCCTTTACCCTCGCATCCTGTAAAGTTCTGAGTTAGCACTACCTACTAGTTCCAACTTCATAGACTTGATGAAGAGTTTGATCATCCTGGAGAAAGTAGGTCCTACTATTGCAGTGATACATACTCAGTTTCAAAGTTATTGCTCTTCTAAACCAAACAAGATTTTTTAGAGTTAGTTCTTACCAGATCTAGTAACCCTTAACAATCAAACAGATCTTTGTTTCCAACCAGGTGACCTATAAATACTACCTGCTGATTAGTTGCTATGGAACACTAAAACTAACCTGAATAATACTAGAAATGAAAAAAATAAAGTAAATAAATCAATCAACAAACGTGTCAAGCTAAAAAATGCACATACAGCACCCGAACATTAGTTGGGAAATTTTAACAAATAACTAATTAGATAGCAAAACGTATTGGCAGAAGTGCAGTATCTAAAGATTATCCCGACCCGGGTGTATAGACCCCGGGCCTGCCGCTGAATGCATCTAGCTGCAGTTTCAAAAGAAAAGTCAAATAGTGCAGTATAACTCACCGCCATCGCTGTGTGGTCCGGCTGCCCAGTGCCCCGAACCCGTAGCCTTAGGAGTTCAATCGAAATTTTCAAAAGAGGCTAGCAAAACACCTCGGACAACCAGGAAGTCTTTATTCATATTCATGTTTCACGTTTCATGAACGCATCAGGGGTAAGAGGTTTTATGAACATGAATAAAGACTAAGTTTTATTGGACTTCCTGGTTGTTTTGAAAATTGCTATTGTCATTTATAGCAAACTATTATAAAGAAAATCATACTTGTTAATAGGCTACGTCCTCTCCTTCAATGCGGGATGTTATAGAAGAATGGGAAGCAGGTTAACCCAGTCCTATTCATTATTGATAAATCTCCATCTTGTTTAGTTGGCTTCTCTTTTTAAATCCAATTAGAATAATCAAGAAGATGACTGTAGGTTGGATCTCAGTTAATTTTTATTATACATTTAGATTGACAGTTAGAAGAAGTGCCAGCACATGCTTCTACAGTAACATACAGCATGTGACAGAAAAAAAGTCATTTCTAGTGCCTTTACACATTAATCAGAAGGTGTACACTAATTTAAACCAGTGTGGTGCCATAAGTGCCATAATGCAGACTTATAGCACTTGACAGAAAAGAGAATATGTTCCCTTTATGCACTATAGTTAGAAAGATACTTGGACTTCTAGAGGAAATACATATTGATGGTTACGTGAGCAAAAACATTTTATGCACCAGTTTTTATATGACAAATTTACTGTTGAATTAAACATGGAAAGAGGCAGTGAGTTAGTCCAGCTAAGTGAATTTGTTGACCATCAGCCTATATATATATAAATATATCTGGCTTGACAGGGGGCGCATCAGTGAATGCATACTTTGTTCAAACCATGTAACTCATTTTGTTTCTTTTACCAAATGTGGAAGTTTCCACTTAAACTTGTGGTTGTTTAGCATCTAGTTTTCCTTGGATTCAATGTATTTGATATATGATATAAGTCACACCTGTGTGCACCCAATAACATTTATCTAAATTGTGGGATGAGCAACATTTTTTACACTTTTTATGAATGGATGGTTGATGAGTGATGATGGGTGGTTGATTGAAGTTAATCATGGTTACGAAAACCTGTATTGTGGGTAAAGCTGGGTGATTGATAAGTTAATCATGGTTAGGAAAACCTGTATTATGGGTAAAGCTGGGTGGTTGGTAAGTTAATCATGGTTATGAAAACCTGTATTATGGGTAAAGCTGGGTGGTAGATAAGTTAATCATGGTTAGGAAAACCTGTATTATGGGTAAAGCTGGGTGGTTGGTAAGTTAATCATGGTTATGAAAACCTGTATTATGGGTAAAGCTGGGTGGTAGATAAGTTAATCATGGTTAGGAAAACCTGTATTGTGGGTAAAGCTGGGTGATTGATAAGTTAATCATGGTTAGGAAAACCTGTATTATGGGTAAAGTTGGGTGGTTGGTAAGTTAATCATGGTTAGGAAAACCTGTATTGTGGGTAAAGCCATGGATTCAAAATTCTTTTGCTTACTAAATTAGTTTGATAATATTTGAATGGTCTCTTCAATCAAAATCCAATTTGATTATAGTTAATCCATTGAACAAAAAAAAGGAGGTCATTGGCTGTAATGGAAGTAGGTAGAGCCGCAACTCTCCCACAATTCCCTAACATTGTTAATTTGAAGTCTAAATTACTGATTGATTGAGATATAAGAAGGGAAATAAAGTCTGGGATATTCTGGTGGTTCCTATTGAAGTCATGGGGAGAAAGCAGGGTTGGCTTTGGAATCTCTCTCACTGATGGAAATACACCACATTTGCTACAACCTAAGACTCCATGGGGCTTTTTTACTATTGCCATGGGCTTGGGTGCTAGAGTACTAAGTGGCACAAATTGCCTTTCTTTATGGACCATACATGGAATATTTGTGCTTGGGATAATGTTCATTGTGGACTGTGCTCAGCACCTAGCCCTGGATACAAAAGTTATTTGTGCTCTGTTCTAAAGCACAACCACAGGGCAAAGTGGAAAAAATACAGATTTTTAATTAACCAGGCTAATAAAAAAAACTATTGCATAACAAGCGAAGAGACAGCATATCTATCTTTAGCTAGAAACATCTCACCATCAAGGGCATTCAGGGAAACAGTCAAGGCACAAAAGCTGAAAGCCATACTGAATCCATAAAGGATGAAAAACAAGATTCAGCTCTCTTCTATATTCTGAGCCTCTTTTCCAGATTCTGGCACAAGGTGAGAGAAGGAAAAGTGGGACAGCAGACTAATAAATTATATTGGTTGTTTTAATGATTACCATTTGGATCAGATTGCTTTGGCGACTCTTAACTTTATCACTTATTACTTTAATATATGCACACGTTAGTTATGAAAATCACATTTAGGTAGTATATCTGGTTTAACAAGATGTATGGTGGTCACTTACAAATCTGCTTCTATACAGGGACCACCCCTTCATTATGATGCCATGGTGTATTAAAGCTTTATTGCCATATATATATATTAATTGCCATATAAATGTCATGGTTGCAAGCCTTTTCAGCATATAAAAAGATTGTCCATTATAAGAAAACATGATCTATTATCAACAAACACGGACAAATTTAGTTTCACAAGGTAACTTAATTGTGAACGGTCATTTATTTCCCTTGCATGATAATTACACCGTCACACGCATATAGAAAAGATTTCCTATAGTGCCCCTAAGGCATTCTTAGCCAGTGATCAATCTTTTGTCTATTCCTCTAGTCACCGCACAGCTCCCCACTGGAAAATCTCAAATAAATAAACCTTGAATAAAGGAATATACACACATTCAAATATCACCGTAATGACATTGTGCCATCTATAAGCCATATGGAGGCAAATTGCTTCTGAATTTTTTTTTTTCCTTGACCTGAAGAATATTATTATCATATTCTCTGACAGATGCTTCTATTATTATGAACATTGCTTGGCGAGGTTCCCCTTATATCTGAAATATACAATTCCCTTTATTAATTGTGATGCCTGTCTCTGAACTCATTCCAGTTCCTAATGTTTTTGTTTATGGGCAAGTACCCAAAACTGTACTTCATACTGAAGATGAGACATGGGCCAAGGGTCTGTTAAAAAGACAATCTTTCCATCTTTCAGTATTTCTGTCATTATTTACTCTAGTTAGTTAATTTCCATTAATTTTATCTTGCCTCGGAATACCAATGAGCACTTTAATGAAGCCTATGTCCTTGACCACCCATCTTAATTCCTCTCTCTGTACTTTAAAAATACAAAGAAATAGAGGTTGCGGGACTCATATCTTCTTTTTTCCTAGCAATAGCCATCTGCTGCAACACATAGAAGGACAAATAAGGAATCTTTACTCATTCAATTCAGTTTTGGCCTTTGATTTTGATTGCAATGATTCTGAATGGCATTTCATTGCTATATTAGGATATGGCGGAAAGATACTTTGAGGTAATTGGGAAAAAATCACCTCTAAAATCCACCTTCTGCCATTTGTTTTCCTTAAAAATTATTTTTTTTTTTTTGTGCTAACATCCCCAGTGAGTTGTCAAACTGATCATTAAGCGTGGTCTAATTGATAAAGAATGAACTCATTTAGGAACTCTCACAAATCATTAATCCCCAAATGAAGATGTCTGAAAAATATGTTGATGCTTTATGAAAAAAAGAATATTAATAACACGTCAAGCTGGGAATCTTGCAGAAGAAGAGGGGTAAAATGAGGGTGTCGTGCTTTACAGAGCAGACTACATATTAGGGGGCTGACCACATGACAAAGGTCCAAATGGCTGCTCAAGGTTGTTGTGAGATGTTGTATAAAATCCAAGGAAGATTTTCCACTTCTTTCTAAGGAAAGTCATATATGTGTCAATGAAAGCTGCTCGAGGCTGAGTAGACATCTTATCCACCTGTGTATGAGAACTTGGTTGAAAACTGGCTTGGTATCTTCATCACAAAGACTTGTGCTGTACTTGTTCAAAGGGGCATAATAGGCTCAATGTATAATCCAATTGGATCAGCTTGATTTTTCCTATCGTGAGGGTGATCAAATAGGCCAACTCAGGTACAGATCCTCATGTTTGGAGACCCCCCCCCTGAACAAGAAGTTATCACCATGTATGGCTGAAGAACTCAGATATTGCTGGTCTACAACTCCTCAACATTTGCTCAAAGCTTAAAGCATAATGATAGTTGTACAGGTATAGGACCTGTTATCCAGAATGCTTGGGACCCAGGGTATTCTGGATAAGGGATCTTTCTGTGATTTGGATCTCCATAACTTAAGTCTGCTAAAAATCATTTAAATATTAAATAAACCCAATAGGATTGTTTTGCCTCCAATAAGGATTAATTATATCTTAGTTGGGATCAAGTACAGGTACTGTTTTATTATTACAGAGAAAAGGGAATCATTTAACCATTAAATAAACCAAATAGGGCTGTTCTGCCCCCAATAAGGGGTAATTATATCTTAGTTGGGATCAAGTACAGGTACTGTTTTATTATTACAGAGAAAAGGGAATCATTTAACCATTAAATAAACCCAATAGGGCTGTTCTGCCCCCAATAAGGGGTAATTATATCTTAGTTGGGATCAAGTACAGGTACTGTTTTATTATTACAGAGAAAAGGGAATCATTTAACCATTAAATAAACCCAATAGGGCTGTTCTGCCCCCAATAAGGGGTAATTATATCTTAGTTGGGATCAAGTACAGGTACTGTTTTATTATTACAGAGAAAAGGGAATCATTTAACCATTAAATAAACCCAATAGGGCTGTTCTGCCCCCAATAAGGGGTAATTATATCTTAGTTGGGATCAAGTACAGGTACTGTTTTATTATTACAGAGAAAAGGGAATCATTTTAAAAAAATAGAATTATTTGCTTATAATGGAGTCAGTGGGAAATGGCCTTTCCGCAATTCAGAACTTTCTAAATAATGGGTTTCCGGATAAGGGATCCCATACCTGTACTTCTCTTATGTCCAGGAATCCAAGGGTAAGAAATAGAAATAGTAGATAATGAAGAATGAGCAAACTTTTCCTCCTAGTACAGTTTAGTGACAAAACTCACGGTTTCACTAGCGCCAATATTATTCTTGTATCTGCAATGGAATTTCCCCATGTAACAGGACACTAGTAGAGAATCTCTGCATTTGTAGTAAGATTTTAGTGCTCAAGATTAAAGATTGCTTGGGAATCTTTCTACAGAATAAGCAATACATCTGTTGTCTCCTGTCACTAGTATTGCTAGTGCAAGTCTAAGAAATTCACAAACAGTCTTAGGAACATCAACTGCACAAATATCATTCTGGACATTCTGGCTATTGGGACACAGCTATGCTAAGGCTAATGATTGGATGCCATGGGATTAGCCCCATAAAGAAGGAAGTGGTTAAAGGAAAACTATGCCCTCTAACAACGTGGGTTGCATAAAGCAGCTCATGGGTAAAACCCTCAGGGCCGGATTTGTAATCCTGCCGCCCCAAGGCCGCCCCTGTCCGTCGCCCTCCGCGCATGCGCACAATGGGCACACCCCCCCATGCACATTCACGAACGTGCGATCGGTACCGCCCCCATGCGCATGCGCGAATGTGCGATCGGCACCACCCCCTCCCCAACGTGCATGCGGGGTGTAAACCTTTCGCATATGGAGCAGTGGGGGAGAGGTCCCCACTGCTCCATATGGATGAAAAAGCTTAAGATTGTAGTGCGGCGGGGCGGCATGCCGCCCCCAAATTTGTGCCGCCCTAGGCCCGGGCCTTTGTGGCCTCTCCACAAATCCGGGCCTGAAAACCCTGCTTCATCTAAATAAACTTTTTTCATAAATGAAATTATACACCTTCGCAATGTACACTAACAAAGCAAGGACACACATATACAGTATGTCAGTGGACAACATTTTACTCTCACACTTCTTCCTGTTACAGTTAGAGCTGTGTTATTTCCTGTCCGGTGATCTCTGAGGGATCACAAAATAAAAGCTGAAGGGTAGTAGCTGAAATGATGTAAAAGGGCAATATTTACTGATATATATATATTCCAGTTTGGTAAGATTCATTAATAGGTCACTTAGGGGCTGATTCACTAAAGTGCGTTAAAATGAGCGCTATTTATAGCATGCGTTAAAAATGTTATCGCTTCTTATTTTTTGCGACTTACCGCACGATTCACTAAAAGGATACTTGCATTAATTTAGATGCAATGTTGTTTGCGTTATTTACTGTAAGTTGCGATGAGTGTTTTTCTTGCGTTATTTTCCCCGCGTGCGTTAATTCCCGCTGCGTGCGATATATTTCGCTATATGCTATATTAGCGCACGATTTAACGCACGTAACCATTACGTTCGTAAAACTACTGTTCTGAAAATGCCCATTTCCCTGCAAACTGGCGGCTGCATCACTCTAGGGCCAACACAGACTTGAATAAATCTCACTGCAAAGTCCATGTTGTGTTGCCAAAAGCTCACGAACCACAATTTTCTTTAAGTACCGCCTGCCCCAAGTAGGTGTTACTCTTTGCACAGACTAATGCGATATTTAGCGCGTTTAATGCTTCATATGTGTTTGTGAATCATGCGTTAGTGTAATTTCTATGCGTGAATAAACATATGCGTTAAAATTAACGCATTGCAGTAGCGCGCGATTTAACGCATGCGAAATTACTTTGACGAATCGGTCGTTATTTATCACATCAATTTGAACGCAAAAAACCATGCGATAACGCTTATCGACCTTTAGTATATGCCCCCCAATGTCCTAACAAGCTTCCAGGACATAGGAGCTACAGTATTATTTAATACTCTGTTTTGTAGTACTCTGTATTAATGTGTACCTCTAATAAAGTCAGGCCCAGGGGGAACTTCAGGACCCATCTCGATTTCAGTAAATATTTATTTTATTTAAAGATTAATTTACTCATTGTTGGTGAGAATTATATATCCCTAGTGAAGAATCATATAGCAGACAAGCACAAGTACAGGCAACACATTTCTTCTTCCTAAAAGCGTTACTCAGGCTGTTTGTCCTGATGTAGAAAAATGGTCGTAGCCAGAGATTTCTATTAATATAAATTACAGAGCTTGCTTAATACCACTGGCTTTCTGCCTCAAGAAGAGCTCAGTTTCCATGCAGCGGCAGTTTATTTTGTTATATAGAGACATATTGAAATGTATTTTCTATTACTTGCGGTTAGTAATTCCATTTACAAAAAGAGATATGCAGTTCTTTGATAAAAGCTTGATTAGAGACTCAATAAAGGAGAGGCTTTCTTCTCTGTAGCTGGATCTGCATTAACTGAAGCATCTGGCACACATAAACACACCCTGCCCATATATACATATATATATGTGTTAATGTTATGTAGTGAATTTTCTGTATTGTTCATTTTTCACACCAGTACCTGCCTCTGTAAAGCTTACAATCAATATTCAGAATCAAACTCAACAAAAATGTGTTTCCATGCGCCCCAGATGCAGAATTCTAAATTTATGAACATAATAGTGGTAATTTACTTGCACCACTGTTTCTTGCACTTTTCTAGAGTTGCGCTTACACCTCATGGTCCTTCCTGCCTCCTGTTATGAATTGAGAGCTGTTGAGGGAGGGGAACCCTGATGCTAACAGGGCAGCAAGGTGGTAGCTCCAGGCTTCATCCAGACATCCAGGCATCATCCAGACTGATGAGAATGATGTATAATCTTTGTAAATGAGAAATAAATGTGTTGTCACTATTGTAGTGGAGGTTTTATCGGACCCCTCAGAGAGACGTTGATGTTAGAAGTTTACTTGGAGAAGGGTTTACAGATGGACACTTCAAACCTGGCCCTGAAGGGAGTGGTGTTTTTATAGGCTATCTAGTGTGACATTAGCACTGTATTTAGGTTTGGTGCCACCATAAGCATCAGACTTAATAAAAAAAAAATGAATGATTATATAGAAACCAGAGGGCTGCCCTGCTAAGACTGCTGCCCTAGGCACAGGCCCTTGGGTGCCCATATAAATACAGCCCTCTGTGATTTACAAAAAGAGTCCCACCCACGATAAAGACACTGCCAGGGAGTGATGATTAAATTTTTTGGCAGGCATGGATTCGCAGCGAATTTCCGTATTTCGCCATTGGCGAATTGTTTCACGAAACAAAAAATTGGGCGTGGTCGCGGCAAAAAGGTTGTGTCAAAAAACCGCGGGCAACAAAAAAATTAGATGCAGGCACCAAAAAAGATGCAGGTGACAAAAAAATTGTGCGCAAAATGCGTTTTATCAATTTTTCGCCATTTCGCGAATTTTATTGCTGTTTTGCGAATTTTATGGTGACGCGAACGGGACAGATTCGCTCATCACTTCTGCCAGGTTCTGGAGCCCAACAGTCCAAAAGCAAAACCCAGAGAGGCAAGGCCCCACATGCTCCACTGGCACAAAAAACAGCCCGGCTTCCATCAGGGTATGGTCCATGCCCCCCCCCACGCAACAACACAGGGACCCCCTTCCCATCTCCAACAACAAAACTGTTTTTGTACTGATAAAGCATATGAGCGCTCTGCCTCTCATGCTTTTACTTGCAGACTGTGAATCTAAGCCAAGTCATACCACTCTCATGAGTAGAGGCCCTTTTCTGTATGTCGTACCAGGGAACCTATAAAAATCACTGTCTCCAGGATCAAGCTAAAGGATCAAGTTAAAGGTCTTCATCTGTGAACACTTCTTCACATACGTGTTATAAATAAACCTTACAGCAACATCAATGTCTCAACATCAATGTCTCTGAGGGGTCCGATGAAAACTCCACAGCACTATATGAATAACAATACGTACACTTAATTAGTATGAATTAAAATCACAACATCATAAGTGGGAGCAAATTAATTGCCTGCTAGCAGGTATGTCATATCCCATGTGTTCTCTCTGCTGTGTCATTTTAATGCATACCAATACAGGGGATGATGTGAGATTCTGGAAGCTCTTTTCCCAGTGAACCACAAGATCTACATAATGTTGAGCTTTTTTTGGGTCAAAATGGGATGTGCTGGCTCCTGTGGATGGAAGGAAAACATCTCACTAAGAAACAAGATGTAGCAGTCTGTGTTACAATTCATTATATTGGGTATCTGGTGTAACCCCTTCTTGGCTGAAAAGCACTTTTAAACACCAGGCTATGGCTAGAATATGGGGTACATTAGGACTCTCTTTCAAAGGAGTGGGCCTTTGCTAAGTGGAAGGAGACTTTCACGATGTTGTTGTACTACAACTCCCACAGTACTGTGTTTAAGTAATAGGACGCCAGGAGCTCTTGCAGATGAACTAGTTAACTCTTTATTGTCCAAGACAGATGATATTATCACAAAATACTCACAGCAGTTGAGGTAGATTGATACAGTTGGTAATAGCGGTAGCAAAGCACCAAAACAGCACAGCACCCAATTGAGACTCTTTGTGGGGTACTAGCAGTAGTCCCAAGGATCCCTACAGCCAACGGTGGATCAGGGGTAAATACTAGCTTGATACCGGTGTCTGAACAGTGGTCCCTACAGCAAGGCAGACAGAGCCTGGGGTATGCTAAACCCACTAAATTCTCCATTGTTGGAGCGACAGCTGCTCTTTCTAAGTAACCCTGACTAAGTCACACTCCTAGAGTGTGCAATGACAGAGTCTAATCCTGAGACTAACTTTACCTCGTTCACGGGGCCCTGTCCCCGACTTCTCCAGGTAGTGTAGTGGTATCTGGGGTAAAATGGCTGTACTTGGGCCTATGTCTGCACCCAGGCTCAGTTGAGCTGTTGATGGAATGCAGACAGGCAGCGCTAGACACTTTATCAGTCTGCAGGGGGAGTGGTCAACCTGTATAAACCTATAGGGCATAGTGTTAGAACTGTAACCTGAGTACAGAGGCTATTTCCCAATAACATTAGAGCTGTGAAGAGGTAGGGAATAAAGCCATAGGGAGCCTACATTAGCTTTTGTTATGGTTCTCCAGCAACAGATTAAGTATTTAGCCTGGACAAAGGTTTTTTCACTGAATAAGACCTAAGCAGTGTGAGCTGTTGTGGGTTTGCAAGAGGTGGTATAGCAAGATGAGATAGAGCAGTCTGTGTATTATGATCAGCCTGGGGCTCCAAAGAGAACATGGAGTTATTAATGGATACAGTTGGGATTAAATCCTGCATGCAGTTCCCTTTAAAGGTTCTATGAGTGAGGCTCACAGAGGCTATTTCCCAATAACATTAGAGCTGTGAAGAGGTAGGGGATAAAGCCATAGGGAGCTTAACCCTATGGGTCTCTACATTAGCTTTTGTTAACTACTACATCGTGAGTCAACTTGTATCTCATTTTTCATGGCAAACTGGGAGTTGCCATTTCCATTTTCTTTGTTGTGTTTCCCAGTTTTTAGAGGTAAGGGGTGTCCTATCCCCAACTAAGTGTATAGGAAATATAATTCCTATACACCCTGGTCTTCCTGAGAAAGATTTAGCATGGTGCACAGTCAAGAGGGATCGTCACCCTCTAAATCATGGGTTAAGGGGAAGATTCACTGGTACACATGGCAAGTTCAAGAAGGCAAGCCAGGGTTTACTTAACATGTTCTTTTCCCCTCATCCCCCAGTATGGTTCTCCAGCAACACATTAAGTATTTAGCCTGGACAAAGGTTTTTCACTGAATAAGACCTAAGCAGTGTGAGCTGTTGTGGGTTTGCAATGGGGGGTATAGCAACATGAGATAGAGCAGTCTGTGTATTATGATCAGCCCAGGGCTCCAAAGAGAACATGGAGTTATTAATGGATACAGTTGGGATTAAAGCCTGCATGCAGTTGCCTTTGAAGGTTCTATGAGTGAAGGAGGCTCTAGTGAAGTGGTGATTGTGATAAAATTTTACCATTGCTAAAGGATTTGTTTTTCTAAAAAGTCAGGATATACATTTTCCTAAGAACAATAGCTTGTGGTAGTGATAAAAGCACCAAACTGTAAGAAGCTCACCACCTGTGAAGTAAGTGGGCTCACACTGCGTGTAGCCTGGGGAGGGTATATGTGTCGGAACATTTATAATGGGTATAATCATAGTAACCCTTCTCTGCCGGAGGCACGGGGAACATAATGCACGCGGGCCCCTGTGAATTCAGGAACAACGAGCTGATTCTGGCATCTTTATAATCCCCGCAGAAGTGTCAGTTTCCTTCATTTAGTCTAACAATTATTTTTAATTAATAGATACCGTCTGGGAATTTTGCTAATGGTGAGACTTTTTGCCTTCCGTCTTCTTGATTTAATTTTCACAGCAAAAAAAAAGACATTATTAAAATCTGCTTCCATCCCATTTAACAACTTCTATTTCCTTAGTTCCCTCCCAACCCATTAATATGTGGGAGCAAATGACAGGGCGGTTTCATGTTGTTTTTGGTGAGTGTTGTGCCCTGAGATCAAGGTCAGAATTAATTGTGCCGTTTGTTTTAATTACTTTTAGCTAAAAAAAATATTGTAATAATAATTGAACTCAATTAAAAGGGATCATGAGAACCAACTATAACAAATTGAGGAACCGTTTTTATGTTCCTATGAGGCCCATATACTAAATATGAGGACATTCCCCCCCCCAGGAGGTTTCAATTATTAACCCACTGGTCACCTGGAGGACCCTATCCTCAAGTAGAGGGGATTATAGTCAGATGGGGGATGTTCTTTTTTCCCATAAAAACAATCAACGCACCAGAGGTCACCCCTTTAGATTAGAGGAACGGAGCTTCCATTTGAAGCAGGGTAGGTGGTTTTTCACGGTGAGGGCCGTGAGGCTGTGGAATGCCCTTCCTAGTGATGGGGTAATGGCAGATTCTGTTAATGCCTATAAGAGGGGCCTGGATGAGTTCTTGAACAATCAGAATATCCAAGGCTATTGTGATACTAATATCTACAGTTAGTGTTGGTGGTTGTATGTGTGGTTTGTGTATGTGGGTGTATGGATTGGTGGGTGTGGGTTGTCTGTGCTGGGTTTACTTGGAAGGGTTGAACTTGATGGACTCTGGTCTCTTTTCAACCCTATGTAACTATGTAAGTAGAATGGAGCCCCAATAGAAAAAAAATGACCTGCAGACTCAACCATATTGTCCGACCATCTGGGCAAGAATGGCATATTGGGAGATTATTTCCAATCACTCATCCTATGATGACTTTATATGATTCTAAAGGGGAATTCAGTCATTTTTCAACTGAAGAAAACACTTTAAAAAGAAAAAATAAAATCTACATTCTCCATGGCTGATTTTCAATCACTTCAGACTTAGGCTGCAGATTGCATTAATATGCAGGTATTGAACTTGCACCTAAAGTGGTATGAATGTTAATGAGTACAATCTGAATAAGACTTTTAGATATTTTTGGTTCAAACCGCCCTTTGTGGTCCTGCTGTTAAGGTTACAAGTGTCTGACTTTTTGATGCAAATATTACATAACAGCTTCTTATTGATCTACATGCTGCTGTTTGAAGAAAGCTGATCATGATTGGTTGCTATAGGTTACTGCCCAGGTGCAAAATGACCTAGTGTTTGTAATTAAAGCTGGCCATACATGCACCGATATTATCATACAAAACCTCGTTTTGTACGATATTTGGTGCGTGTATGGCAGATCAACAAGGCGACTGGTATCGCAAAGGCTGTGGATATTGGTCGTCTCGTTGATCGGGCTGGTTCAAAGATTTTGATCTGGCACCATTGAAGGCGCCCAAGCAAAATCCACGTTTAGGGCTGAATTGGCAGGTGGAGGTAGAATCCATATTTTTTCTACCTCCATATCTGATTCAACCCTGAACATCTGTGGGGGAAAGGAACGCTCTTTCCTGCGACCAATTGGGGCCCTATTCTACTTGATGATAGGGCCCTCCAGATGACTGCCTATGCATATGGTGATTTTAAAGTTATTTGTTCATGTAATCGTAGCAGTATTTGTCTGTCCCTTCGTGCACAGGTATGTTCATCAGAAGAACCGCCAGGGCAGGGAATAAGAGGGACAGACATATTCTGCTTTTATGTAGAAATTACCTTTACATATAACTTACAATGCACATTTACATTACATATTTATGTTGGAAAGTTCCTTAGAAATACAGGTTCTTTCATTAGGTGACAAAGGTGACATTAGGTGGGTTTATATCTCCCTTAAGTGTCTGCCTACAGGTATGACCTTAGCAGCTCAAGGAGGTTATTTTCTTTTCTCCTGTATTGGGAAGAAGAGATGCAGGAGACATAAAAGCCTTTTTAACGCATAATCTTAAGTTTTGTATTTGTGTGGTGCCTCTCCGTTTCTCTATGATTGCAGGAATCACATCAGTATAATAAGCCTGGGGATGTCACAAGGGATGGGACTTAGTGAAATGCTGAGCTGGCTTTGCCTGAGGTCACAAAGCCAAACTTTAATAATTGTGTTCTCTAAACATGGAAACTAGAAAAGACAACAAAGGCAATTTTAAGCACTGAGAAATACGTTATTCTCACTGGAACATTGGGAAAGCCAAATAAACACATCCATCTTTTTAGAAATAAAGGGATCTCTTGAGAATCCAGCATGTCTCCCTACTTTAGCATTGCTTTTTGGCACTCACCTGAATTTTGTATTTAAAGTGCACCTATCACTAATGATGGGTGAAATAATTCGGCAGGCACGGATTTGTGGCGGATTTCTGCATTTCACCATTGGCGGACTGTTAAAAAAATTGTCAAAAAATTATGGCAATTTTTTTTTTGACGCACAACATTTTCATAAAATTTCCGTAATTTCACAAATCTTTTGAAACATTTGCAAATTTTTACAGAGGTGCGGGCTTATAGAGAAACAATTTTTTTTTTTTTTTAAAAGAGTCCCTGCCGGCGCTAGGCCACACACAGTGGAAGGACAGCCATGTTATTTAGCGCACATGCGCATAATAAGCAAGAATCCCCGCTTGCAAGTGCCACAATATTGTTTTCCCCAACCGTAGTGTGGGCTCTATTAGCACCTCTGGTGGGGGAAGCAATTTCAGGGAGGGAGGTGCCCTTTAATGTGAAGCTATTTTCTATTATCTAGCCTAGTATCTGGCTTGGGTTGAGTCCAGGGGCATTGATTTGGATCAGTCCAAGTGAACCTGACTTTCATGTGTAGGTCAGTCCCAAACTTATATTAGTGGCCAAATACATGGATCAAGAATACAGTATATTATTGCACTTGTAATCACATATAGGGCATAGTGTTGAATTATATTTATATAATAAGATACATAGCTATATAAGCTATATAAAATTCAAGTATTTTGGTAATTTTGAGATAATAAACAGGAAAAAACATAATTTGTGGTTCTCTACACCTATACATTAAAAACCTTTTGTTCAGAAATTCTTCTTTGACAGGTAGGCTTACAGTTTTGTGGCACTGGTTTTTTAAAGGGACAGTACATGCCCTTTTTCAAGATACGTGCAATGAATAGGGCTTGCACTGACCAAACGTTTTGCCTATTGTTTTAATTAGCAACTATGTATGTATTTTATTTCTTGCACCAAACAGGGCAGTATGAATACTTTCAGTTCTTCTAAAAAAGTTACCAGTCTTCTGAGAAGCCTTTGTATAAAGAGTTGGTCTTTATCTTACAGAGCTAACATGTTGAAAGTGGGGGCAATGGAGGGGTTTGTTCATACAGAGGGCTTCTCAGTGTCCTGCTAATGTGGTAAAGCATAACAAAAAATGCCTAGTCAAAAGTGATGAGTAAACTCATGGCAGAGCCCCTTATTCTCTTCCCTGTGGTAGTTTCTTCTGATGTATCTTTAAATATATATTCAATGGCTACACAAGGGTTTTCTGGACCAAGGGTTTTCTGGATAAGGGGTCTTTCTGTAATTTAGATCTTCATACCTTAAGTCTAAAAAAACATATAAAACATGAATTAAACCCAATAGGATTGTTTTGCCTCCAGTAAGTATTATTAATATCTTAGTTGGGATCAAACACAAGGTACTGTTTTATTATTACAGAGAAAAAGGAAATCAATTTTAAAAATTAGGAATTATTTGATTAAAATGGAGTCTATGGGAGACAGGCTTTCCGTAATTTGGAGCTTTTTGGATAATGGGTTTCCGGATAAGGGATCCCATACCTGTACTGTAGATTGGTTGATATGAGAGAGAAATGTCCTCTTCTGTAGGAGCCATGTAGTTCAATGAAATGCATGTCTTACTTAAGGGTTTTTCCAAAAGGTAAAAATACCAATGCAACCTCCAGATATTAAAGAACCGGCTCCCTAAATATTGGGGCAAATATATGAAAGCAATTGGAAGGCAGCTATGTACATGGTGCAGCAAATGTTCTCTCTCCAGTAAGGATTAGTATCTCAGGTGCAAGCACACTCTTCCCTGCACATCTGCTGGCTCCGGCTGAACCTTAGCTGCTAATGACTGTTGTTGATCTTAGCACACAAAGTTTGTTTTGCATTTCCCTCTAATGCCCTCGTTAATGAACTGTGAAAGTCGACATTTCCAATAAAGAACAATTAGGTCTGGAAATGCCTTTAATGAACGAGTTCGCTTACAAAATAATAGTTAACTGGCTAACGGATTGCAAAAAAATAATTTCCGAAATTGCAGACCTCTGGGAAAATGATGATTGAGTAAATTAGGTTTGATGGCCTGAATATGTTGTAGTAATTTAAAGAGATTGACCCTTAAATGGCTGGGTTACGCGACAATGCATTGGAAATATACTCTTTTAATGCTGACACGAAGAAGAAAACAGTTTATTCCAACCAAGCCAACCACACTTCTTTCTCCATTAATCCGCAGAGATGAGCAAAACCATATAGCACATTCAAAAATCACAAATATTCCCCAGTGTTTGCAAGAATAGAAAAGATGTGATTGGATAAATAACAATTTGGATTGTAAGTAGTTATAATGCAGAGCTGTCAACCAGCCCCATGTCATGAGCAAGATCATGATCCACTCCAGGGCATTTTGAGACCTTATATCAGAGCATCTAGTGTGAAGAGGATTTCAGACATGACTGGATCATTATCTCCCCCACAACACAGAGTTGGTTGACAGCTGATAATGGCACGTCACCAGACAAATGATGATTCTTCATAGACTGAAGAATGGGGCTTCACCAGAAAGCCTTAACCATGCAATGACGATGATCATGGGCAGGTACTAGTAAATTACTGAAGTGACTGTTTAGCTGGAACAGAAGGCACTATAAAATTGCATTGCACATGTATAGACTCTTCCTGCATGTAGGTAGTGACCCAAGATACGCAAGACGATGTGGCCAAGCTAATGCACAATGTGTGTGTATCCAGGATTTTGATGACTTCACTAAGGATATGAAAACAGAGATCCTTGGCCCCAGAGCATACGTACCATCTCCTTTTCCTGTTCATGCACATAAGGGAACCCTAAAACTACTGCTACCTACAAGCTTTTAGGGTTCCAACAGTATCCAGAGTTAATACATGAAGTGGACTTGAACCTAAAGAAGCCAAGACATCACTTTGTCACTGAACACCTCTGAACACATTGGACTGAATTGATTTGGGTGCAACTCCCCCTGGCAGCTGTGGACCCTGGAATTGTAGGAAAATGTTTCCTTCTGGCTAAAAAAACATGGTCAAATTACACACAACATTGAACTTACTGCATAAATAAATGACCCTTAAGGAGTTAACAGGCCACACACATTACCAAATGTTATGTAGTGGTGGAGAAAGATGCCCAAACCTTACGCTTTACTGTGCTGTGATTCCAGTAATCTTTAAACTGTGCTTGTTCTGCTGATACTGTTTTAGAATGAATGGGACAATATTTAAGCTTGTTTATGCATCAATGACTTGAGGACTTTTTTTACATATTTAATAGACTCCTAATAAACCCAATGTCATGTCAAGTGCATATTTAGCGACCCTTCAGAAGGAGACTATGGTGGTGTACAAATGGGCCATTTTTGTACTCAACTCTAATTTAATTTTCCAAATTGTTTGTAATATACAGAATTATATAATACATTCCAACATAGTCTGGATAGGCCAAAATCTCAAAGGCCCAATTGCTTTTAATTATTAAAATGCCATCAAAATGTTATATGTATGATAACAATGGGAAATTGCATGGAAAAAGCCTGCTGTTAAGGTTGTGTGACATTTACCTGATATTGAGTGTGCAAGGTGGGGTCAGCCATTAAAACACAATGAAATAGCACATGTGCCGGAGTATATGCCTTGGAAATGTACAATAACTTGCTAATTTATTTGTCAGTTTTACATGCCTACATGTAGGCCAAATGTTAGTATTCATACAATATGCAGTTGTTATTGCAGTAAGCAGAGCAGTGACACTGCCTCACCCCTGATAACCCAAAAACTCTATTACCCTCAAGGCGTCCATCTATGGGCAGATTTCAGCTACCAATTAGGGTTCTTTAGACCGATTTGGCAGTTTATCTGCCCTTGTATGGGCACCCCCAACAGGCCTACCTGACCAACATCTGGCCTAAAATTGGCCACATCCCGACCAGGCAGGTTTGACTTTCAGTCAGATCAGGGACCTTATTGGTTCATTGATGCAGTTCTTGGTCGGACGGAGCCTATGCCTGCCATTGTAATTCAATCATTTGGCCCTAGGGCAAAAGGATCAAATTAGCCCGATATTGCCCACCTTAGTTGGGCATATTGGGGGAAAGATTTGCTTGTTTGGCAACCTTGCTAAGCAACAATCTTACCATGTATGGCCACCTTTAGGCTAAGAAGGCACAGAATGATGTTATATGCAGAGTAAATCATATTCTCTTAACTGTAGTGATAAGAGATATCTAGATATTTTAAAAACCATTTTTGAAAGCTAGAACATACAGGTACCTGCTATAATATAAGCCTGCTGTTCCTGCTCCATGTACTGCTTGTACTGTCCATGCTGCAAAACTTGGCTCATTCTGGGAGTGTAAGCTCAGTACAACAGAAACAGCATGGACTGGGCACAGAAGGTACAGAGACACAGAGCACGCTCAGAAGGGGGGACATGCAGAATATAGAGCACTGTTAGCCATAGGAAAGAGCAACTATCACAAGTATAGAAATAATAAGGCAAAACTAGGAGGCATGCTTAGGCTAATAATGGCATGATCATTTTCTAAGCTGTAATTCCTGTACTGACCACCTCCTGTTCCGTTACAAACAGAGATGCACCAAGTCCACAATTTTTATGACTTGGCCAGGCGCTCAGTTTGGCCTGGTCCGAATGCTGCAAAAGCATCTGATCGTAGTATGGTACATGGCATGCTGGGAATTGTAAACAGCATATTAAAAAAGCAATGCTCTATGACAGTGATCCCCAAGCAGTGGCTCAGGGGCAACATGTTGCTCACCAACCCCTTGGATGTTGCTCTCAGTGCCCCCAAACCAGGGAGTTATTTTTGAATTCCTGACTTGGTGGCAAGTTTAGGTTGAACAAAAAACAAGATTTCCTACCAAATAAAACCTCCTGTAAGCTGATAGTGTGTATAGAGGCTGCCTAATAGCCAATCTTAGCCCTTATTTGGCACCTCTATGAACTTTTATGGTGCCTGTGTTGCTCTCCAAGTCTTTTTACATTTGACTGTGGCTCACGAGTAAGAAGGTTGGGGATCCCTGGTCTATGATGAACATGATTAATACTAAAATCAGGGAGAGGAAGAGTAATGGCTGTTTTGCCAGTGAGATAGTAGTAAAAATTTGTGGTAAATTGTACAAAAATCTAATTGTGGAAATTATTTGGAGGGGTTGCACTTGATGGACGATTGTCTTTTCTTAACCCAAATTAACTATGAAGCCTCTTAAGCATGGGTGGATTTTAATGAAGACTTGGGGGAGGGGGGCTTAGCCAATGAGCAAACAGGATGTATAAAACTGGTACTGTATTTATTTTGTTATGTGTTTTGGGATATTATTACATTAAACTATATATTACATTTCCTCTGGGATATTAAATGGATATAATTTGCAGGATATTCATGGCTCGTATTATAAAGTAATCGTTTTATAAAGTAATCTGTAGCAAATGACTTGAATTGAACTAAACACAAACATCACCTATGCTCTTTAGCCATGTCCTCTCCTACGTTTCTCTTACAATAAACCCCCAAAATGCACGGAGCTAAGAACCTACCAAACTGCTCACAAGCCATCACTCACCCTTTGCAAGGCAAATTGGAGCTGTAACGTTGCTTTATTAGACCTATTTTCCAGCAGAGCCAGTCCATATGTTTGTCATTCTGTAGCAGGCCTTGCTGTTTGTACACTTTAACAAGGTTCTAATCTTCCCTGACATATTTATTCTGGATATTTCTTTTTGCGAGGAGAGAGAGAGAAAGCCTTAAGTGTAATTGAGGGGCTGGATGTTTGCTTGAAACAAGCCTCTAATTCCCATCTTCAAATATTCAATAGTCCTTAGAAAATAACTGTAATAATGTGTTTTTTCCCCTTCTCTCCTGCACAAGATTGCCGCTGATGAGAGAGAAAAGCCTCACTGCATTCTGCCTGGAAGCTGCTCTACTTAATGCCTCGAGCAGGCAGCGAGGGGCTGATGGGTTAAATGTTTCTATGGGAATGGGTTTTTCTCAGGTATTGAAATCAGATCATTTAATTCACTTTGTTTGTATTAGTCACAACTAACATACAAATCTGATTTCTGTTGAATGAGGACTAATTCCTCATCTCGTGTTATTCACAATGAGACTTATCATTAGAACAGTAGTGCTTTCACCCAAAGCCTGGCAGCGTCTATATTCCACAGACGTGAGTGATTCTACTATACACTTGCCATATTACATAAGTCAGGTATTGATTCTCACAAATCCAAAGATCCTGTAGTAATCAGGAGCCACCTAAAGCTTCTAGGGCTCATTAACCAACACAATCGCAAGAGTGCTGCAATAAAGTGGACTTGTAACTAAACAGGATTCTTGCATCTAACATTCTGATGAATTGTACACAAGTGCAACCATGAACCCCTGAAATACTGCCACCATGAAACTGGTAGGGGTACATCCAGTAACAGGGTTCCCATGACCAGGGTTCACCAATAGCTGCAAAAGACTAGCGCAAAGCAAACTTCACACTAATGCTGGTATTAACACCATACTCATTAGTGCGTCAGAGCGAGCCATAAAGTCAAGGGGGATTCAAAAGCCAAAATCAAGAGCCAATGGTTAGTTGGCATTTTTTACTTTGTTTGCCCAACCACCTTAAAGCAATAAACAGCTTGATAAGTATGTTGTATTTTACACAGCAATGCTTGGTGATCAGCCAGGGACATGGATTGCCATTTAAGTGTAGCATGATGAATATATCCCAAAGGGAAGGTATAACAGGCCTTACATACAAGGGGATGCAAAGTGCTACATGCACAATTCACCATTTTTCCTCCAAAAACCCAACAGCTGCAGTACACGCAAACAGGGAGTAGGTGATGCAAATGCATCTGCCATACATGTGAAGATCCACTTGTTGGTAATGTATGCCCACCTTACCCACCAGTATGCCAACCTTAAGGAGGGTGATATCAGGTTGATCAGGCTGTTTGGCTGAAAGGCCAAATGATTGAATCATGTTAATGGGATAAAGGCTGTCAGGAAGAGGACTGCATAAACACACTGATGTGCTCCTGATGGGGTTTTTAAACCTGCCCGATCAACATCTGAATGATTTTGGACCAGACATCAGTCAGATAGGTTCATCCGAGGACCCCATACACCGCCAGATAAACTGCAGATTCAGACTGCAGTTTTTATTGGCCTGTGTATGGCCACCTTTACTTTGACTATTTTACATTTTTAAGGAGTGAAAAAGGGTCAGGCCCCACATACATTGGGTTATATTAGCTGGAATGTCAAGTGGAGCAGAGAATCCCAATCTCATTCTGTTTGATGAACCCAATTTATAATGCTTTAAACCACAGCACAGATGGGGAGAGATTAATTGCACTGGAAGTAAATATCAGACCGCATCTCCCTGTTTTCTCCCACAACCATTGCCAAAAACAAGAATACGAGGTTCCTGCTTTTGATACCTTGGTCTTTTGTGAGGTCGTTTGTGTCACATGACTCACTTACTTGTTTAATATAAGAAATAACGTAGCCCCTATTATAAAATATATGACTTGGAGTTGGATGACCTTTAAAAAAAAAAACAACACACTTGGCCTGAGTCATTGTACCTTTATATCGTTACAGAACTCTTCAGCAAATGGCCTGGATTAAGTTGTCTGCTTAAAACTAGTTTGCAGCCAGCGACCGTAACTTGTGGCTAATACATTCTGCTTAAGAACACAATACAATCTGAACATAATCGTGTAGTACATGTCATTTTTTATGTTGTAAATGTTAAAGTTTAGCCAAGCACTGCAGTTTATTTAATAAATTGTACACCTGCTAAGTTCCTATATCTGTAGCCAAAAATACATGTCGGAACAATTTATTGTTTTCTATTAAATATTTTGTTTTTAAAAAAGTCCAGAATATATTTTCAATGAGAGATGTGTTCATTTCTTCTATAACAAGAAAAAGCCATCCATTCTTGGGCTAAAACTGCCCATAAACCATGGAACTAGCCCTTCTATGTTCATCCCCAGCCAGAACTCCCAAACCTATTGTCAACAGTGCATGCTGGGAATGGTCTTTGAGCCTCCATTTGATTGAAGAACCATAGAGTCTGTGGGCAGGTTAAAGTTCTACTCACCAGGGAAGCCTACAGCCTCTTCCTTTGCACACACAGCATTTTCTGATGAACAACTCTCATTAACCTCAATCAGCCTTTGATCTAGGCCAGTGCATTTCAACCTCTCTCTCAAGAAAATCCTCACAGGATAAGTTCAAGATATCCTTGCTTTACCTTTTTGTGAAATAATTGAAAGACAAGTATAAACTCTTTTATACAGATTAATGCTGGGTACACCCAGACAGATATGCAGTAACACTAACTCTGGGCAGCAGTAGATACCATCTGAGACTGGATCAGGAGTCAGACCATGTAATTATTGTATGCTCAGAGGTAGATAAGGCTCTCACTATCTGTCTGCCCATATTCTAGTGGGACATGCTACTAAATATATTCCACCAGTAAAAGTGTTGCCAAATGAAATAAGATCATCAGTCATATGGATAGACTGCTTCTCCAAGTCTGCCTAGAACGAAGGACCCTGAGGTTGATGAGGCACAAAAATCTCTAAGGCTTAGATTGGCAAATAGCCTTGGTAAAACATTCCATTCTACCCACAACCTCCTCATCAGCTACTTGTTACCTTTCATAGGCCAGCTGCAGGAAGTCTTCATATGTATGGTCTTTATAAGCTAAGAGTTTACCCATAATCTAGCACTGATCTTCTGCCTCCTGCTTACCATTGACCTGTTAGTGGACTTACCTATCTGTCTTCTACCTGCTATATATGCTGGCTTGCTTTCCCCACGAGTCAACAGAAAAATTCTTAAACTCTTTGCTATAGTCCACAGCATGGGCGTCCGCAGAAAATTTTCCAAGGGGGGGCAAGTAAGCTAGCATCATCCTGCAACAGATAAATATATATATATTTTTTTTTTTTTTTGCAGGATGATACTAGGGGAGGCTAAATATGGCCCATACACAGACTGACCTACAGCTAATGTGACACTTAGTGGATTCACTGCTGACGTAAAAAGTTAACCTCCCAACTACCTCTTGCCGTTCCCACTGACTCCCAGGGATACTGTACAAAAGTGCGGGTGGGGGTGCTTTTTTTTTTTACCCTAAAATGTTTAGTATTAGTAGTAAAAGTATTCATACGCGCACTTCTGTTAGGGGATCTGCAAACATTTGTGTTTGGGATCAGTTAGCTTAAAGGGGTAGTTCGCATTCGAATTCACTTTTATTTTTAATGGTTTTTCAGTTATTTAGCTTTTTGTTCAGCAGCTCTCCATTTGGTATTTCAGCAGCTATCTGGTTGCTAGGGTCTTATTTACCCTAGCAACCAGGTAGTGATTTAAACAAGAGATGGGAATATGAATAGTTAAGGGGCCTACTTGGAAAAATAAGTAATACAAAATTATAATAATAATAAAATTGTAGCCTCGCAGAGCAATATTTTTTGGCCCCCATTTGAAATCTGTATAGAGGCAGAAGAGAAAGGCAAATTATTCAAAAAAATTAATTAGGAAGACCAATTGCAAAGTTGCTAGGAATAGGCCATTTTATAACATACTAAAGGAAGTGAACCACCCCTTTAGATGTGTTTATGTTAGTTTTATAGCAAGAAAGGCAGTGGGTACTGACTCCCCATTATATACAGTGAGATGCAGTCCGTATTTACAAACCTAGCACATTATATGCCATGAGGAGCAGTGGGTACTGATGGCAGATATTCAGGCCCTGGCACTATAACACTGGCACTGATACACAACATTGGCCCCACTGTAACTTACTATAAATGAACAAAACAATGACAAAAAAAAAAAAAAATAGTAAGTGCAAAAAACAACAACACATATATAAACTCACAATGAGCTTTTTCAGAGGGAAAGAGTTAACTTACCCTCCATGTGTTAGGGTAGGGGATAGATTATAAATTAAACAATTTAATGTCAGCTAGTGATTCTTTAGAACTGCATAGTACCTGTGTATAGTACCTGTGTATAGTACCTGTGGGATGAAAACTGCAGCAAAAGTTGAGAGTTGGTTCTCAGGTAAAGTTACAGCTGCAGATTCATCTTTTCAGTCTTTATTTCTGTTTCCAGTTTGCAAAATCTCCCGATCCCTGTGTGCATCTGTGCTCTGATTGGTCAATTTTACTGTCTGTCAAGGAAGCTGTGCTCTGATTGGTGAATCGACAAGAAGAAAGATCCAATCGGAGCACAGCAAAAACGGGCTTGAGGGGAAAGTGCAGAAACGGAGTAAGGTTTATGTTTTTTTTGCTACTTTTCCAGGGGGGGGCAAGTGCCCCCTCTTGCCCCCTTCTGTGGACGCCCATGGTCCACAGTTGAAACTGTGATCCAAGTACAGATTTTTAAGCCAACAATTTTAATTGACCCCATATACCATAGATCCCAGTCAATGAATTATCCTTGCTACCCAACATATGGGCTCCAGCCAGCCTACACTCTTATGGATATGGATACAGTCTTTCAGGTGATAACAAAAAAATCCAGACCTGGGTCTGTATTAGACAGCTTAGCCCACCATATTTATAGAGAATTTTACCAATCATCTGTCAAAGTATGAACAATTTAAATTACCTAGTCACTACCTAATACAATTGGATTTAAAACATTGATCTTAATAACTGTATCCTATGTTTTATTCTGCATTAGCTCTATTTAATACACATATAATGTTTGTGCCAGTCTATTCAGTCCAGTGAGATAACGCCTCTTGACATTGGAGTGATCTGACTATAGAATCTAAAGGTCCCCATACACGGGCTGATTCTAGCTGCCGATATCAGTCCCTCAGACGGATTCGGCAGCTAATCGGCCCGTGTATGGGCACTAACGACGGGACTGCCCGACCGATATCTGGCCTGAAATCGTCCAGATCTCCATCGGGCAGGTTAAAAAATCTAGTCGGATCGGGGACTGCATCGGCTCATTGATGCGGTCCCCGGACCGACTTTGCCTATAACCGTTGTTATAATTTGATCGTTTGGCCCCAGGGCCAAACCATCAAATTAGCCTGGATTCTCCCGATATCCCCCACCCATAGGTGGGGGATATCGGGAGAAGATCCGCTTGCTTGGTGACATTGCCAAGCGAGCAGATCTGAAGGTGTATGGGCACCTTTACTCAAAACTATAACCAAGATGTCAAGAGAGGCTGGATTGGTTGCTTCTAGACCACAGCTGGCAGTTTGAGCAAGGTCTAGTCTGCAGAGCATGCTTTTCTTGTCATAGTGCTTAGGGTGTTATGAAATAACTTAATTTGAAGTTGGAGTTTTCTGACTATGGAAATTTTAAAACTCAAAACTATAACCAAGATTTCAAGAGACGTCAATTTGGTCAGTTGGTTGCTGCTAGACAAAGTTGGCAGTTCGAGCAAGGACTAGGCTATACAACATACTTTTCTTGTCACGGTGCTTAGGATGTTGTGGCGTAACATGGCCAAATCTGCAACGGTTAATAGACGGTAGAATGTATTCATGTAGTGTGGCTGGAACAATGAAAGGAAGTGTCTGATCATTTTGTGGGTTAATGGAGCCCATAACCACCGAGTATAGCTTCCATACAGTTCCACATGGTGGAAACTAGCTAGAATAGTCATATTTTGGCTTCTCTTTTTTTTGTATATATACAGTCTAAAATACCCTGTTAATTATATTTATCCATTTCCCTGCTTGACACACATCGGGTTATAATTTGGCATCTAACAGATTCATGTTGTCTCAGATTTGAGGTCAGCTTTATGCAAGAACTTTGAGAAGAAAATTCCAAGCAATAAAGTATAACTTTGAACACAGAGTCACGGATGATTTCTAGCCGACTACATGCCAGATGGGTTTAATATACTGTGCTAAATCAGCTTCATTATTACTTTAGATAATTAAAACACATCACATATCCGTACACTCTGGAGGAAAGTTGTCCTGCTTGAAATTCTCCTGCAGCTTGAACATATCGCCAGTTGTATTATTTTATTATTTCTTTATTTATTTTTTTTTAATCTCCCCCAGATTTTCTCAGTTTTACAATGTTCATTTTTTTCTCCCCTGGTATCCAATAATGAACTTGTCTGTCAAACAGTTTATATACTGACTGATCTGATTCTATAGCAGAGCTCTGGCACCTGCCTCACTTAGATTACAGCTATCAGCAGGGGCTGTACAAACCTCTCTGCTTTCATCCCTCGTGCCCCGGCAATCTCATTCCACATGAATCAGCCGTAAATGTGGCAGAATTCCTACAGCTATCGCTTCATCCAAACAGAAAAGTTTGTTCTGTTACATAAGTCCCCTGTTCCGGTGCTCTTAGGTGAACTATGAAATGCACATCTGTCCGTCAAAATGGCCTAATCACTTAAAGGACATGGAAAACCTACATTTTCCTACCATGTTTATAAGCTGGGCACATCTCCCCCACCCAAACCATTTGTACTGCATATACCCCCTCCATTTCTCAGCACCATCACATTTTCCTAAAATAAACAGCAGTTTGCACCGGGCGGTCATTTTCCCTCACTCACCTTCAGTGACATTTACATCTGCAAATGGCACGTGTGTTGTAAAGTTCATGCAATCAAGAATGCAGGCTTACACAGGCAGAACTTAAAACACAACATCCTGCTTGAATTGAACATTGTAATTGTTAAGCTAAGCTCAAGGGAGGAGGTTAGGTAAAAGAAAAACATTCTCCAGCAGAGTGCACATCTAGAGCTTCTATGGAAACCAGCAATCTTTTCATTAGCTGCTAGACTGGAGGTGTGTTTGAGAATTGCTGAGCATGCTCAGTAGCCAAGGGCCAAATCAAATTTCTAAGGGAGGGGCCTGAGTGGGTTGGAGGAGGAGAAGGAATCGTAAGTGATTAAGGGGATGCTGCAGCCTTACTATTAACCTTTGTTATGGGCGAAACTGTACAGCAAGGTTTAACCTACTGATTTGTGCACTAGTGATGGGCAAAATGTTTAGCCAGGCATGGATTTGCGTCCAAAAAAAAAAAAAAGCCGCAAAATAATAGCCACGTGACAAAATAATAGCCACAGGCGACAAAAGAATAGCCATGCGATGAAAGAATAGCCGCGGGCTACAAAAGAATAGCCGCGGGCGACAAAAGAATAGTCATGCACGTCATTTTCGCCGTTTAGCGAATATTCAGCCGTTCCGCGAATCTTTTGAAAGATTCACAAATTTTTCGGCTAAGCAAAACGGGACAGATTCGCTCATCACTATTGTGCACCCCTTCACTGATCAGCCTGCGTTCCTGAGTACATTTCCACAGACCAGCTGTAAGCACAACCCTCCCTGACTTGGATGGATACTGTTCTCAAGCGAGCCTTTGTCACTACTACCATGGCCTTAAAGAGCCACCCGTTTGGCTATAGAGCAGTTCTACAGAAGCAGGTTAAACTTTGCTGTACAGATTCACCCACAACACCTTTTAACAACCAGAGTGGCAGGTATTTCAAAGAGGCTGTTCACTGTGGGGGTTAACATGCTATTTAAAAAGTTTTAGTGTGCGGGGAGTACTAAATGCCTAAGATTTATGTAATCTAGAACTGATCTAGATCTGTAAAAGAAAACTGCATCCATTGACTCCAATGTATTTTGTAAAAAATAAAAGAAATAAGTTGCAGCGCATAAACGCCCATTGGCTGCAATGAGTTTTGAAAATTTTCACCTATTTCACCAATCGGTTTTGCTGCTTTTTTGGTGAAGCACAATGGGACAGATTCACTCATTACTAATAACCACATAGCTTATAGAAGGAGGGTTATTTATTTTATTTTATTTACAGTTGGGGCATTCTGGACACCCAAAAAGTTTTGCCATGAAGGCCCAGGATTATTTAGTATAGATACAAGATAAATTGCTTTGCAATTCAATTTATGCTAATTAACTTTCCACACAACAGTATTGTTGTATGTCCTGGCATTAGATCTCGTAATTGTAAGCAAGACAGAATCCTAAAATTGGGCCAGCCTTGCTGCCCCTATTTACTACTCTGAATGACTGAATGACTCTCAGTGAGGGGCAGTTTTTGCACACAAGGGAGCAGCATCCCATCCACCCACTCAGGCCCGGACTGGCAATCTGTGGATTCTGGCAAATACCAGTGGGGCTGCTGTAGGATGCCAAAGAAAAACACTATTATGTGGACTTGGGTGACGTAGTTTGGACCTCTATGTACTTGAAATGCCAGGGCCTATTTCAAATCCCAGTCCAGGGCTGCACCCATCCTAAGGATCAAGTCTTAAAGCTGTGGGTCCTTTTATGTCCTCATTGTTTGGCAGTGGAATACCTGCCGAATGACTGGCTTATGCTTGGGTTTAAATGACAATTGACCAGGAGTAATTAAGGGTCTTCTCTGTGGCTTTGGATTCCAGGAGATATGGTGCGTGCACACCCAATGGTTGGAACCAGAGGTAGCCCATTATGAAGCCAGCATTCCTGAGGATAGTATTTGTACTCATGTTGATTATAGTATGTGCAATTATAATGTTCATGTTACAATTTTGTGTCTCTTGGGTTCAGAGGAGGGATATTATGCCAAAAGAGGGAAGGTTGTTTTGACCAGAAAGCTTGACACTGCCAGTAAAGCAGGTAGAGTTTAGGATGATTGGAGCATGACTTAGCATTACTCGGCGTGCCCCCAGTGGAGGCGACCCCACATTTCTTAAATATCAAATTGAAGATGTTAGCTTATATGATTGTGACCAATAAAGACATCTCTGCTTTTAGTTAAGATATAAGATGCAAAACTCATCACTGCACATACTATAGGCCTTTAACCTCACATGCGACTGCCCAGTGCTGGGCAAAACTCATGATGCTATGGGGAAATGCTCAGCAGTTAGTGGCAAAGAGTCGTTTAGTCCTGTAAATACTGGAGCTGCAGGAGCTTGATAGATGATCCATGTGAAATGTGTTTTTGCCTTCTATTTATTCCATAAACCCTTTAATGTAATGATATGCCAAAAGAATGCAGATAGGGTTCTGAACCGCTCGCTGGGATGAAAAGGTCTAAGTTTCCAGCATGAAGAATAATGTCTTAATTAGAACTCTGCTCTCCCCATATTTTCCCACTCTCCGCTCCTCACCACCTACTCCTGACCTTTTCCTTGTAGAAATAAGAAATTGCTGAGATTGTTCCTCTCTTATTTTGCAGATGGTCCCTCTCCCCCTTGCATGTATTTGGCTTTACACTCTCTTTTTAACTTGATTTTTTTTTTCACCTACTGTTTTATTTTCCTTTTTTGTTATAATTTTCTTCTCCTCCTGTGCACAGCAGGAGGTTAAATAAAGGGCCGGGGAAAAGAGATCAAAATGTGCTGGGCTCAGGTGACAGATAGGGGACAGTGACAGAAAAATCAGTCATGGTGGAATGAACAAACAGGACAAAGAAAATGGGCTGTGACCGGCTAAGGTGACATGAAGCAGAGAAGCCACAGTTTGTGCATAAAGGCAAAGTTTGTCGGAGGAAACAAAGAGCTAAAGGAGATAATGATGATAATGGTATGGTTTATTCATGCACGCAACACTAACTGAGCATATATTGCTCTCAAAATGGAACCAGACTAACCTTGACCAGAACAACATAAAGATTAGTGAGCTCATTGATGTGACAGTTGGGAGAACACCTACAGTATATGCAAGTGTCAGATGTGACAACAAGTTTGGAGGGCACCTATATACAAGTGTCAGATGTGACAAGTTGGGAGGGCACCTATATACAAGTGTCAGATGTGACAAGTTGGGAGGGCACCTATATACAAGTGTCAGATGTGACAAGTTGGGAGGGCACCTATATACAAGTGTCAGATGTGACAAGTTGGGAGGGCACCTATATACAACTGTCAGATGTGACAAGTCGGGAGGGCACCTATATACAAGTGCCAGATGTGACAACAAGTTGGGAGGGCACCTATATACAACTGTCAGATGTGACAAGTCGGGAGGGCACCTATATACAAGTGCCAGATGTGACAACAAGTTGGGAGGGCACCTATATACAACTGTCAGATGTGACAAGTCGGGAGGGCACCTATATACAAGTGCCAGATGTGACAACAAGTTGGGAGGGCACCTATATACAAGTGCCAGATGTGACAACAAGTTGGGAGGGCACCTATATACAAGTGCCAGATGTGACAACAAGTTGGGAGGGCACCTATATACAAGTGCCAGATGGGACAAAATTGTGATTAAAATTGTTCCCCCAAGTTTACTGTTTAGATGGACTGAATTTTGTTTTGACATCAAACACAAAAATGGTGTCACAGTGACCTATTAAAATGATGCTATATGGTGAGCCATCCAAGCCAATTGTCTGCATAGAGTTTGCTCTATGACTTGGCCAGTCTGTATGAGCACAGACTGGCCAAGCATATTTCTATATGTGTGGCTATAAACAATTAACCAGTCACAGTTATCTCTTTGTGTATGAAGCACCTCCCATACATTAGAGTGAAGGTTTCATCAAATTAGATTTACAATTCCATCAACCTGGAGCAAGCAGATATTGGCACATTCCATCTATGCTGCTTCATTGTTTCACCCAATTACAATGTATGGAGCTTTGGACCCCTGGACTTGCTATCCATGAGATGCCTGAAATCTAGAAAGAATTATCTTGTTGTACAGCATACTGTTGGTTAAAAATGAATATTTGTTCAATATCAAGTTATGTTTTGAAGTTTTTAGCAATTTTTTCCATAACAAACTGTTGCTGGTAACAAAACTACAAAGAAATGGTCTAACCAGTCCTTGAGGGGCACATATTCTTTATTTCTGTCCATCCCAACTATACAACCCTGTGTGACCTCAACCCTATCAGGGATGTTACATTCACATTTATGACGTCAAGTGCAAATGTCAACTGAAAATGAATGTTGCATGTATTTAACCTATTCAAGGTCCAAACACAGTCTGTGCGCTTTTGTATAGTTGCCCCCTAAGCACCAATGTGTCCATTCTGTCCCTTCTGCTCAATCCCTTGTTCCAAAAGAATCACACTGCACTTTGTTCCAGTGTTAGATGCTGAAATCAGCCCCAGTGCTATGGAGGCACCACTGCCCATAGTGCAGCATCAAGTATTTAGTCATACGTTTATTACTATCATCAGTTGTTTTGTAGCAAATATTTAATATTTGGCTTATAAGCGACATAACAGTAATACTACAATTATAGGGGACAGTTACAAGGATCCTCACAACTACTCACAGCTATTATCCGTTTGGCCACTTTATTTGCATTGCCAAAGCTAGCTATTCACGAGATATGGACATAATATACTGAATTCTGATGGATTTACTAGAAGGAATACAGTGTCTCTATGTGAGATAAAGCCCGAAGGGGCAACTTTTTCATAGCAATCTAATTGCTGAGAAAAAAAAGAAAACAATTTCAGTTTGACAAATTGGCCCCTATGGGGCAAAAGCACAGTAGTGACAAATGACTCCCTTTCTGGGAACTCAGCAGACTTAGGGGCATATTTAGTAAAGGGCAAACTGTCCTTAAATTGGCTGAAAAATGCTCAGTTGTGGGCGCTCATATTTATCTTGCTTGGAAGAAGCAAGTTTTCATGAGTATTTCCTCAATAAATGTCAAACGTTGCTGCCTAGTGTTGCTTCTCACACTGTCATGGCAATGAAATAGTTTTTTTCTAAACTCTCCATCATGGGGAGTTGGTTCATTTGGTTAAGTTACCTATTCTGCATGGGTTATGGTTGGATCCATGTTCACTGGACCCCTCCAGTTACACATACCCAACCTTATGATGTTTCAGTCCCTAAGACAGTGATCCCCAAACAGTGTCTCGTGCGGAACATGTTGCCCACCAGCCCCTTGGATGTTTCTCCCAGTGGCCTCAAAGTAGGTGCTAACTTTTGAATTTCTGATTTGGAGGCAAGTTTTAGATGTATAAAGATCCATATATACTGCCAAACAGAACCTCCTGTAGGCTGCAAGTCTACATTGGGCTACCAAATAACCAATCACAGCCCTTATTGGCCATCTTCATGCTTGTGTTGCTCCCCTACTTTTTTTTTATATTTAAATGTCAATCACAGGTGTAAAAGGTTGGGGACCTCTACTTTAAGGGGGTAGTTTATTATTTTTTGGTACAGGTGTAGGACCCGTTATCCAGAATCCTTGGGACCAAGGGTATTCCGGATAAGGGGTCTTTCTGTAATTTGGATCTTCATACCTTAAATCTACTAAAAAAACAATAAAACATTAATTAAACCCAATAGGATTGTTTTGCCCCCAAAAAGGATTAATTATATCTTAGCTGGGATCAAGTACAAGGTAAAAATGGAGTTTATGGGAGACAGGCTTTCCTTAATTCAGAGCTCTCTGGATAACAGGTTTCCGGATAACTGATCCCATACCTGTATTGCACCCAGAACTCTGAGAGGAAGTTGGAGAGCATTATTAAAGTCCTAATTGTAAGAAGATTCCTATTTTTCGTGACTAGTTATTCCATGTAGCAGTCATCTGGATAGTGATGCCATGTATAGTGATAGCCCTGTGAATGGCCAAGTTTACTAATAGAAACGTGCATTTCCACTCAGTGACCATGTGCCGAGTTTCATCATTGGTTAACTTATTTTTTATTGTAGTGTCATGAAGGAGAGATTGATTGGCCAATTCAAACACTCTACAGGCTGAGCCTATTGTCTTCCTCTGCTTCTGTAGTCTCCCTCTGTTAGACAGATGAGGCCAGAAAGCACTTTTCATTTATTTCCCTTTTAGTTTTATTTCTAAAACGCACTGGTGGATAACGATGAGTGAATCTTTCCCGTTTCGTTTTGGCAATAAATATGCGAAACTTTGAAAAAATGTGTTAAACGGTGAAAAATTCGCAAAAATGATGTAAGTCAAAAAACAATACACGTCAAAAACAATGGTCGCACACAACATTTTTTTGACAAGTGTAATTTTTGCGGCTGTTTCGCAAATCCATTCCTGACGAAAAATAGCTTTACAAATGAAATAGATTTGAGGTGCATTTATCCTAAATAAATTCAGTATAGTATAGTTAGTATAGGTTTTAAAATGGTACATTAAATAAAATACAGTCCAGTTGCTTTTGTATATTTCATATATATTCACTCCACCCTGACAGACTTGATACAGAAATAATGTGGCCATGGAGAGAATGTCAGATCTGTGCAATAGCATTCTTTTTTTTTTCCATCTCTTGGCACGTGACCCCCTACATGGTGAGATCACACTCCCGTACCTGAAGGCACACAGTAACTTCCATGACTTTATCTCCAGCTCTTTGTAGTAGTAATTCAGTGGTTTAGCAGCCAAAAGGTCATTACCTGACCTTAATCCACTCACTTCCAAAACTCTCTCTCTTTAGTCTTTTGAACTGCATGGATGACCAGAAGCTGAAGGCGAGCTCTTTGCCTGGCAGAATTATTCATCAGATCCCAAAAGAATAGGTTGTGATTTAATGTTAAAGGCCCAGTAAGACCATAGAGAGAATGCATTTTATATTTATTCAAAGGGACCGTTTGCTAAAGGTGTGCAAAGGGCAAAATATTGGCACATATGATTGTGCAACGTACGAGATGAGCAGATATCTGTGCAAATGGGTTCAGGTGAGGGGAAGCACATGGGTTGGACATGGCTGTACTTACATGGCCTCTCATTGTGTGCTATTTCACTGGTGTAAATGAAGCCACACAGTATACAAAGAGGGCCCTTGCAATTTCCGCCTGAAGGTAACTATTAGGGCAATGGCACATAAGGCATTTTCTCTGCCAGTGCATTACTTTCCTATAGGGCTTTGGAGTGTGTAACAGGACAGCCTAGTTTTTGTAAGGACTGTACAGGGTGAAAACTGCTTGACCGGTTTTGCAAATAATAAAATCCAGACAGATGCAGCAATGAGCCAATCACCGCTTCATCATAGCCACGACCCTGATGCAATAAGCTTGTCCATAGTGCAGCACCACTCTGCTCCCAGATGTCGCCCATCCGCCTCCAACGTCATCCACTCTGCCCCTTGCCCAGACTGCGAGAAACTTAAAGGTGGCAACCCTAGTCTGGCAGGTGTGTCTGACAGATGTGGATACCTTAAGGTCCAACTACTCCAGCCATGACAGCCCATACTGTTGTGATCCCCTCCCAACCTCTGCCCACCAGGTGTTCTGCCAGGGCCCCACCAGCCCAGTCCGACCCTGACTCCAGCACACATTCATGTTTTAACACAAACAGTAGGAGGGTTTTGTACTGGATGAAAAGCAACCATACAGCTAAAATATCTGAAATGAACAGTGGTCAGTGCGGTAATAAAAAGAAAGAATATGTGGAAATCAGTAGTGCTTACCCAGTCCAACAAAGGCATATGAAAATGTTTGCATTGTTTTCTGAAAGTTAGCTTCCCCTTAAACTGATCATCTAACTAGGGTTTCCATTTCCAAGTTAGCAAGGAATATTGTAGCACCAGTTATAAGTTATATTCCCAGCTCGGATTAATCTGGCCCACTTTAGGCTAGAAACTGTTCATATGAGTTAGCCCTAAATAAACTCTACTGTAGCCTTCTAGGAAATAGGAATACCTGTGTATTCCTCATACTGACTCTGGTACATTGTACTCTTAAATCTAGCCCATGTGCAAAAGGACTAGGGGATGCCATATATGTCACTTTCTAAGGACACAGGATGGACTTTTTTTTTTCTTCTGGCGGTTATATATAATAATATTTATATAACAGAATTTTTATGATTTTTAAAACCTATATGGCATTGTCATAATAATTTTGACTATTGGTTGCTATGGATAGCTGCACTAGAGAAATTTAGCACCTCTAAATTGAAAAAACCCTAAACTCCATATCAACCCAGCCCATATCTGTTTCCTTTGCTTCCCACAGTCACCCTGCACCCCTTATTACCACCTATTATTCTTCTATTTATCAGCATTAGCGTACACAACACATGGCACCACAATAGAAGGTAAATGCTTGAATACTGATACATATATTGGTCCCCTTGCCCTTAGTAAAACTGCTAGAATAATCTCCTCAGTATGTCAGCTTGGATCAGAAATAGTGCAGATAAATTACAGGCAGCATTTGGTAATAAATGAGTGAGGGGAAGTGCCATCCAGATGTTCCCCGTGTCAGGGATGCTGATGGTTCAGCCCTGCTGTCATTTCTGATCAGTCAACTGCAATAAATGGTGCAAGTCACATTGCATAACACAAATAAAGATTTCAGATTAGGGATTAAGTAACTAAATACTTGTTTAAATATTCAAATAGCCCCGGAAACAGATTTGTGACATGTGTGGTGCGCGTGGCTACCTGCTCTGACCTGACTTTGCCATCTGTATTTTATATTGTACCACCTTCCCTGCTCTGTGTGTATGGTCTGCACTTAAATACCATCCTCCGGCCTGGATATACTGTATAGGCCAGTAGATCATGCTGACATTAACCGTGGCAAAGAGCATGTGAGAGGGTGTATGAGTTATAAATCAACAAAAAATGGAGGTGCTCTCCCTTCATTCAGATGGGTCTATATGGACACTGTCTTACAAAAAGGAGATAGTATGTCATAGACTGCAACTAAGCATTCACATGGTATCTTAGCCAAACATGGCATTGAAATTATATATATATATATATATATTTAAAATATTGAGATTAGTCCTATCAAGCTGAATTATTATCCCCCATTAAATGTTACCAAGTGCTAATGATTGGCGTCTTTAATAAAAACATTCCCAAGTACAGGTATGGGACCGTTACCCAAAAACCTGTTATCCAGAGAGCTCCGTGTAGGTAGGCCATCTCCCATAGACTCCATTTTAGTCAAATAATTACATTTTTTAAAGTGATAGTAAAATAGTGGTTGGTAGAGGGGCAGTTTTGAGTAGAAAATAATAGCATGGCTGAGGTTCATGTAGGCATAGTGCCACATTCCTATGGAAACCTGTAACATGTCTCTATCCCTTTGAAAATTATTTCCATTTTCTCTGTAAAAATAAAAGAAAAGTAGCTTGTACTTGATCCCAGCTAAGGTGGTAAAACAATCCTGGTTTTTTTTGGTTTTGGTTTGGTGATCCAAATTACTGAAAGACCCCTTATCCAGGAAACCCCAGGTCACAAACATTCGGGATAACGGGTCCCATACCTGTATGAGAAAAATGGTTTAACAAAGGAAATTTTGATGAATTTTGATGAGTCCTGTGAATCCTTCTAGATTCCCTTATTTCAGAAATCAGCCCCTCGGTTATGATAACTTCTTCATAACTAGTGATGAGCGAATTTTTTTTGCCAGGTATGGATTCGCAGTGAATTTCTGCATTTCCCCATTGGCAAATTGTTTTCGCGAAACGTCCGTGAAAATTTGCCGCGGGAAAATTAGTTGTGCTGAATTTTTTTTTGTTGCGCGTCAAAAAAGGCGTGGTTGCGTCAAAAATATGTGGGTGACAAAAAAATAGACACGGGCGACAAAAATAGACACGGGCAGCCAAAAAAGATGCGGGTGACAAAAAAAATCGTGCAACATGAATTTTATGGTGAAGCGAAATGGGACAGATTCGCTCATCACTATTTATAACTTCTTTCCTATGGGGGAATGTAATAAAAGCTTATTTGCAAACACAGTGAGAAACTTGTGCTTTTCCCTTGTTGCTCCTAAATTCCATTTCATTTTGGCACAACAGGCGCAATCGTGGTAGGTTCAGTGCTACTGCATCAAGAGAATCACGTTTGTGTCCTCAATGATGCCAGAAAATGGTGCATTGTGGGAAAAATAGCACTGCATCTAGGTAAGTGAATGTGCCCTAAATTATTTGCCAAAAGGATGTGCCCAAAAATGTATTCCTTTGCACAAACAATTTCTTCCTGTGTTCAAAGGTAATATAGCTTTTGTAAACCTGGAAACTGTTTAGCAACCACATTCGCTAGTGGAAGAAAGATTGGGAAATCTATAGTATGCCCCAGTGTGTGCAATAAAACTTCTTATTCAAAAAATTACTATTTGTCAATGAGTAAAAGTGTGCTATGAGCAATTAGAATTCCCAAAGCAATAACTAATAAAGAGTATTACACTGAGAAGTGGGAATTGTTATTCTTAGTTATGCAAATATTGTTTCCACTTGCAACTTTTATTACATTCCCCCTATAACTGAGCATAATTCAACACAAAAAGCAACAGCTCTCACTCTTGTACCTTTCAGTAGCAAAGCCAAAGTGCAAATAAACTACTGACAAATAGTGGTGAGTGCATTTTTTCGCTAGGCATGAATTCACAGTATATTGCCACTGAAAAAATATTGCAAAAAAAAAAAAAAGAAAACGGAAAAATAAACAACTGCACAAAGACAACCATTGACTTGAATGCATGTGGAGTGAGCAAAAGTGCAATGAAAAAACATCCATTGGCTTCACTGTGTGTCACAAATCTTTCATAGTTTCGCTAATTTTTCGGCAGTTTTGCACATTTTTTGGCAATGTGAAACAGGACAGATTTGCTCATTACTGTTGCCAAGTTGAGTCCAGTACTACAGTCAGTGTTGGACTGGGGTGTCCAGGGCCCCCTAGGTGCTAACCCTTACCTCTAGCCTCATTTTAACCCCTTCTTCCCACTGCCAACCCCCGTTTTCCTGCTGCCACAAACCAATATGCTCACACCAGTTCCGGGCAGACATCAGGCCTGGGGGCAGCAAGTTTCTCCCATGTTCCATGCTGGCTGGGGCCCCTTATAGTCCATTGCTGGTGTAATGACCACACAAACAGAAGTAATGTACATTGTCTAATGACTCCCATTTTAAACTTTACTTAACAGAAGAAGAAGCTTATAGGAAGTAGTTAGCTCATGGTGCAATTTACAGAATGTACCCTATGTGCCGATATGTATTCCTGGGTATGTTCCCATATGAACACTACCGGATTCATTTCAGTAGAGATGTAGCGAACTGTCCGCCGGCGAACTAATTCGTGCGAACATCGGGTGTTTGCAAGTTCGCAAACTTTTCGCGTATGTTCGCAATTTGGGTTCGCGTGGCGTTTTTCAGCTGCGTTTTTTCTCGGCCTAAAAACGCTGCACAAGCCACACATGGCGTTTTTCAGCAAATCCCGTTTCCATGGTGCTAATAGTGCGAAATAGCAAAAAACGCTGCGTATTTCTGCTAGGTCTGGCAGCTGCCTTTGCGATTTTACGCAACGCTGTGTCAACAAAGTATTTTTCAGAGAAATTTTTGCCCTTGATCCCCCTCCTGCATGCCACTGTTCAGGTCGTGGCACCCTTTAAACAATTTTAAAATCAGTTTTCTGGCCAGAAATGGCTTTTCTAGGTTTTAAAGTTCGCCTTCCCATTGAAGTCTATGGGGTTCGCAAAGTTCGCGAATATTCGCACTTTTTGTCGTAAGTTCGCAAACGTGTTCGCGAACTTTTTTTTTGAGGTTCGCTACATCCCTACATTTCAGTGGTTTCATAAACACCAAGTGAGGTCAAATATCTTCTAGTTAACTGAAGACTAATTATTACGACAACTACTGTCTTTATATAGCTCCGCATGTTACATGGTGCTCTACAGGTCTGCTTCACCAGAAAAGGAAAAACACTCCCAGCAGAGGTCATCAGTCTTCCCACACTAATGATCACCTGACAGGAAGTAATGCAGCTCTAACTCAAACAGGAAGTAGCATGGGAGCAAAAGACAGAACTTTATTAATTAAAGTGACCTAACATGTATGTGTGCCCTTGGTTTGTTTGTGTGCACTGTAAATCGTATCATCCCAGTGGACGGCCCTTTGGTCAACCTGATCTGGAGAATTTCTGGCCTTCACACTTAGCGTTAAAATTGAGTCGCTGGTGCATCTGTTGGTACAGACAGACAAAGAAGCAATGTACAAGGCCACTCTCTGCATTATTTGTGTTCATGCAAATTTATGTACTTTATCAGCAAATCCGAGGGGATAATTTCTTACTTTTAAAGTAATGTTCTGCTCACCCAGCGCGTTCCTCTTTAACAGTACCAAGTATTACAAGGGAAAACTATACTTTCTGACCTTTCCCTTCACTTCTTCCTGACAGTAATCTATTTCAGACATTCTATAAATGACTTAAAGGGAACAAAACAATTGACCCCCATGCCCTAGAGCCCAACAGCCAGCGATGTGGCGGAGGAATCCTGCAGGCCGCATTACCGATGTGAATGCACTGCACGCTGTGATTGTGAGCAGAATGCCATTTACGGGTATGGGGGAAAGGGCTTTATCAGCAGGTAAAGCTGACTTCAAAAGCTGACATTTACTTGCACAAACTATAGATCCATTTGCAAAAATGACTGTGTTTTTTTCCACTGCAGCCTGCGTAAAATATATGTTCTTCAGTCTTTTAGCAGCAGGTTAATTCATGGTTTCCCTAAAAGTTTTGTAACTTGGTGAAACTTGAGATAATACTGGAGGCAAATAGTTTTTCTGTTATAATGGAACAGAATCAATAATTAATTGTAACACAGTATTGCCAGAAAATGCCAAGTGGGTAGTTGGACCTAAAGTTTGCTCCAGAACACTCTAGCTCCAGCTTGTGTCATTGAAGGTTTGCCCCATGGGCAATGGAACTCAGGGAGCTCATGGAAAATTGCTGCTTGGTGGGATGGTGGCAAACCGTGGTTACCGCTTCCCCATTGACTTTAATCATTATCACCCACTGGTGCCTGGCAATTGTCACTCACTGGAAATCACTGAGGCCGCAATACCTACCTGTAGTGTAGCTATTCTCCTATAGATTTTTACTGTCCGTACTGGGAATCAAAATAGGCCCTGGCATTTCAAGTACACAGAGGCCCAAACAGCCTCTCACTAAATAAGCGGTTCTCAATCTGTGGGTCGGGACCCTTTTGGGGGTTGAACTACCCTTTGAAAGGAGTCGCCTAAGACCATCGGAAAACACATATTACCCATGGTCTTAGGAATAATTTTATGGTTGGGGGTCACCACAACATGAGGAACTGTATTAAAGAGTCGCGGCATTAGGAAGGTTGAGAACCACAGCACTAAATAGCCCAATAAATAGTAACTGTCTATGGCATCTTCTATCAGCCCCTCTGGCATTTGGCAGAACCTACAAATTGCCAGTCTGCTGTGAGGCCTAGTGATTCGAGTCACTGTATCCTTCGACTGAACATCTAGCCTAGGGGCATAATCTCCCAAGAGAACAGTGAGTATTTTTCATTTTAGATCATCATACCTGAAGTCTACTAAAAATGATTTAAACATGAAATAAAACCAATAGGATTGTTTTGACATCAGTACGGATTCATGCTACTTAGTTACCATCAAGTACAAGGTGCTGTTTTATCATAACGGAGTAATCATTTTTAAATATGAAATTGATTTGCTTGAAATAAACTCTTTGGAAAATGGCCTTCCCATAATAGGGAACTTTCTGGTTTCTCCTTTCTCCTATAATCATATATTATCAAGTTGTGTTGTATTTTACTTTTTCTTAAGCTTTTTATACGTAACTACTACTTTACTAAATGTGCTCACTGCACTGACCTGTACTTTGCCACCTACATGAGCCCTGATTTCCCAAGCAAGCATATAAATCTCTGTGATAAAGTAGAAAAGTAGAATCTGCTCCAACACTACCTCCAAACTAATAAATTTCCTAATCAGACTGACTTAACCAGTCATGCATTTGTTCAGTTTTATTGGCACCCATAAAATTTAGGAATGGACCATTTAGATTTTCCTTGCTGTCATTTTTATGGCCTTGTCAGGGAGATACACAGCTACATTCAAAGTGTATATATATATATATTTCTCAGCCATTGTTCCGAACTGGTTCTGGTACTGGATCCTTTTTTGGAGAAGGAATGTACATGTTGGTTGTTTTATTTGTCTCCTTCGGCTAATTTGCAATGTTATCATATTAAAGAGAGAGTACAAAAAAATATTCAATGAATAAATCACCCCCTGTTGTAATATATTAGGCTGTAATAAGTCACTAAGGAGTTCCATCTTCATATTTTATAACAAGGGGTACCGAACACCAAGTGATGACATCTCTAAGCACAGTTTATAAGGCTATAAGGAGTACTGGAGTTGTAAGTTGATTATACATTAATAATCCCCATTTCTACTCGTAACCAATACCACTCTTACCTCTTTGGGTATATTTTATACATTGAGTCACACAATCACCACTTGTTCTTTATTTTTATTTATTTTCTTTAACTTTTATTTTTTACGCTCTTTTGCTTTATTCTTCATTTTTTTTTATTATTGTATGTTTTTATATTTGTGTGTCTCCCCTTTGAATCCTCATGAAGTATCTGATACCTTTCTGCTGTCTTTAGTGGGCTCCAATACTTACCAATTGACCAAGAGAACCCCTTTGTGAACGAGCGATATATTACGATCGGTACAACCGATTTGGCAGAGATTCCAGATGTGAGAGATGTGAGTGCACAGACTTTATGGCTCATTTTTAGGATGTCCGACATTGCGTGGCACTGTGTCACAGTGCATTCTGAGTCTCAGGTGACAGACACTTTACCCAGCAGGGACTCAGCAAAGGTAATTAGCCTGATACTGTCTCCCTGTAATAGGGTTTACAATATATATAGTATGCAGATGCGGTAGTCTTAATCTATTTTACAGATAGCTAAAGAGCTACCTAGAGCTTAATGGTGGCCATACATGTTACAATTATGATCTTTCCTTTACTGATGTTCAGAGCTGAATGTTTCTGTCCTGCCCGAACGACGAGGCGATCAATATCCAAGGCCTTTGCTGACATTGGTTGCCTTTTCTCCCTACCAAATATTGTTGTTGCTTGAATGACCCCCCTTAATAGCTGCTAACTCATCGAACTACTGCATTGAGATCTTCTCTTCCTCTTGTGGGTTTTTCTTGGTAGCCATAACCAGTCCTGGTGAGAAGCAGGAGTCCTGTCTCAAGGGTCTGCAGTCTATCCTCACTAGTGATGAGCAAATCTGTCCTGTTTCGCCATAAAATTTGCGAAATGGCAAGAAAATTTGTGAAACGGCGAAAGATTTCCCTTTTTTTTTTGTCGCACGCGTCTTTTTTTCACCTGCGTATATTTTTGTCGCCACGGATATTTTTTTTGTCACTCGCACTTTTTATGATGCGCCCGCGCCCAATTTGTTGTGTGGCAATTTCACGCGCCGAATTTTCACGGAAGCTTCACAAAACAATTCGCCAATGGCGAAATGCGGAAATTGGCTGCGAATCCATGCCTGGCGAAAAAATTCGCTCATCACTAATCCTCACGAGGGCCATGGTTAGCTATCCCAATAGCTACACTAGGTACAGTTTATGGGATACTGTCTGTAACAATGCTAATGCTTACCATTTAGTGAAGAGCAGGCACTTAATGAGCAAATCTTCAGTCAGAATGTTCCATTAAAAATAGTTTTTATAGGAGTACCGTAATCACCTTACTCATTTTGTGTTCACAGACATTTAATCATAGGTAATGGGGTCAGATCACTTACAGGGTATTTAAAGATGGTTCCCGCCAATCATAAGGTACTCACCAATCATAAAGGGCTCAAATAAACTCATTCCACCATAGTCGTGCCCTCAAAATTGAAGCTTATTCAAAACACAGAAAACTTTACAAAACATTAAAACCAGCACACCCAATACACCATATTGGTGATTTAGTACTCCAATAAAAACTATTTTACTGAAGAATTCTGCCTGAGGATTTACTCATTGAGTGCTTGCTCTTCACAAAATAATGCTAATACTTACCTTGACATTACAATCCCATATAGATTGTAAGCTCTACGGGGCAGGGACCTCCTTCCTCTTGTGTCCTCGACTCTTAACTTATTGCTGCTGTATTTATCTGTATTTATTATTATACTTTGTATTTATCTATTATCTTATTAACCCCCTGTTTGTATTAATGAATTCTACTGTACAGCGCTGCGTACATAAGTAGCACTTTATAAATAAAGATATACATACATATACATATACATACATACATTGCTTTGTGACTGACACCAATGCAGTTCAAATAGGGTTACCTAATTATCTCCTTCTTCAGAGTCACTGAGTGAATTCATTATTATTGCTGAAAGGTCTCTATCTGTTAATCTTTATTCTTATTTTAATTTTTTCGTATCGTCTATTTTACTTTTTGTTTTGCTTTGCATTCAACCAACTATGATGTACATTACACGTATTGTGTTTACAATACATGTAATGAGTCGGCAGCTTTCATTGGCCCATGTATGGCCATTTAATTCCATGGTTAATGTAAGTAATGTGAAGAATGTCTGCCACTTTAATTCTACTAATATACCATGCCTGGGGTTTATCAAGTTTTTGTTATATGGAATTATATACAAACGGTACCAATCACTAGAGAGAAATCAGCATGGCTGTGGGGATTGCTGATAAGTGAGTATGCGGATCTCAGCCTACCAAAGTCATTTATACAAACGCAGGTTAATGATATGATCGCGTAAATGCAATGAGTTGGAAACGACAGTATAAATTCTATAAATTTACTTTCACGCTCCAATCTTTGAGAATCAGCAATACTCATTAATATGAATAGCTTTAAATAATAGATGTGATGCATTACCAGCAATAGGGAGACCTTGTTTTCACACTTCTAATTGAGGATGGTAAAAGGCATTGCCGGGGAGGTGGTAGGTTAAATTGTTGTCCTTAGAGAAGTCTTCAATTAACATAGACTTAATGCCAGGGCTAATTTTATGCATTTGAAGGATCAGTGGTCTAATGCACATTGAAGTCTTTCAGATTGCTAAATATTTTGTGTAATCCCCTCTAAATGACTCTCATTTTAGTTATTTTTATACTAGATTAGCCTGCACCTACAGCAAAAATCACTTGCATTCGTTCAGTGGCTACACTAAAGTTGCCGGCACGGAGTGTGAAATGACTGCCACTCTCAAAGCAATTTTGTAAAGGCTTCAGACCAGATGGCATGGCAGCGGAGCGACCTGTTGGCATTTTGTGAGCAGACCAAGCAAGGCATCTCATAGTTACAGACTGGGCTACTGAGCTTGGAAAAGGACAGTTGTCCGTTCATCACTTTAAACCTTATAATATTTATTCAGCTTCTACAGATTAAAAAGGATTTCCTTGGGGATGATTAACTTATTTAGGCAGTAAATGGTAGCAGAGCAGTTACCCAGAGAAACCAATCAGTAATTTTAGATGACAGTACTACATGAAAATGGAAGCATATATCTGCTTAAATGCAACAGTTCACTTACCCATAACAAATGTGTTACAAAATCAGTCCTCTTGTTTCCATAGTAAAGTGTACAATTAAGGTTATTTTTTTATTTTATTGAAGCCCGTGTGGTTCAGTCACCCAAGTGCAAAAAAGTGCTCTCTATAAAGTGCCAAACAGTGCGTAAGGGTGCAGTGACTTGGCCACTGTGCGTAAGGGTGCAGTGACTAAGTCCAAAACATCCAGGTCCACCTGGCCAAAAGGCGCAAAATGATCCCGAATATTTAGGAACCCCTTTGCCAAAGCTCAGGGGAACCCCTTTATCCCCGACCTCCCTGGCCAAAAGACCTGCAGGAGGCAAAGGTCTTCGAATCCCCTTCGCCGCAAGGCTAGGGGGATCCATTTATCCATTCCCCTCCAAAGCAGAGGGGTCAGGGTACAAGTGGACCTCCTAAGGGGTCCCGGGGCGGTATGCGCCCTCTTTGCAGCCAGAAAATCGTGCAAAAATACCCATAGGCTATTGCACAGAAATCCAAAAAGTGCTAAAAAAAGTGGGCATAAGTGCTTAAGAGAATAAATAGATGCATAAAAATAATAAGGCTAATGCCACACGTAGCGTATGGAGTGTATTTTTGGCAAGAGTTTTTCGGCTTGCTGAAAATATACGTCATATGGATGGTGTGACATTAACCTAAGGGCTAATTAAAAATAGTGAAATTTTACTGAACCTTAGCCAAACGCTTTGGAGCCAGTGGCCTTTTTTACTTTGCATTATTTTCCCAAGTGAAATGCATTGGGCAGAGTAAATGGGCAGACTTTCAAACATTTAACAATTGTTTAACAGTTTTTTTCCCCTTGATCTCTTTATCTAATTCCTTTCCAAGGTCCCTGGGGTTTGGGATATTCTAAGTTAGTATAGCCTCCTAAACCTCAGTGTTAAGCAAGGTAATATATGGGACCACAACCTCCTTCTCCCTCTTTGCAGTATCCCTAGGGATTACACAGCCACAAGTGAGACAGCAGCTTCTCTGGGATATCTCCACCATCTTTTAAGTCCCATTTTCCAATCTACATTTTTAATCAAGGTGGCTTCTTGGAGTATCAACTTAGGAAATCATTTTTTATTTTTCCATATGAACTTTTTAGCTAAATAAATAGTAATGTATCAGCACTTGTCACTTATAGATTTTAGAAGGATTTGGTGATTTTTGTAGATAGCATGGTGTGGAATTCTAGGCAGTGTCATTCTGTAGCTACTAAAGCAAATAAAGTGCTGTCTTGCATAAAAAGGGGCATTGACTCAAGGGACAAAAGCATAATTTTGCCCCTTTATAGGTCCCTGGTAAGGCCTCACCTTAAGTATGCAGTGCAGTTTTGGGCTCCAGTCCTTAAGAAGGATATTAGTGAGCTGGAAAGAGTGCAGAGACTGCAACTAAACTGGTAAAGGGGATGGAAGGGTTAAACTATGAGGTTAGACTGTCAGGGTTGGGGTTGTTTTCTCTGGAGAAGAGGTGCTTTAACAGGTATGATTACCCTTTACATTATCATTTTTCACAAAGAAAAGAACAAAGAAACAGAGATCACCCATTTATAGTAGAGCAACTGAGCTTTCATTTGAAACAGTGAATGGTTTTCTTCAAGGTGAGCGCAATGGAATGCCCTGTCGGGTGATGGTATGATGGCACATTCTATGAGCGCCCTTAAGAGTGGCATTGATGATTCCTTGAACAAGCATAATATCCAAGGCTGTTGTGATCTACAGTTAGTTATTGTTTGGGTTCCTGTCTAACCTCACAGGTATTAGTATACATAGTTTATATGTTAGTGTATAGGTAGGTCAGTATAAGTATGTGTATATATGTGCACTGGGGTCCTTTTGGATGAATTAAACTTGAATGAATGGTCTTTTTTCAGCCCAGATTAACTCTGTAACTATATTCACCAGAGATATGAGCTAAAAAAAAGATCAGTATTGTGCTGGTATGTGTTAGGCAACATATATCAATTCATGCCGGCTTTTAAAGCGGAACAGAAAAATACTATAAGGCATCATAAAAATTCTTAGTGGATTATCCCCAGTGCAGCCCCTGAGGTGTTCGCAAATGTTATACCCATCTCTATTATTCCAGCAGCACAGACTGTCACCAGCAGCATTCACTGGGGAAACGCAAGAAGAAGAACAGAAGTCCGTTGGCCTACAAAGGTCACATTCAATCCTATAGATATCCCTAAGTTTTATCCCACAGTGCCTTGAAAAGAAATTTAACGTGTCTAATCCTTAGGAAAAAAAAGAATTGCTTAAAATAAAACCATCATATTTATGCTCCAGAGATCCAGCAGACTGTTCTATAGGGAACCTTTCTCTGCTGGAAGCTCCTAATGTGCAATTATTTCTGGTGCTTACTTCTGACACACAGGAACGGATCCTGTTATACTTTCCCCAATATATGTGTATCTTAATCCATCTATTACCTCCATTCAATGTGTTTTTGCGTTGAAATAAACACACTTGCTGCTATAGGTTTCTATTTCTACATATACACCAAGATCCTGGAAAGATTCACTCCAATTACACATCAGGGGATTTAATAAATTCCTTGGGTAGGAGGAGTGGATTACAACTGTATAAGCTGTTAATTCTAAAGGGTCCCTAATATGTATGATTTCTGTATTTCCTTTCTGGTTTACAATTCATCAAAGCACAAAATTTTGGCACTAAGCAAAGAGCATGTGTCGGCACAAGTATATTTTTGAATAGCATTTAAACATGTTCAATTTTTATTATTTTGCACTTGTGTGTTAGTAAGTGAGCTCTTTAGGGATGGGTGAAATGTTTTGCCAGGCATGGATTTGCGGCAAATTTCTATGTTTTGCCATTGGCGGATTGTTTCATGAAGCGGATGAAAAAATTTGCCACGGAAAAATTTGCCATGCACCCAAAAATTATCGCCCGTGTCAAAAGAATAGTCGGGGGCATCAAAAGAATAGTTGCACGTCAAAATAAATAGCCGTGTGCGTCAAAATAATAGTCGTGCATCAAAATAATAGTCGCGCGTCAAAATAAATAGTCCTGTGCGTCAAAAGAATAGTCGCGCATCAAAATAAATAGTCCTGTGCGTCAAAAGAATAGTCGCGCATCAAAATAAATAGTCCTGTGCATCAAAAGAATAGTCGCGCATCAAAATAAATAGTCCTGTGCGTCAAAAGAATAGTCACGCGTCAAAATAAATAGTCGTGTGCGTCAAAAGAATAGTCGCGCATCAAAATAAATAGTCCTGTGCATCAAAAGAATAGTCGTGCATCAAAATAAATAGTCGTGTGCGTCAAAAGAATAGTCGCGCATCAAAATAAATAGTCGTGTGCGTCAAAAGAATAGTCGTGCATCAAAATAAACAGTCCTGTGCATCAAAAGAATAGTCGTGCGTCAAAATAAATAGTTGTGTGCGTCAAAAGAATAGCCGCACTTCAAAATAAATAAGCACACGTCAAAAGAATAGCCGCACTTCAAAATAAATAGTCACACGTCAAAAGAATGGTTGCGGGCGACAAATTTTTTTGACGCGCAATATTTTCGCCGTTTCGCAAATCTTTTGAAAGATTCACAAATTTTACGACAAAGCAAAACGGGACAGATTCGCTCATCACTAGAGCTCTTTGTTTCATTAAAATAACTGCTGTTCATCTAAAGAAGTCTCAGTCCTTAGTATCTGTCATGGTTAAATGTATGATTAAAGCTTGCTGTGTTTGATCTAAAAGCACAATACCAGAAAACACTAGTGTGGCTCAGCTGTTCTTGTTGGTAATACTGAATGTATTGTTACCGAGCAAAATGTGTGTGCGTCACTAAGCAATATGCTTCTTCTGAAGCATCAGCAATAGGGGACATTAACCAGGCACTTTGGTTAACTTGCTATGGTTGCCCACAAATTCTGCTTTTTTGAAGCCTTTACTAAACCTCCTTGGCTGCAAAGATTAGTGTGGCCACAATTCCAAATGTCATTCCAATAAATTAAATAGCTGTCGCAGTTGAGCCAACAGTGTACAGAGATGAGTCATTTGAGTACGGTTGAGTTGAATCAGTCTATGATTAAGTGCCCCATTGAGGCATGAAACACATAAGGCTTCTTTGTACTATGTAAGGGTGTTATAACGTTCAATAAATACAGTATATACTCGAGTATAAGCTTAGTTTTTCAGCACCCAAAATGTGCTGAAAAAGTCACCCTCGGCTTATACTCGAGTCGGGTGCCATGGGTCCCTCCAGACTAACATCCTCTGTCCTTTGTGTGCAAATTAGGTCACCCGCAACCAGACCCTCCAGTGCCGTGGCCCACTCCTAAATTCATCTTCATCTACCATCCTCACCTGTCCCATTCTTCTCTAGACATTGCACTTTATATTCTATATAAACTATATACAGTTTTGAAGGATTTTAACTCTTTGTGTTTTAGCTTGGTTGCTGATTGAGCTAAGGGGGTAGTACTCTTAAGGTATCATTGTTGATACCATGTTGTTTTTTTTGACCCTCTTCTCCATAATGTAATTTTATTGGTATTTATTTTGATTATTAAAACTTAAAGGGATACTGACACCAAAAATCATAATGCTTTTTAAACCTCTCATTGCTATATTATTGTATTAGCTTTCTCATTTCAGTGTAAAACTACTTGGCTATTACACTTATATTTCCTGTACTATCCCCTATTTAACTGCCTGAGGGCGCCGCCATGTTTGTGCTGCAAAAGTCGGTTGGTGTTTAAAGTAAGACTTTTTTCTGTCAAATATCTACAGCAGGTTGCAAAATTGACCTCTTACAGCAAAGAGTTAGAGGCAGGTTTCTCGGAGCAGCGTGCAGGACATTGTTGTGGGCTGTGTCCTGCATGAAAGTATGCCAGTGCGGGGGGGGGGGGAACAGATCACTTGTTAAGGTAATGCACGGACTGCTTAGAAGTAAGGGGGATAAAAAAAAAAAGCAGGTCCCGTCTATGTCATGTAATGTCAGTGAAGAGATAGATAACAGACAGGGAAAGAAGTGGCAGTCGGGCTGTAAAACAGTCGGGATCAATCTTCAAGGTACTGGCAAAAGCAAAAGTTTAAACAAAAAATGGTCAGCATGACCTATAGCTAACTTTTGATGCACATTATTATTTTGAAAAGTCATTTTTTGTGTCAGTATCACTTTAACAGTAACTGCTGCATTTCCCACCTCAGACTTATTCGAGTCAATACATTTTTACAGTTTTCTTAGGTACGATTAGGTACCTCGGCTTATATTCGGATCAGCTTAAAGTCGAGTATATACGGGTAGTTTAAGCAGCAATATTCGACTCGAATTTATGCAAGCCTTTTTTTACAAGCATTTTGAGTTGAATCAGTTTAGTACAGAGCTGAGTTGAGTACAGAGTTGAGTCAGTTAAGCAGAGAATTTAGTAACTTGAGGATAGAGATGAGTTAGTAAAGTACAGAGTTCAGTCAACTTAGTTCAGATCTGAGACAGTTGAGTACAGATATGAGTCAATAAAGTACAGAGTTAACTCAACTGAGGTCAGAGTTGAGAGTTGGATGAATCAGTTAAATACAGAGTTGAGTACTTTAATAAGCCAGTTGAATACACGGTAGAGTTCAGAGATGTGTTAGTTGAGTACATAGCTGTGTCAGATAAGAACTGAGCTCCACTGCACAAATATATCAATTGCAAAATAAATCTTTAAAAGGTTAATAATACTAAATTAAGAATGCTCCAACTTGCCAATATTAATACAATATTGCTGGTACACAGACACACTATTATTTTGCATACTGTTTGGGAAATCTGGAACAAAATTATGAAAGATAGCACAAAAGTGCAAAAATGAGTGTCGAGTCTGTCGATACTTAAGCCCCACTAACTGTGTACTATATGGAAAACCCCTGAGGTTTGGGCTGACAAGCCTCGAGGTCTGAGTAACTGATTGCAATGCTGCTCTGAGAATAATCTTGTAACCTTATGATTGATCAGACTTTATTTGCATTAATGCTGCTTAGGGCTCTGAGACCCATCTGAAAATGTTTTTGATGTTTCTATTTATTAGATATTCCCTTTATTATGTTCTACATTTGACGAAAGGGAAACAGACGCAATTCCATAATAGTGGTTGAAATGTATGCTTTTGGCACTGAGCAACTTGTAGCAGTTAGTAATTCAAGTTCTTTGCCATATTTATCTCTAGTATGGTATCCAATATGTTAGAATTTTCATCAGAATAGATTATTTTCTCTTGCTAGCCGCTGGATATGGTGCTTGGGACAGTCCTCCTGTAGATGTAGAAGATGTCTTCAAGCTAACCTAAAAAATCAAAACAATGGGTAAAGGGATGCTTGCATATACACTCTCTGACAATCCCAGAATATTATATACCAATTTATATACATAATTGTTTGCAAATCATCAGAATATCATGTTCCATGGGCATATCTGTCATTATATCTGCTTATGATATAGTTCAGCAAATGCCCCTTGCCTCCTACGCCCATTGCAGTTCTTGGGAATCACAAGCTTTGCTCTGACATAATAATAATAATAATAACTTGATCCATAATCCCTCAGTGAAGATCTCATTTGAGATAAGTTGGTATTGAGGGTACGAGAATGATTTATATTCAGGAGGATTGATGGAATCTCAAAGCTTAAGTTTTTTCAATTCCTGAAAAGAGTCGGAAAAAGCTGAAAGCATTATATTCCTTCAGGGAAGAAAGGGCATGGATAAAGAACTTGCTCCAGAGAGAGAGATACTGTAGCTCTGCTGTCTGAATCATTTTAGGGAGTATCAGTTCACATGCACTTTTCTACAGCTGAAACGGAAGGCTCTGAGCTTGCATAGGCAGCGATTGCTTGGGGCAGATAAAAGAGTGTTGGCGAGATTCTGCAGCAACTCCTCTCAGTTATATCAGGATAGTTAGTAGGGATAGGAATAGTTAGCTAAGGTGAACCTAACCCACCTATACCTGCCTTCACAAACCAAACCCCTGCCCAGACCGTTGTATCATGATGATTCATATACCCATGACAAATCCATCTCTGACAGTGGGCAGGCAAGGGTATAAATAAAAGCTAACCAAGATCTTTGGCATTCCGCAATGAGTGTTGGGGTGTGTCAGGGAAAGATGGAGATACTGGGCTGGGGAAGAGTCAGGTCCTCCCCCCAACCCACTGGAGGAGCAGTTGACAGTGAGTTTCAGGCCAACCCACACACCACTAGTGTAGAGCTGTGGACTTGCCTGATATCAATCTGGTTTCAATAGTCAAAATCATCAGTGCTGAAAAGTAAAAAAAAGGTTCCTCATTTACAAATAAATGATACCAGTTATATCCCTTATCTGGAAACCCATTATCCAGAAAGCTCCGAATTACGGAAAGCCTGTCTCCCATAGACTCCATTTTAATCAAATAATTCAGATTTTTAAAACTGATTTCCTTTTTCTCTGTAGAAATAAAACAGAACCTTGTAATTGATCCCAACTAAGATATAAATAATCCTTATTGGATGCAAAATAATCCTAGTGGGTTTAATTAATGTTTCTTGATTTTTTAGTAGACTTAAGGTATGGAGATCCAAATTATGGAAAGACCCCTTATCCGGAATACCCTTGGTCCCGAGCATTTTGGATAATGGGTCCTATACCTGTATATTGGAGAGTTATTGGAAAAAATATGTTCTTTAATGATTTCATCATTTTGGTGGTGTTTTCTTATTGAATACATTATTATGAATGCCCTAAAATTGGCAACATTTGCGCAACAAATCTTACACAGTTGACAAGTATTTCTATCATCTATAGGAACAAAAAAGAACAGTTCTTATGATCTCAGCAGAACAGTGCTTGAAATGATTTGCAATTGCTTCCCAATAAATAGAACTAAATGTACAACCTAGAATCACACTATGAGCTTTACTGTATCAAATATAGATTTATTTCTTTGTGTACAGGGGACCAGTCTTAGGGGCTGATTTACTTACCCACGAACGGGTCGAATGGAGTCTGATTGCGTTTTTTTCGTAATGATCGGTATTTTGCGATTTTTTCGTATGTTTTGCGATTTTTTCGGATTCTTTACGAATTTTTCGTTACCAATACGATTTTTGCGTAAAAACGCGAGTTTTCGTATCCATTACGAAAGTTGCGTAAAAAGTTGCGCATTTTTCGTAGCGTTAAAACTTACGCGAAAAATGCGCAACTTTTCGCGTAAGTTTTAACGCTACGAAAAATGCGCAACTTTTCGCGTAAGTTTTAACGCTACGAAAAATGCGCAACTTTTTACGCAACTTTCGTAATGGATACGAAAAACTCGCGTTTTTACGCAAAAATCGTATTGGTAACGAAAAATTCATAAAGAATCCGAAAAAATCGCAAAACATACGAAAAAGTCGCAAAATGTTCGTTTTCAAGTCGGAACTTTTCCAATTCGGGTCGGATTCGTGGGTTAGTAAATCAGCCCCTTAGGGTAGGTCTGTGTACTAGGTTACCATACCATTTGTTTCATGTATAAAAGGATGCACTGCTGGATAGAGTAGGTATAATGGCCTTACAGATAACATGAGTAAGAGGTAATGGATTAAGTAGGACCTAGAGGTGCCATTGACTGAGACAAACAGTAGTTGGAGTACTTTATCTATCTGGCCACATTTTGTCCAGGCTTCTTTTGTGAGCCAACACAGAGAAGGACCAAAATAGGCAGCAGAATTGTCTTGGTATTGAAAGTGCACTACATTTCTGATACAGTTTTATGCAGAACTGAATAGATAACTTACTTGTGTAGATTAATTTTGCATTTCCCACATACTTACAGAGTTGGTAAAACATAATAGTTTCGGTCTCTACTGCCTTGTGTATATACTAGAAGCATCATAATATTTTAATAAGGCTAAAAAGAAAGAATTAAAATGTTATATCCACAAGCTCACCTTTATAATTTGCTAGTGCTAGACCAGGGTCGGACTGAGGGGTGCAGGGCTCACCAGGGCTTCTGCCACAGGGGATTCTGCACCTCCCAGTGGCCCCCACCATGGCCTTTACACACCTTACCTGCAACAGGTCGGGGGAGGGAGACAGGAGAATCAGTGGAGCACCCTGTGGGGATCGGGTCTACCCCGGCGGCCCAGTCCAACCCTGTGCCAGAGTAGAATATGTTGTATGTTTCACAAAATTCAAACATTTCTTTTTTTGTATATTTGTATGAGCACTGTCTGTACCAAACTCTTTTATAGGAGAGCATACAGGGCATGATAATGGAGTTTTCTTAGCACAATGTTAGCAGGCATCATCTTTTCTTGACCTTTACTTTAACACTTTTTGATTAAAGCTTTTTGGCAATCACCATAATCGGAAGTTCTGGCAAGAACACATATAGCGTAATATTCAGGTTTAGCCATAAAGTGATAGCTACATTGACCTGGAATTCATAGCAATGTGCCATAATCACTCATAATGCAGAACTATAGAATTATTCTTTGCTGATTCAACCTAACAGGGAGAGCCATTCTGTCATTCTCATGGTGCACTGGTGCAGGATGATCCCTCTATGAGCTGATGTACAAATGGAAACTGTACCCCAGTCAGCAGAAGCATGATACTGACCCCAGCCTCGGGTGAATGACCCCGCCCGCTCTTCAGCACACTGGGCTGGGGGTGGCTTAAGTGGCCTATTCAAAAAAAAAAAAAATAGAAACATTGTTGATCCTGCATTACAGTACTCCAGCTAATGTTTGTCAGTGGCAGTTTTATTTTTTTAAACATTTTTTGAGTTTGAAAATGCTGAAAAGAATATGAATTTGATGCATTAGAGTTTTTTTTAACAGTTTAAATTGATCAATTTTTTTTTATATTCAATTTTATTAATAACTAAGCATTTGAGGTTCGTAAAATTTCAAGTTTATTCCAATTTGAAAAAAAACCATTGATAAATAAGCCTCCTAAATAAGCTTGTCGATTTGCCTCCAAATTTAGCACTTTACTCATTTTTCATAAATGATTAGTAGTGATGAGCGAATTTTTTCGCCAGGCATGGATTTGCAGCGAATTTCTGCATTTCACCATTGGCGAATTGTTTCGTGAAATTTCTGTCAAAATTTGCCACGGAAGGAAAAATTTGTAGAGCGGACATTTTTGGACGCGTGTCAACGTGGGAGCGCGCGTCAAAAAAGGGCACGGTCATGTAACAAAAAAGCGCAAGTGACAAAAAAAAAAATTTGTTCCGCGAATTTTATGGCGAAGTGAAATGGGACAGATTCGCTCATTACTAATGATTAGTGATAAACGAATCTGTCGCGACCATTTTGCAGCTTTATTTGATGCGACCGCACCTATTTTGCCGTGGCCGCGCCCATTTTGACTTTACCACGCCTATTTTGAGGCGACCGCCGATTTTTTGGCTACACAATAAATTTTTTGCAAAACAATTTGCCAATGGCGAAATGCGGAAATTCCCTGTGATTCCATGCCTGCCGAAAAAAATTCACTCATCACTATAAATGAGCCTTATGCAATGTTTTTTTAATTAGCCTCTTTCAAGGTAACCCAACACTTGCCACTAATTCAGCCCCATGCAGAAAATTTAACCAAATGAAAAAGCATTTCTTACACGTAGCACTACTTGCTGCTGAATATGTGTCCTTTCCGCTACTGAGAGCTGCTTTATCCTATGTGCCATAAGTAATTTTTTCTGTGTATACTGAGTAGATGAAGAGCCTTAAAAGCCAAGGACTTTGTCGGAACTGAACTGAAAAGGGATTGAGAAATTCAAAAGGGATGTGTATTTTCCTGAGGTTGTATCAATTCATAAGTATGTGCATTCTAAGAATATCTTGCCATCTGAAGCTTTTTATGGAGTAAACATATTTAGAGTGAAGAAAGGTCGTAAATTATATTACGTTGATTGAAGAAATACGTTTCATTCTCCTTTAGGGAATCAACAAACTAATAGCTTCCATTCATATGTTCATTACCCAAATGGCCTCCATTTATCAGAGCAGAACCTTAATATGTAGTTACTCCATCCTTTTATTTTGTTTCAATAAAGCTTCTATAAAGTAGAGGCAATATCAATGTAAAATTTGAGGTCATTAATAAACAAATGAAAAAAGAATGACCCAAATACAGAGCCCGAAGATGGTTAATGCGCATGTAAAAATAGATCCAACAAGAAAATAACCCATTACTTTAGCAGGAAACAGACAAACGCTTTGATAGATAAGGTAGTAGCGAAGTCCTGTGTGGCTTCCTTTTATTGCTTTCTAGTCTCTCTGGACCTGAACAATGCTGGAAGTCTAGGTGAAACGTTTGAGGCCACTGGAACATGTTGGTAAATTTACACATAACGTGTAAAAACTTGGACCTGAGAGTAGCCTTGATCTACTCAAAAGAAGAGCCCTGCAAAATATGTATACCTGTATTATATTCCAAAATTCCTTCTTTGTCAGTATAATATAATTTTATATACTCCAGTGTCATATAATTGAATATATGAATGTACATTTGCATTAAGGAAAGGAGAAAAGGTTCAGGTTCAATTAAATCATTTCTTTAAACTGAAGCGTGTGACTACTATGGTTTATACTGATTGCTTGGGTCAGTAGGTATCGTAGGATCCAGCTCAAACAATAAAGGTCTGTTATGTTGAAATAAAATGCAAACTTCGGAAGGCAACTTGCTGCTTATGTCATAGTGTCATACTAATGTTAATGATAGAGATGATGTTATTGCTACTAAGGAAGGACTGCTGTAGTATTGTTTCCCACCACCCTCCTCCCCAACTGTGCATTATTTAGAGGTCTTTGATACTCTACATTAAGCATCACTTGAAGAAACAATTCTGACACTCTAGGCAAGAGCCGGTGACTGGAGTATTGTGCACATTTGTACTCTAGCTAGCCTAAAGGTGGCAGGCAGGTGGGCAGATTTAAAAATTTAGTTGGATCGGGGGCCGCATTGGTTTGTTGATGTGGTCCCTGAACCGACTGCTCCTATACTCGTCATTGTAATTCGATTGTTTGGCCTGAAATAGCCAATATCGCCCACCCGTAGGTGGGGATATGGGGAGAAGATCCGCTTGCTTGGCAAGGTGTATGGCCACTGTACAATCTCAAGTCATGCATGACTGATGGGGATAAGATCTATCAATGGTTTTGTTATCTGTTGCTCTAAACAGGACAACAACATGAAACTAAAGTAAAATCTACTTCCTGATCCCAAAGAGTAAAGTCAAACAAACCAGCTGTCCAGCTTGCATATAATGAGCTGCTTTTAAGCTAAAAACATGACAGGTTGTAGCTGAAGGAAGGGAGGGGTTCCTTTATGCAAAGGGATTCTAAATGGCTGCTGGTTTGTTTGACTTTGCTCATTGGGATCAGGATGTAGAATGTAGCTTTAGTTTCATCTTCAAATTTTGCCTAAATAACAAAAAACATAGATATTTCCTAATAAAAACAATAGGTAAGAAGTATGTTCATTAAAAGCCCTATTCATTGAACCAGTGTTGAAAATGGGGGTATACTGTCCTTTTTAGACCTTAATGACGTGATGGGATGGTGGAAACAAACACTAGTGTATTAACAGGAAAGTGTCAGTAGAATTTTATCTCTGAGTTGTATGTATGTATGTATGTTTATCTTTATTTATAAAGTGCTACTTATGTACGCAGCGCTGTACAGTAGAATACATTAATACAAACAGGGTGTTAAGATAATAGATAAATACAAAGTATAACAATAAATACAAGATAAATACAGCTGCAATAAGTTAAGAGTTGAGGACACAAGAGGAAGGAGGTCCCTGCCCCTTAGAGCTTACAGTCTATATGGGATTGTGTTAGTTCTTAAGTATGAAGGTATGAAGGTCCCTAAATTAAGGAATTTAAGGCTCTACCTCCCAAACATAACCATAACTAGTACGTGTGTGTCCAGCTTGTGTAGCAATAATGGCATAATCCCTTGCAAGACAAGCGCTATACATTTCATGGGTTTCTGTTGCTCAATGGGAACAAGGCAAGTGGCCTGAACATGTAGTGGTCACTAGCCTGGATGACCTGATATTTAGTTCTGCTACTGTTCTTCTAGTTTGCTCATTCACATTTCCAGGGGTTATTTTTATTAAATTTGTTACATAATTTGTTCTCATGGGGAAGAAGTCCGGGGGCATACAGTTTACCAGTTAAGGAGATCCCTTTGTTACAAAGGAAACAGATTGATAGTAACCTTACCACTAACTCTCCGGTATGTAATGTAAATATCAAAGGGAACAGTAGTAACCTCCGCTGTATGCTTTTTTTTTTTTTTTTAAACATTTGGTTCCTAAAACCATGTGTGATTTCTTAAACTCATGCGCGGTTTCTGCATCAGAATACCCCAGCTCAGGAGTTTGCAGTTTGCTATGACATTTGCTCCATTAGTGGCAATAACTGCAGGTATATTTTTTTTCTGTTTTCCTAAAACAGAAAATGGCAGCAAAACCAGGCCCTCCCAGGATACAGGTAGGGGTGAGCTTGAAGTGCTGGTACTAAATCATCAACATTTATACTATTTTGGTTTCTAATAGATATATCATTTTATCTATATATACTTATACACATACATATTCTTAATGCATTTATGCAGTATTCCATATCATAGTGGCTCTGTACTATGTGCCCTGTATATTTTCTTGTTAAAACAATACCTACTTTTTCTGCAGGCCTGTTGGACAAACACACAGGGCTTTACATACAATGCTTTGATCTCTCCTCTGCTTTGAAAAACAATTAAAATGCTTCTACTTGCCAGGAAAAATGGGGCATCGGCACCTGAATATATATATATATATATTTTTTTTTTATATGTAGTATATATTTTTGTTGTACTTTATTAGAAATACATTTTAGATTTTTACATTTTGTACTTTTTTTATTTTATATATATATAGTTTTATATTTTATTTCATGTATTTTTTATTATAGTATTTAAAAAAATGACAGCTATATATATTTTTATTTTATATTTTTGTATAAAATTATATATTTTTTATGATATTTTATATATACAATTTTATATTTTACATTTGATTTTCTATTTAAACTAATAATTGTATTTTTTCTTTATATATACGTTTATTTGGTATATTAGATATAATTATTTAGTTTTTATGATGTATAGATTTAGATTTTTGCATTAAATTATTTTGTATTTTTGTTTATCTTATAATTTTATTTCATATATAGTTTTATATTTTTTTTCTATACATTGTATAGAAAAATGTATTTTTTGTATATACTAATTTATAGTTTTTTTTAAATAAAACGTTATAATTTAATGCTGCTCTTATTTTATATATATAGTTTTATTTCTTTGTGTATTTTTTATTATAGTATTTAGAAATATTATATATTTTTATATTCTATTTTTATATAAAATTAGACATTTTTGTTATACTATTTTTTATATATATATATATATATATTTATTTATATACATTTGATACTTATAATTATATTTTTTATTTTATATATAGATTTTTCTTTTTGTTTTTACATTTTATATATCATTTTCTAAATTTTTCTGTTGTATATACTTAGGTTTTTGTATTTAATTCTTTCTATTTTTGTCTATATCTTATCATTTTATTTCATATATAGTTTTATATTTTTCTTTATATTTTATATATACATTTTATTTTTTATTTTTTATAAAATTATCTATAATTTTTATATATAATCTTATTTGGATGATTTTATATATATATAGTTGTATTTCTTTTATTGCATGTACTTATTATATTATTTGTTAATTATTATATAGATATATATTTTTATATTCTATTTTTGTATAAAATGTACTGTAAAATTCTAAAAAATATTGATGTGAACCCTGTTTTGTAATAATTGTAAATAGAGAAATACTATTATTAAACACAGGACTAGGGTTTATGTTCTATTACCATAAGTCTTTTGAATGGGGTGTTTCTAAAGTTTATTACAGGTAAATTTAATTACAGGTACATTTCCACCTAATTTATTTCATTGTGTTTTGTCAGAGGGGCTCTAAGGTTTACACCCCTTAGCAATTCTGCACTTATTTCTAACCCTTTTCTGTTTCTGATCTGAATATTTAAATAATGAATTATTGATAAATGCTTAAAACCATCGGTGTGTCTGTGCCTTCATAACAAATGCAATCAGTATGGCTGTGCATCTTGTCACGAAAATCTTTACTTATTCTTTGCAAACTGTATGCTACATGTGATTTGCACCATTTATTGCAGTTGACTAATGAGAAATGACAGCAGGGCTGAACCATCATCATCCCTGGCACGGGGAACATCTGGATGACACTTGCCCTCACTTATTTATAACCAGATGCTGCCTGTAATTAATGATTAGCGAATCTGTCCTGTTTCGCCAAAAAATCCCTGAAACTGCTGAAAAATTTGCAAAACGGCCAAAAATTACTAAACGCATAGTCAATATGTGACAAATTGTACATGACAAACTGTTTTTACTCCACATGCATTGAAGTCAGTGGGTGTTTTTTGTATCAGTGGCATTTTTGTAGTGATTCATTTTATTTGCAGCAAATTTTAACGAAAAAATCCACCAGTGGTGAAATCTGGAATTTTTCTGCAACTCCATGCCTGGCAAAAATATTTGCTCATCACTACTTGTAATTTATCTGTACTATTTATGGTCCAAGCAGACATACAGAAGAAATATTTCTAGTAGGTGTGCTTAAGGGAAGCGAATTTCAGTGTGGAACTACAAGCAGTTTTGCACCATAATCCACTCTGTATACCTGCAAATGGGCCAATGCAATGGCACTGATAAGCCTTTAAAGCATAGGGTTGGAATCTTAGCCTGTGTTTCTCTGCAGGCCGAGAATCCACTCTGTGGGGCAGTGCCATATGTATGCAAATTTGGAACAAGAGTTTCAAAGTGCATACCCCTGTGGTGGATGTGAGCAAATTGCCAATTTAGAGGCTTGCGTTAGAGCAACAAATTGCAAGACTGCACTCAATTGAAAATCTTGAGAGGAGTCTCTTGCTCACTGAGCAAAATCAAGCAGGGCCAGGTAGTTTGATGATAAGGCAGTTAGCTGGGTAACAGGTTGAAAATCTAGTGTGGGGAAAAGGAAAAGGAAGGCTGCTCCAGGGTTTGTGCATCCCAACAGATTTGCCAGATTGTGTGAAAAAGATTGTGTGGCATGTGAACTCTGGACTGGCAGAAGAAGATGGGAGTGTGAACTCTGAACTGGCAGAAGAAGATGGGAGTGTGAACTCTGAACCAGCTACAACTGAACAGTTTGTTGTCTTCTTGGTGTCAGGGTTCAGCATGTGGTTGATCAGGGAGACTTTTTATTGGGTGGGGCTAGGCATGACCCAACTGTCCTAGTACATATTGGTACTAATAACAAAATAAATAGAAGATGGTGGACCTTAAAGAGTTAGTTCAAGAATCTATGCTCTAAGATTAAGGAAAGTTATGCCATTGTTATCTGTGCAAGTTTAGGAAGAGAGCTGGAGCTAAATGTGTGGCTAAAGTCTTGGGGGCTGATTTACTAACCCACAAATCCGACCCGAATTGGAAAAGTTCCGACTTGAAAACGAACATTTTGCGACTTTTTCGTATGTTTTGCGATTTTTTCGGATTCTTTGCGAATTTTTCGTTACCAATACGATTTTTGCGTAAAAACGCGAGTTTTTCGTATCCATTACGAAAGTTGCGTAAAAAGTAGCGTTTTTTTCGTAGCGTTAAAACTTACGCGAAAAGTTGCGCATTTTTCGTAGCGTTAAAACTTAAAAGGTGCAAAGTTTTGCGTAAGTTTTAACGCTACGAAAAAATCGTAACTTTTTGCGCAAGTTTTAACGCTACGAAAAATCGCCAGATTTTACGCAACTTTCGTAATGGCTACGAAAAACTCGCGTTTTTACGCAAAAATCGTATTGGTAACGAAAAATTCATAAAGAATCCGAAAAAATCGCAAAAAATACGAAAAAATCGCAAAATACCGATCATTACGAAAAAAACGCAATCGGACTCATTTCGACCCGTTCGTGGGTAAGTAAATCAGCCCCTTGGTGTAGGAAGAAAGGGTTTGGGTTCCTAGAGCACTTGGCTGATTTTACCTTGTGGTATATTTTATAAAGCCATTACAGATTGCACCTCAATGGAAAGGGGTCTGCTATGCTAGGGGAAACAATAGCTAAGAGGCTATTGTGTAAACTATGCAAGGGGGGAGGTGAGCAAGAGATTTATGGGAAAGCTGAGTTAGTGTAGACTGGGCAGTGGGACTAGTAAGGGGTCATGAGGGAGGAGTAAGGGGGCATACAGTTTACCAACTAAGGAGCTTCCTCTGTTACCTCCTACTAGTAACCTTAGCAATAACTCTCAGTTACATAATATAAATGCCAGAGGGAAAAGCATATGCTAAAAATTGTGATATAATTGGTATCAGTGAGACCTGGTGGAATTAACAAATGGAGGAGGCTTTATAACTAGGTCAAGTTGTTATTATGGGGGACTTTTATTTCAGGTAGTTCAGAAACCAACTAGGAATGATTCTTTTTTGGATTTGGTAATAACTAATACTGAACTTATCTTTAACATTTGAGCATTTAGGGAACAGTGATCACAACATGGTCTCCTTTGAGATAATGCTGCAGAGACAGCTCTATAAGGGAGTAACTAAAACGCTGAATTTTAGTCATGCAGACTTTGCCAGTATAAGGGCATCTCTGCAATGTGTCAACTGGGAAAGGCTTTTCATGGGGCTAGACACAGAAGGAAAATGGAATAGCTTTAAAATGTTGCTTAGCAAGTATACAGGTCAGATTCACTTCTTACTATGTGCCATATATATACTCTATGTACAGATACATATCTACATACATATAAGGGCAGATTTACTAATCCACGAATCCGAATCCCGAAAGGGAAAAAATCGTATTGGAAACGAAAAATTTGTGACTTTTTCACTGCCGCCGCAATTTTTTGTATTTGTCGCAACTTTTTCGTCGCCATCGCGACTTTATCGTATTTTGCGCAATTATTTCATCGCCATCGCAATTTTTTCGTATTGAGCGATAGTAAATGGCGGAAAAACCAATCTGATTTTTTCACCGCAGGGACGAAAAAGTTGAGGAAAATATACGAAAAAGTCGAAATGGCGACAAAAAAATCACGGGACATATGAAAAAGTCGCGACGGCGACTAAAAAGTCGCAAAAATACCGATCATTATGAAAAAATGCATTTGGACGCCTTTGGATCGTTCATGGATTAGTAAATCTCCCCCATAGATTATGTTATTGTGTTGTGAAGTTCAGGCACCCAACTTTTTAAAAAAAATCTCCACTCACTTTGACATTGCATATTATGTAAAGTCTGTTTATGAAAATAAAATATTTATGCATCCATCGGACTGTTTATCCAAACAGTGAATGCTAAAGGAAGCATTTTTTATTATTCTGCACAGTTTCATTAAGTGACAGTCAATTCTGCATAGCTATGCAACAGAACAGACCAAGTAATCATTTTGATGGCAATGGCAACTTTTTGTTACAAAAATAAGAAAGTCCTGTGTGCTTGCACTCTAAATGAATTCATAGAAAAGTAATGAATAGTGATGAGCAAATCTGGCCCATTTAACTTCACCCACAAAGTTGCGAAACTGTGAACCAGGCAACTTTTTTGAGGCACTTGACTTTTTGTTTGACGTGCGCAACTTTTTTCATGTGATCGCAACTTTTTTTTTATATGACCACAACTTTTTCAAATGTGAAATTTCAGTGCGAATCCATGCCTGATGAAAAATTTCATTCATGTCTAGAAATGAAAAAATATGTCTCTTTGGGGTTGAGAATAAGTGTCTGGGAAGTCTGGGAGTCACCAGCAGATCATGAAGATGCAGAACAAAGATTGTATACAACAGAAAATATATTATTATTATTAATTCCTATGGACTGTTAAAAAATGAAATGAAAATAAAAATTATCATTTTACACATATATAAGGGAAATATAATATTGTACTTTATGTTACAGTGGGTGTTTTGGTACTGAGTCTGTCCCTAATCCTATGTTTAAACAATAAATATAAAGAGAACCCAATGCTATTCATATATGAATGTACCCACAAACTTTGACATTTCACATGGGGCTAGCCATATTCTTCATTTCCCAGGGTGCCACAACCATGTGACCTGTGCTCTGATAAACTTCAGCCACACTTTACTGCTGAGCTGCAACTTGGAGTGATATCACCCCCCTTTCAGCAGCCGATCAGCAGAGCAATGGGAAGGGAGCAAGATAGCGGCTCCCAGTAGGCATCAAAATAGCACTCAATAGTAAGAAATCCAAGTCTGACTTGGGACTCCTCCAGTTACATGGGAGTAGGAGAAACAATAGGTGACCTGAAAGTAGTTCTAATGTGTAGCGCTGGCTCCTTCTGAAAGCTCAGACTCAGACTCAATGCACTGAGATGGGGTCTACACACCAATATTACAGCTAATAAATACATATGAAAAATAATTTAAACATTAAATAAACCCAATAGGATTTTTTTTGCCACCAATAAGGATTAATTATATCTTAGTTGGGATCAAGTACAAGGTACTGTTTTATTATTACAGGTATGGTACCTGTTATCCACAATGCTTGGGACCTGGGGTTTTCCAGATAAAGGATCTTTCCATAATTTGGATCTCCATAACTTAAGTCTGCTAAGAAATCATTTAACTATTGAGTAAACCCAATAGGGCTGTTTTGCCTCCAATAAGGATTAATTATATCTTAGTTGGGATCAAGTACAGGTACTGTTTTATTATTACAGAGAAAAGGGAATCATTTAACCATTAAATAAACCCAATAGGGCTGTTCTGCCCCAATAAGGGGTAATTATATCTTAGTTGGGATCAAGTACAGGTACTGTTTTATTATTACAGAGAAAAGGGAATCATTTAACCATTAAATAAACCCAATAGGGCTGTTCTGCCCCCAATAAGGGGTAATTATATCTTAGTTGGGATCAAGTACAGGTACTGTTTTATTATTACAGGGAAAAGGGAATCATTTAAACAAGAATTAAACCCAATAGGGCTGTTCTGCCCCCAATAAGGATTAATTATATCTTAGTTGGGATCAAGTACAGGTACTGTTTTATTATTACAGAGAAAAGGGAATCATTTAACCATTAAATAAACCCAATAGGATTGTTTTGCCCCAATAAGGGGTAATTATATCTTAGTTGGAATCAAGTACAGGTACTGTTTTATTATTACAGAGAAAAGGGAATCATTTAACCATTAAATAAACCCAATAGGGCTGTTCTGCCCCCAATAAGGGGTAATTATATCTTAGTTGGGATCAAGTACAGGTACTGTTTTATTATTACAGGGAAAAGGGAATCATTTAAACAAGAATTAAACCCAATAGGGCTGTTCTGCCCCCAATAAGGGGTAATTATATCTTAGTTGGGATCAAGTACAGGTACTGTTTTATTATTACAGAGAAAAAGGAAATCATTTTTAAAAATTAGAATTATTTGCTTATAATGGAGTCTATGGGAGATGGCCTTTCCGTAATTGGAACTTTCTGGATAACGGGTTTCCGGATAAGGGATCCCATACCTATAATACTAAAAGCATTCTTATTAGCATTTTAAACAAAGCAAAAACCTGTTTTTTTTCGTTAGGGGCGAAACTAAATATATAATAAACTATTAAAATGTTAATAATGAGTATTTTATTGAATCAGTAATAATGCCGCAATGCTGTAATCACTGTTTCTTTCTGTGCTGGTAAAAGCGTTTATGGGGCTCAGTCTCTGCCCAGGTTAAAATGCTGGTAATTCTGGCTTTCCAATACTGTAAGTCTGCAGGTAACTGCTTTCTCTTTGTTAGGGTTTGTCCCTGTTTAATTTGCAGTGGGCTTCGGTTTTATATCTTCTGTCTCCCAGCGTAATAGCAGTGTTGTTCCTATCGATTATAATCTCACATGTCCTGTTGCTCACAAACATTGAATAGCAGTTTTTCAGTGCGGGTAAGGTTTATGCCAGGTTCTATGGATTTGTTTTTCTGATAACAGTAATCTGCTTCCCTACTGTGTGTAATCACTGATGTTTCCCCGATGCTTACAAGTCTGAAAGGCAGAAATCCTGTTGAAACAAGCTGCATGTATACATTTGACTTGTGATTGCAAGCTGTGCACTTTCATCCCCCTGTTCCTAAGCTCTAGCCGGATGCAATAGCTCTCCTTCTTTCTCTGTAAAATCAAGGGAATTCAGTATGGTTCAACACATAACCTTTATTGTGGGAATTATTCATAATGTTTGTAATTTTAACCAGTTATTATTTATTCACTGAAAATAACACATAAACATGAGGGGGGAGTTGCAACATTAACCCCCATACTGTATCCATGGCACGGGGAAGGGATGAGAGAAACTGCTCATCAGAGTTTATACATTAATGTGGTTTATTGTTTGTAACCTTAATAACTAATATGTTTTGCACATGTTCTACTAAATATTTCTCTAAAATATTAAAAAAAAGAGGCTTCAGAATTCAGGAATACATTAATGGAATACTGTCATGGGAAACATCATTTTTATCAAAACCCATCAGTTAATAGAGCTTCTCCAGCAGAATCCTGCATTGGAATCTGTTTTTCAAAAACACAAACAGATTTTTTTATATTTAATTTTGAAATTTCACATGGGTTAGCCATATTCTTCATTTCCCAGGGTGCCACAGCCATGTGACCTGTGCTCTGATAAACTTCAGTCACACTTTACTGCTGCGCTGCAAGTTGGAGTGATATCCCCCCCCCCCCCCCCCCCCCCCCCAGCAGCCGATCAGCAGAACAATAGGAAGGGAGCAAGATAGCAGCTCCCAGTAGGTATCAGAATAGCACTCAATAGTAAGAAATCCAAGTCGGCTTGGGACTCCTCCAGTTACATGGGAGTAGGAGAAACAATAGGTTACCTGAAAGCAGTTCTAATGTGTAGCGCTGGCTGAAAGCTCAGACTCAGGCACAATGCACTGAGATGGCGCCTACACACCAATATTACAGCTAAAAATACATTTGTTGGTTCAGGAATAACATTTGAAATGGTAGAGTGAATTATTTGCTATGTTAACAGTGTAATTTAGAAATAAAAAGTATACCATAATAATCATGACAGTATCCCTTTAAGGGGAGGCAAGTTTTCTATTTTGAGTTTCTTGTATATTCAATCACCAAATAAATCATGTATAACTTTTTTATAATCACAGTTCAGTTACTTGAATTGGAAAGACTTAATTTCATTAAAAACAAAAAAAGTTGAATGAAACAAATTAAATTAAACTTGAAAAAAAAAAAATAGTTTGAATGTTGAAAACACACCTGCTGTTGACTCACACAGAGGTTCTCCAAGTTTTAGGTGCCATTTTTTTTTTAATTCAAATTTTTGAGATTGTTCTGAGGGGGTGATTTATCAATGGTTTTGATTTTTTTTCTCAATTCAAGTTTCTTTGCACTTAAAAAAACTTGCATTTTGAGTTATGGTTTGAAAACTCGTATGTCTGGTATTATTGATTGCAAAAACCCAGAAAACTCAAATGTAAAAGTAAGAGTTGTTATAGGAATTTGCATACTCTAATTTTCGAGTTTTTTAATTCTAACGAGTTTTCCTTGTTAATAAATAAGTGACTGTCCAATATATGAGTTTATTCGATTTAGAAAAACAAACTGAAATTCACAAACTCAAAAATTGATAAATAAGCCCATAGGTTTTGAAAATTAGTCCAGAAAACTCAAACTCTAAGGAGCACATTTACTAAAAAAAAATTCTAGCCTTGAAAGTCATATAAACTCGACATGGTACAGATTCTAATTAAACTTGATCATTAGTGTATTTCTAAAATGTCCAGAAGTTAAAGTTAACTAAACAGTAATAAATCACGAATTATGGGGGAACAATAACGAAAAAGTAAATGCGCCCCTTAAACTCAAAATTCTCGATCATTGGCACATTTATGAAATGTCTTAAATCAGAAAAACCTGATCTCATTAATTCCAGGAAAGAACTTGATCAAAACAAAAACAGCATTGTTCTATTAAATTTTACAAAAGTTACTGTTTGTTAAAATTAAATAGCCTGAATGATGAAAATACTAGTGATGAGCGAATCTGTCCCATTTCACTTTGCAGAAAAATTTGCAAAACGGCAGGAAAATTTGCAAAATGGCAAAAACATTTGTTGAATTTTTTGTTGCACAAGTCTTTTTTTGTCGAGGTTGTATCAAAAATAGCCTATTTAGCGCATTGTTTTGTGCAACTTCAGTAGAAATTTGCCACAGAAAAATTCATTGGGTGTGGTCGTAGCAAAATGGGCGCGGTTAAAGCAAAAAAAAAAGGATGAAGGCAACAAAAAAGTCATGTGACAAATGATTTTTTGCAAATTTTCCTGTTATTTCCGAAATTTTTTAGAAAAGAAATAAGTTTGTATGTTTTGGACAATTTGGAATTTGGACTCATCAGCAGGAGTGAACTTGTAGTAAAAGGAGTTAGGGGAGCTTAAAAAAAATATTAAAACATGAGCAAATGTTTTCGGCAGCCATGGATTCGCAGTGAATTACCGCATTTCGCCATTAGAGAAATTTTTCGAGACACGTGAAAATTCAGCGCAGAGAAATTCATTGCGTGTCTAAAAAAGTTGCAGTCGAGTCAATTTGGTTGCTGGCCCATCAAATTGGGAGCTGGCACATCCAATTGGGCGGGGCACATCAAAATGGGTGCAGACGCGGCAAAATAGGTGTGGTCGCGACAAAAAAAAACATGCAACAAACACATTCCATGGATTTTTTGCTGTTTTGCGAATTTTCGCACATCACTAATAGAGATGTAGCGAACTGTTCGCCGGCGAACTAATTTGCGCGAACATTGGGTGTTCGCAAGTCCGCAAATTCGCGAACTTTTCGTGATGTTCGCAATTTGGGTTCGCCGGCACCGAAAAAATCGCAAAACTTACGATAACGTTACGAATGCTCCGAAAAAGTCGCAAAACTTACGATAACGTTACGACTGCTCCGAAAAAGTCGCAAAACTTACGATAACGTTACGAATGCTCCGAAAAAGTCGCAAAACTTACGATAACATTACGAATGCTCTGAAAAAGTCGCAAAACTTACGATAACGTTACGACTGCTCCGAAAAAGTCGCAAAACTTACGATAATGTTACGAATGCTCCGAAAAAGTCGCAAAACTTACGATAACGTTACGAATGCTCCAAAAAAGTTGCAAAACTTACGATAACGTTACGAATGCTCCGAAAAAGTCGCAAAACTTACGATAACGTTACGAATGCTCCGAAAAAGTCGCAAAACTTACGATAACTTTACGAAAGCGCCGGAAATTACGAAAAAGTCGCAAAATTACCGATCATTTCGAAAACCGGCGTGTGTCAATTTTTCAGAGAAGTTTTTGCCCTTGATCCCCCTCCTGCATGCCACTGTCCAGGTCGTGGCACCCTTTAAACAACTTTAAAATCAGTTTTCTGGCCAGAAATGGCTTTTCTAGGTTTTAAAGTTCACCTTCCCATTGAAGTCTATGGGGTTCGCAAAGTTCGCGAATATTCGCAATTTTCGGCGGAAGTTCGCGAACAGGTTCGCGAACTTTTTTTTTGAGGTTCGCTACATCCCTAATCACTAATTCTAAACCATTAGACAAATGTCATTTGATGGTATTTTACTAAATTTAAAACGTCCTTAAGAAGGTCCCTGTAGTGAAACATTATTTCAAAGGTTAGACTCAACATACAATATAATCGAAGCAAAACAGACATATTTTAAACATTACTGAAGGAATGTTGTCGGAAGACACTTTCAAAAAATTCTTGCAAGAAATAAAAAACAAATTATGAAGAAGAGAGTGGATAAAACGGAACACTAAGGGGCACATTTACAAATGCGCAACTTTTTCGTACACTTGGCGAAAAAATCGGAAAGGTTTTCCCGCTGTTTACAATCTTTCGGTACGAAAATTTTGTGACTTTCGGATCGCCAATACGATATTATCGTGACCAATACGATTCTTTCGTAAGCACTTACGTGATATTTGCGATCTTCAGAAATTTTCGTATCCAATCCGAATTTATCCCATTCGGGATTCGAACTCGTGATTTGATAAATCTGCCCCTAAGTAAACCCTACCAAACATATGTTCATATACCACTCACAATTAGTTAAAAAGTAGAAATTTATTTTAGTCCATTAAAAACAGTGAATACCCCATGGATGTAGCGTTTCATGCTTACCCAGCACTTAATCATAGGCTCACTATACAAACACTGTAGAAAAGTCAAGCTTCTTTTCCTTCCAAAACTGGTCAGGGGCAGATAACCAGTTAATTTATAAGGCGGTTTAACAATATATGCAGGAAAGCACCTGGTAAGTGCGGTATAAGGGTGAAGACACATGGAGCTACTAGTAGCAGCTACTTCTTGCGGCTATAAAAATAGGCAATGCTGATCATTTACTAATAACTGTCTCTACGTGTTTTAGCAGAGGCAATTCTCAGTACTGTCTATGGAAGGGTATTTTCTGGCGTTCAGTAGCCATAAAAAAATAGCTGCTACTAAGTAGCTCAGTGTGTCCTCACCCTAACACAAAGGCCTACATTCAATTAACCATTTTCTCAGTCTGTCATCACATGTTATTTTGTGGGGATGAAAAAAGTGCTTTCTCCAAAGTATCCAATTCAACTGCAGGTACTGTCAGATCAAAGCACAGAGATGGGAGTCCAAGTACAGCATCATCAATGGGAGAGATCATGAACAAAATAGATAGAAGTTACTATAAGTGCTAAAGAACAACATACACAGAAAAGGCCCAAATGAAGTCCAGCAGATGGCACGTGTCTCTGACAGGTACAGAAATACATGATGCTCTCCTGATATCCCATATAGGTCAAAATGAAGACTATTAATACTGACTTATAGAGTTTTTTTATATAACATTCCAAATTATGAAGTTGCAGCCAGATAGAGAGCCCATGGATAGCAGCAAAGATTGGTGGAGGGGGCAACATGACCCAGGCCCAGCCCTCGCAGAAGCCCAATAGGTGGTTAAGTAAAGGGGAGGGGTAATAGACAGGGGGTTGGATTAGATGGCCATTTTAGATTGAGGAAAGGCTGCTGGTCACCATTTTACGGGAGCCAGAGGACAGTAAAACTCCCCTCCCACCCTCCCTAGAAAGGGGTGGTTATGGTTTGGTTTTATTATTTTCTTAGTTGTCACAGGTGTGGCCAATGAGGGTTGGGGTAGAAGAGTTTATAGTTAGTTAATGGGAAAATTAAAAAAAGCAGGAGGGTCTCCTTTGATCATGAAGGATATTCGTCACAGCAATGGCAGGCCCTTGTCAGTCTGCCAGGAAAATATTTGGCCCGGTAAGAGAGGTTTATCTTGGTGGGATGGTTTAACCCCTAAGGTGGGTGGTCATTATTCTGGATGCATTCCAAGGGGAAAATACTTAATAGGTGATGGCGGGCGCTCCAGGTAAGGTGGATACTTACAGTTTGGCCGGCGTATCCTCTGGGCCAGGATGCTTTATGGCTGGAGGATATTGCTTCAGGTAAGGAAGGGCAGACAGGGGCTCATGTGTTTTGCTTATGTTATACATGTTGCAATATTTGCAAGGTTTACCATGTTTTGATATTATTGCTAAAATTGTTGTAATGAAAATGTGGATTTGCGTATCATTAAATTGTATGTTATGGAATGTTATTGCTGAAAAACTAATAAAGCTGTGGCCATTATCATTCCAAGATGATTGTGTCACACATTTTATTGGAAAGAAAAGGATTAGTGTAAGCATGCAATGGGCTATGCCTGGGTAAAGACCTATTATTAGAGGGGTGTAGAATGCATTTTGCTTGAAAAAACATTCTTGTATCCCTGTGCCTTTAACACTGGTATGCAGTATTTTTTACAATTGTTACCCCCTTTGTCCTTGACTGTTGAAATGTCAGTAGAGGTGGGATTATGTTAAAGTCCCATGTTATGTAAAAGTAAAAGCATTGAAATGACTTTTGATATATAATGGCAGGAAACACCTTGCTGCTTTGTAATGCCAGGAATACATCTGAGATTCCCTCCTGTATTATTCAATTTGACCCCCTGATTATGATTAATTCTAGTTTTAAAAGGATAGTTCATAAGCGTCCATGATGACATCACTGTGATATCATAATGAATGCAGAGGTACTGGGTTCAGCTTGTTCATGATAAATCATTTGTACTTCAACTTCACTACTGCAAGGAACAAGATGGAGTGCAGGGAATTGCGCTTCAGTAAAGAGCACAAGGCTACAAGCAATATATTCCTTTCCTTTTGCATTGTTAGGATATCACCCTGAGATTTCCTTATTATTGTGCACTTAACCTAACGTAACCTAACAACAACCAGAATACCCTTAGAAATTATGGATATTCCTTGCTTTGTTTAACCTTTAACCTGCCCTATGAATCCCTTCTCAGATTGTGTGTATATATACACAACTTATATATATGTAAATAGCTCTGCCTCTATTGTCATTTCAGTATATTCAGAATTTTTAGTCAATTATTTAATTTATTTTAAGATTCCAAAGCCACAGCAATATCCTATAGAGAGAGACATAGAGAATAGTGTAATTATTGAATAAAAGAAAGATAAGGAAAGCGTAGAAAAGGGCATTCTTCAGATCTCCTATGGACGTGCTGTATTGATGGTCACATTATATGCAGGTATTGGATCTCTTATCCGGAAACCCGTTATCCAGAAAGTTCTGAATTATGGAAAGGCCATCTCCCATAGACTCCATTATAAGCAAATAATTCTAATTTTTAAAAATGATTTCCCTTTTCTCTGTAATAATAAAACAGAACATTGTACTTGATCCCAACTAAGATATAATTACCGTATTTTTCGCCCTATAAGACGCTCCGGAATATAAGACGCACCCAATTTTAAAGGAGGAAAATCTAGAAAAAAAAGATTCTGAACCAAATACTGTAGTAAAATATTTTATATCAACTGTATAAAGTTAATTGTCTCTGGGCTCGCACATAATGAGGCTTCCCCCAGGGCCCCCCCTCAAGCATCCTTCAGCTTCCCCCAGGGCCCCCCCAAGTATCCTTCAGCTTCCCCCAGGCCCCCCCCAAGTATCCTTCAGCTTCCCCCAGGGCCCCCCCAAGTATCCTTCAGCTTCCCCCAGGGCCCCCCCCAAGTATCCTTCAGCTTCCCCCAGGGCCCCCCCAAGTATCCTTCAGCTTCCCCCAGGGCCCCCCCCCAAGTATCCTTCAGCTTCCCCCATGGCCCCCCCCAAGTATCCTTCAGCTTCCCCCAGGGCCCCCCCAAGTATCCTTCAGCTTCCCCCAGGGCCCCCCCAAGTATCCTTCAGCTTCCCCCAGGCCCCCCCCAAGTATCCTTCAGCTTCCCCCAGGGCCCCCCCAAGTATCCTTCAGCTTCCCCCAGGGCCCCCCCCAAGTATCCTTCAGCTTCCCCCAGGGCCCCCCCAAGTATCCTTCAGTTTCCCCCAGGGCCCCCCCAAGTATCCTTCAGCTTCCCCCAGGGCCCCCCCCCCAAGTATCCTTCAGCTTCCCCAGGGCCCCCCCAAGTATCCTTCAGCTTCCCCCAGGGCCCCCCCCCAAGTATCCTTCAGCGTCCCCCAGGGCCTCCAAGCATCCTCCAGCTCCCCCACGGCCCCCCCCCAAGTATCCTTCAGCTTCCCCCAGGGCCCCCAAGCACCTTTCATTTCCCCCAGCAGCCTCCGGCTCCCGTGATGTCTTCCTCTCTCTGCCGCGGCTCCCAGCTGCTTCTGTGCTTTTATAAGGTTGCGCCCTGTGCGTGTGACGTCAGTGCGCATGGGCGCAACCTTATAAAAGCGAGGATGCGGCAGAGAGCCGCGGCACATAGAGGAAAATGCTGTTCACCGTATAAGACGCACCAACTTTTCCCCCCCAGTTTTGGGGAAGAAAAAGTGCGTCTTATACGGCGAAAAATACGGTAATCCTTTTTGGAGGCAAAACAATCCTATTGGGTTTAAATGAGGTTTAAATTATATTTTTAAGTAGACTTCAGGTATGAAGATCCAAATTACGGAAAGATCCCTTATCCGGAAAGCCCCAGGTCCCGAGCATTCTGGATAACAGGTCCTATACCTGTATATATTTACTTAATTGACATTATGGATCTGTTTATATTCATAGGCAAGCAGTTCTACCAACCAAACCTTCTGACACAACGAGGTTTCTTTCTCGCTATCCAGTTAGAGTATGTGCACAAACTGGATAATTGTCCCCCCCACTGTTTCACAAACTACTTGGCAAAGCAAAAGGGGACAGATTTGCTCATTACTATTGCCACCATTTCTGCTGTTTGCTGCCATTATTTCCGGTGTTTGACTGAAGTGTGTGCCCTATTCTTTGAGCACAATGGAGCTGTGGCAATTAACTCAGGGTGCTGCAGGAACCCTAAATCTACCCTCTGGTCTAGAAGTGACAGTAGCTCCAGAGTTCCCAAATGCCAATAGGCAACAGAGCTCCATTAGGAATAGAAGGCAGAAAGGACTGAGCATAGGGAAGTGCATTTAACGCAAGTGCCATTACCAAAAGTGGTGAAATTGCTGGAACTCCAACATAAACCCTTATTAAATCATATTAAATTATTAAAGTTATACATTGAGAAGAATTGATTGTATCTGTAGTAAAATATTTCATGACTGAAAAATAAGCTCCAAAATAAAAAGCTATCCTTGGCGAATTCATGATTTTATTAACCATTGGATTTATCCAGTAATTCAAACCCAGGATGCTGACAGTTTATGAAGCCCCACAGATATTTAGTTGAACTTATTGTAACAATATACAAATATATAAAGGGCATACATCTGAAATATGAACTACAGCTCCCAGCTTGTGGGCCTCAAGCTGCATTTTTGTAATGTACCATATATACTGCATATATAATGTTTTTGCCTAAAATAATGCCCCTCTTATGTTGGGTGTGGGGGATGCAATTACCCTTCCTACCCTGCCATGGGAAAAACAGATCCATTTGGCTTTGGCAGCTGATTCTGAAGCGCCTGCCAATCAAACAGCATCCTGGCTATTTTTAAGTCTCCTGAAATCAGTCTGCATTAGGGCAAATAGCTGTGCTTGGAATCAGGCCCAGGATTCTATCAATATGAAATGATTTGTTGCATGTTTAAAGATGTTTCATGTCTAGGTTCTGTCTTTTCATTTACATTTTAAACTCTCATCAAAATGTGGTTCAACAGAGCTCGCTTTAAAGGCCCCCTCCGAGTCTGCGTGTAACAAGTCGCGCCTAAAGGCTGAGATCAAAGGGTTGTGTTACTGTTTCAGCCCCGTTGTACTAGAAAGAAATTCTAAAGTGGAAAGCTGTTGATGTGGAATTCCATATATTGCCACCCTGCGGTCCGTTGCCTCGACCAACACTGTTAAGCAGGGCCAACATTTTCATTTTTAGCTTATGGGCAAGGGTTCTGTTAGCTCTAATTTACAGAGAATGTTTAATAGAGATGGAGGAAAATGTGCTGGCAGACAGACAGATTATTATTGTGGGGTACAGGTTTGCAACCTGGTATCCTGAATATGGGGATTTCTGGATAAGGAGTCTTTCTGTAATTTGGATCTCAATACCTAAAGTCTACTAAAAAATCATTTGAACATTAAATAAACCTAATAGGACAGTTTTGAATTATATCTTAGTTGGGATCAAGTATGAAGGACTGTGTTGTTATTATTATAGAGAAAAGGAAATCATTTTTAGAAATTAGAATTATTTGATTAAAATGGAGACTATGGGAAATGGCCTTCCCAAAATTTGCAGAACGGGTTTCCAGATAACTGGTTTTGGCCTGTTATTTGTTATTTGTGCACCCTGTTGCCTGGTGTCCATATCAGTTTCCTTATGACTTAATAGTTTTAATATCCTTAAGTGGCAGAGCCAAGTAGTATTACCACCCAAGGCAACTCTGTCGGTCAGGAAGGCACCACACATGGGCCAATAAGCTGCTAACTCTGCACATGTATGGATAGGTTTAGAGTAGACAATCAATGACATTACGTTCATGAGTGGAAAAGAGTACTTCAGGGGTAACAACAAGTTGTACACAGGAAAAGTTACCCATCACTTTACCCTGCAAAGTTCTGTGGGAATGAATGGTGCTATAGTAAGTAAGAATACTAAGGCCTTATGCTTACTTCTCTCCTTTTTACTTCCCTGCTTAGAGGTGCAGCAGCATCTACTACAAGCGCTACAGATATCATAAACCATAGTCTTCCCTCATAGATGTCAAAATCCTTTTCTTATAACTTTACATTTAAAACATTTTGATTTAGTTCAGGCTAGTTTAAATTAAAGGGCATTAAAACTCAAATTCACTTGGTTTAGGCTCCTCCCTCAGTGAATTTCATTGCTAAGTTTGTTTGATGGATTGGTGATTCTTTTAGGGGAAAAAAAGAGTAAAGTAGAATAAATTTCTGGACTTCATGATAGTGAAAGTCTATTCAAGGGACTACCGTGAGAGCAAGGTAAGATGGTGGCGTGGTACTACGGTATAGATATCCCTGGGCTGGTTTGTTTTTTTCCTAAAAGATTAACGATGCCCCCCACATTACAGGCACAGTATTATTGCACTTTGTCAGATTCTGCAGGATCCAATTTAAACTGGAAAAAAAAAAATCAATGCTGCAACTGTTTGTGTAAAATATACACAGTACCGTAGGGATGGATGGAGTCACCATTGCTATCCAATTTAGCCGGCTCATTATAGAAGCATGTGTCAAGCCTTGCTGCTTGTGTGTATGTGTGTGTTTGTGTGTCCATCTTACCTTCATCTGTGTCAGGGTTGCACTCCATCATGGCAGAGCACAAGATAAAATACCTTGTGTGGTGTCCCACCATTTATAAGCCATGTTCCAGGTCTCTAGCTCCCATTTAATTATGTAAAAAGCAATAGCTGATTGTATTGCCCTGATACAACGTATTACTGGTTACACACTGACCTTCCCCAGGAACATTAAGCAAGCTACTAGATCAGTCTATGCTATGCAACGCTTATGTTTTCCCTTTATACAGCACAACCCATGCCGGATACCCATGCAACCCCAGAGATAGATCGGCTTTGCGTAAATGAGCAGCACAAACCATCAGATTCAAAATTCCTAAAATATCTCTATGATAAAGGTACAGCATTATTATAAATGGGCTTTTGGCTTATTCCAAGCCTGGAGATCAGTAGCTTCTACTTGCAGGGGGGTATAAATGGTTTTTATTGATTCCTTTGACAACATAATAGCTTACATTCCCCAGAGAACACGGTGGAACAGTGGAACTCACTACGGCACTGTGGGGAGCAGCTACTACTCTACCAGTCTTATGCCACCGAGGAGAATGCATTGAAGGCCTCCAATGAATTTGGCTTATTTTAAGGTCTGTTAGGTCTGTTTGGATCATTTTTTTTGGCTCCATATGTTAAATTCTATTATTTGTAGAAATAATTATATATGTAATTTAGAGGCTCATTTATTTACTTTCTCATTTTCGTGGTTTTAGAGGTTTTTGAGACCAAAACTAAACTCACTTCCACTACAAATGTAAGGGGTTTTATGTGTGAAGGGTTGGGGTAGAATCAGGTGGTGGACGGGGTAGAACTGGAATAGCACTAAGTTACTGTATTAACATCTCTATTTTAGAAAAGCAGCATTTTAAAAAAAAAATTGCAATACCAAATATACTGATTTCTTTATTCCCACTATTCTGTAGCCAAAAATTCAATTTTCTATACAAAGGTGAGTTCCCGCAGTAAGCGACAAATCAGGATAAAAACAAAAAACAGCCCACAAACCTGCTTGGTAAATGCCAGCAATCCAATGTCCTAACCGCCAAGGTACAAGATGAAGCACTGAACAGATCTATAAGGAAGAATAGATTGCTTTGGTTTGGCCACAGTGATGCTAGGACAGGGTAGAGTATAATACAAATATTCCCAGCTATATGATTATGGCAGTGTAGAAGTATTATTATTTTGTAATTCTGTGTCCCTGTTGCACAACCAGATTGGTAGTTCAAGCAGCGGAGAATGGGGGGCACATTTCAGGTCCTAATCATTAATCTCCATTGCAAAACAAAAGGCATTAATATGGCAAGAATGTGAGTGGCTTCTAAGCAGCAACACTGTATTTTTGGACATCTGTGTGAATATTTTCCTCTTCTTGCAAATTATGGCAATTGCCCAATCTGCTGTATTTTGTATGACTGATAACTTTCACTGCAATTCCATTTCTTTTTAAAGATCAGAACGTGCAGGGTTCCTGCTACATTTGGTAAAAAGAAACACATTGCTTAGGGGATTAGGGCAGACCACCACGGTTCCTGAGAGCCTTCTAAGTGGATCAGGTGTCAGACTATTTGCAGAGTGTTTTTTTCAGTGAAAGATCTAAAGTCAGCAGCTGTTCCCCAGCCACATATTATTCTCCCTTTATGTATCCTTTGTGGTTCTCCGTGTGTCTTCTGTTAAGCTAATTACCTTATTTATGAGTCTTAGGGCCAAAATAGCCTAATGTTATTGTGAATTCTCTGGGGAATAGTATTGAGGGATTGTCTATAATGCTGAGAAAATGCACCGTGCAACCAATAAGCTTCTCAGGCCTCCAGCCGATCTACAACTCCCAGAGGCCTGGAGATATACTGGTGATTCAGGACATCTGGAGAGACCCCCCGATGAAGCCTCTAGTCTAAAGCATCCATCTTGGTCTCTTTTGTAGTGACACTGCACAGCGGTGCTAATGGATGGGACTGAATCTCTATAGCTATTAAATGAGCAGGTTGAGGTCCAGGTCTGCCTGCTGCTTTTGGCCCTAAGCTAACCCTATAAATCAGTTATCTTGCTTTTAAAACTCAGTTTAAAGTGGTTGTATTGATTATATTAAAAGACATATTTAAAACAGAGCTTTTTCATGTGCCTTCAGCTTCAATAGATTTGTAATGAACAGAATAAACCTAATTTATAGGTTGTAATGGATAGATGACTGTAGGTATTCCAATAATGAGAAGTGCAAGAAGTGCCGCAATACCATGTAGTAAAATTGCTCTAATATTTGGATTGTACCTCTAGAGGTTTTCAATTAACAAATCTGTTTATCACAACAATGTATAGACATAAACTGTCAAATCAGCTGCTCTTCTAGAAAGACTATGCAGCAGGTAGGCCCATTTATGGAAGCCAGCAGATCAAGGCTCACTCAGATATTGGTTGAACTGTGAGGAAGATCTCTATGACCAAGGATGGAACTGTAAATGCTCTCCAATCTTTTGGCTTTGTGGGCCTTCATACTGTATGATCTCATAATTGGGCTTAAGGACACATTTCTAGATTGCCCTGATTTGGTCCACTATTTGAGTGACCCAATGAGGCAAACATCTGCTCATTTACTAAGCTGACCAAACAAGTTTCCTTCTAGAAGCCCTTTCATTCTTTTACTCTGAATGGCCTTTCCTTTGAGTAATATATGATGGGTAGAGTAGTAAAATGTTGGCCAAAAGATACATTCTCTAAGGCAGAGATTCCCAACCTTTTATACCTGTGAGCCACATTCAAATGGAAACAGTTTTGGGGAGCAACACAAGCATGAAAAAAGTTCCTGGGGGTGCAAATAAGAGCTATAATTAGCTATACGATAGCCACTATGTGGACTGGCACTCTGTTTGCCAACTACACTGGATTAGTATGTAATCAAAACTTGCCTCCTAACCAGAAATTCAAAAATGGGCACCTACAGTGGGGCCACTGGGAGCAACATCCAAGGGGTTGGGGAGCAACATGCTACCCCCGAACCACTGGTTGGAGACCACTGCTCTAAAGCAAATCCCAATAAAATGCAGTTATAGATTCTGGGTTAGTGTAATTTTTCATACAGGATAAAATAGGTAACATGAGCAGCTTGGGTTTTACACAAGGAATTTGGGGAAATGGTTAGATCCTTAGACTGGAGGAAGGGAATCATTCCTAAAACTATTTTTCCCTTTTCCTGGTCCTGTCTCTTTCTTTAGTAAAGACCCTCCCCATAGCCAGTGGACTGGGGGGGATTTTGGTTGTATAATATAACTTGGAACTTATATAACTTGGCCAGCATGTCGGTCTGAGTTATGTTAATCTATTCTTGTAAAGTTTTCAATAAATAACATAAAAACCCTACAACAACAGGGACCTTGAACAAGACCTTGGATTTCAGAAAGCAGCTAAGACTTCCATTTGAACTGATATTTTGTAGGAAAGGATACTGCTGATATTAGATTCAGTATCACTCCTCTATGGCGTATAAACTCATGGGGCTCCATGATCCTTCGGTATCTTATACATCTGTCTCTGAATAGTTCTTATTGATGTGAATATCCACTAACCTATTGGCATTCTACCTCAATCCACGTCTCACTCCCACTCCATGTCTTATTAATAAACACTAGGGGGAGCCACCACAAACAACCTGTTATATAATGCTACATATTCCCACTTTCCTACCCCTGGAAGCTGTGAAACACTCCTCTTAAAAGTTTCCATGTTGCTCTCCAGAAGCCATAACAAAGGGTGGCAAAATACATTTGGCTGCCTTCCATTATTTTGCTAAAATATAGATTTTAAATATATACAGTTTGGTGTACTGTACTTTCCACAAATTATCATCTGGCCTTAGTGATTTGCTTTCAGCTTTAATCTGCATATCACAATAGAGAAACCCGCTCTGCGTTACATCTGTCTCCAAAGTTTTCTCTGCTCCGACCTGGCAAGTTTAAAGCAGGCTAGAGGTTTCTTACTCTTGTCCTTCCGGCTGTTCTTCAGCTGTCATAGTCTTGGTGCCTAATGATTATGTTCATTAGATACAAAATAGTAAGAGTTGACTTTTCCAACCTCCCTCCATGCAGCTAAAGATTAAATCTCCCATAAAAAGCTTAAAGATGGCCCAATACATATTGAAATGCGTATACTTTCAGTCCTCTCCCAGGGCAGTTTTAGGTAGTGATGAGCAAATCTGTCCTGTTTCACTTCGCCATAAAATTTGCGAAACGGCAAGAAAATTTGCGAAATGGTGAAAAATTAGCAAAACGCATTTGTCACTTGATTTTTTTTTGTCACCCGCATCTTTGTCGGTCGGCCGCGGGTTATTTTTTGTTGCCCACTCTTTTTTGACGCGACCGCACCCAACTTTTCTGCTACCATTTGATGCAATTGTGCCCAATTTTTACGCGACCGGGCCCAATTTGACATGCAACAAATTTTTTTTGCGCTACAGTTTTCGCAAAACAATTTGCCAAGGTGAAATGCGGAAATTCGCTGCGAGTCCATGCCTGGCGAAAAATGTGCTCATTACTAGTTTTAGGCAGTGGAGTTGTATAAAGTGGCTTGGAACCCTGCCCTGGAACCTATGGGCAACTACCCATATAGGCCATATTGTACCCATCCAACTAAACAACTGATATAAATATAGCTGAGCAATACCAATTTGCTTGATCTATTTGGTGTTTATAAAAAGTATGAGTGTTTCAAATAGTCTGTTGTATCTGTTGGTACACTCCACCAACCAATGTGCCTTATACCTATTCATTATATGGGTATCCTGCAACATAATCTATTTGGAGGATCTGTAATTGTGGTTCTCTAGAAGCGTCAGATCCACCCCCACGGACTGTTCTGTGCTCATAAGAGCCCCTGACCTGAGATCAGACCAGAGCACACACTAGTGAACTAAGACAAATGAGGTTCCGATTACCAATGAAGAACGTGTTGGCCCATGATTATAAAGCTGAATTCATTGCCCCAGCCTATGTTAGATAAAAGTCACAACAGTTATTTATTGTATTGCTTTAGTAACCTTTATAGCGGCCAGCGCAGTAATGATGGCCATTAGATGAAAGTGCCTTCCAAAATCACCGGAAATGGAGTTTAACTTGAGTGAAAATCTCCAATTACAATGGCTGATTATATGGACAGTGTTTTTCAAGGAGGGAGGATTTCAATTAGTACAGAGATCTTCAACCTATTTATGTTGTGTTGAACCTTAGTTCCTCTCATCATTGCAGTTCAGCCATTTGATCTCTGGTTTAAAGGACTGTTCTCAAATAGCTTGTCTCAGTGTGTGTGTGTAGGAGTGTAGCAGTCCTTCAAAGACAGTATATCCTGCCCATATTGCGAGTCTTGCTCTTCGCTTGCCTGTGGGGAAGAATAGAAATGCGTCAGACATTGTGCAAATATAAGGGCTCATTTACAAACGGGTACTTAGTTGCAGTTATAAGTGCCAGCCTACAATGTCATTGCTTTCTTAGTTATTATTATTCTTCATCTATTTATAAAGTTCCAACATATTCCACAGTGCTGTAAAAGCAATGAAAACATGTGTGCATACATTGAACATACTGTACAGAAGTACATACAAAGCAACAAATAACTAGTACAAAAGGACAAGGTTCAGTGTGTATTAAAGTGTATGGCTGATTGGTTGCTGTTGGCAACTGTGCTATGTTTGTAAATCAGCCCAGGAGTTTCCATTCTTAAGTCATGATGTGAGTTGGACAAGGTGAGCGTTGGACAAAGTGCAATTTTGAGCGCAATCCCATGTTTTTTTCCCCACAATGCAGCATTTTGTTCCCATTACAGTGACAAGGTGTTGATGCACTTATAGCAACTGTATTGCTGGGCACCGGGCACAAGAAGGGAACCCTGGAGCCAGGATTCCCTTGCGTCAATAGGCAAAGCGGCACTCATTTTGGAATTCAAGGCAGGAATGACTGAGCAGCACCAAGTACAACTATATGGGAGTAGAAGGAGCACATATGGATGCAAATAACTTTAAGAATGTGGTTTTATGTGCAACTGACTGTGGGGAAATTGTGGGGAGCACAACTGCGCTTGTAGATATAAATGAGCCCTTTCTCTACCCAACATGAACTGTGAGGAACAGCTTTACTTGTACTGAACTTATTGTGTGACTAACCTGGGCCCTGGAGATCTGGAGAACCAATTTTTTTTTATATCAATTACAACCCTATACTACAGAAAATACTCTGGATTATTAATGACCAGGACCATGCCGATTAGAAAAGCGTGATCCCGAAATATGTTGTTTTATTATTTATATAGTTGTAGCAGATGTTACCTTGGTATGTTAGCGCTGATGCTGTTTACTTACAGCCTTATGTTTGTATACTTTGTATTTCAGTAAATCACACAGTGTATTGAGATGTGTGTTTTTAGGGAACTCTGTATATGTACTGTGTATATTTAGATACAAGATAGATTACACATTTCAGTCCTTCAGTAGTAAAGATGCCTTAATGCGCAACAAAAATGCAATTTTTATAATGCAAATTTGTTCAAATATTTCACACATCACTCACTCATTTTCCAATGGATAAAGTTGGGATGGAAATGAATGATGTGGATGTTTGGGTGAATTGGCCAGAAGTCTCAGTGGGACTCAACAAAACAAATTATGATCCTGAAGCCAAAGTTCCCCTTTAAAAGAAAGCATAAGGGCAGGGACCTTCTTCTAACGCTATACCATTTATTGTATGAGAAACAACTGAAACCGTGATATTATTGCATTGTAAGCTTATAACCGCTAAACTCATTGTATAGTGATCTGAGCCCCTAAATAAGCCATTTCTTCCATTATTTTCCAGCTTCCTTCCTGGTACCACAACATTCACCCCACCTTGGATCCAGCATCAGTGTATTATGGGTACCCATAATGGCCAACCTTTAAATATGGTAACCTGCAGGGTCAATGATTGGAAAGCCAAATAAAAATATAAAAAATAATAAAATCATAATTATAAAATATATATATATATATATATATATATATATATATCACTGTCCCTGAATTGAAACGTCGGACTGAATAAAGCCTCAAATCTTCTTATGTAAACCTTTTGTTATTCTTCATGAAAAACTGCTTGCGAGTGCTGTCATTCTAACCTTGTGTATCCACGTTTATCTGCACGGGCACCCAGGTATCATCTGTATTTTATGGTGTGCAGCTTTCCAGCAACTTGTTTCTATATATATATATATATATATATATATATATATATATATATATATATCTAGAAGGGCATACATTACATCACCTACATATAGTTAAGTACCTGTAACCACAACCACCACATTACCTATTCCATAGAATGACCCATAATCCCCTATAAATGTGAATATGTATTTCAAATAATGTAAATATATTTCATTAATTTTAATTTCTGTCTCACAAATTTATTACAGACATATCCATGTTTGAAACCTCAGATTATATCACATAGGCTCCAAGGCTGAAGGTTTTGCATAGGCTCTTAGTTTTATACCATTGTTGGCCCAAAGATTGCATCAACCTCATATGGCCAACAATCTGGGTGGTCAAATAGAGCAATGGTCATTCTGCACATAGGCACAGATTTCGGATGTTTTTCAGCAAAGCTATTCCACTTACAGATCCCAAACATTGTGACTTGTTTATAAATTCCTCCCCCTGTAAAGCCCGGCACCTCACTACCTGCCTGTCTCCAATCTGCCTGTTTGTATTAAATGTTCTTAACTCATCTTTGCAAATTATCTCATCAGGAAGATTCACACTTCAGAGAAATCTCTTCTGTACACTCCTGATCTGTTGAAATTCGCTGTACAGTTTAAATTAATTGAATTTGCAGACCACAGAATCTCACAGCTTCATTTTCATCCAGTGTGACAGACTGTATATATTATAGTTGGCTGCGTTCTCATTCACGGCATTTGGAAGTTGGCCTCTCGGAATTGCTAGATATTACAGTATGGACTTGGCTTCTGGCTTTCAGAATAGTCCTATCTTTTATGTATGATTGGTCATTATAAGGGCAGGAATCCTTATGGATCCAGAATATCTTTAGATGAAATAACCTGTAACAAACACTGGATTTGACTAACGTACCCCAGTCCTGCCTCGTAATGTGAGATACTGTAACCCTAGGGTTGCCACCTTTTTGCTTCTTTCATACCAGCTGTGTGGGGGGTGTTTGTGAGGGGCTAGGCCTGTGACCATTGGGGCGGGATTGTGACACAATTGGAAGAAGAGCCAGATGCCACCAAGGGCACATTGCAGTGAACTTAGTAAGTAGGACAGGCTAAAGGGGACGCTGGTGGGAGCTGGTGGGAGATGGGATGTGAGTTAGGCCAGAGGCAGAGACCTACTTGTTACACATTTACTAGCAAGTACATTGCCAGTGGATTTGCAATACCGGCCCTGGCCTTGGCTGGTATCTTACAAGCCGGGTGGCAACCCTATGCACACCTTATAGTGTCTAAGCTTTGGTGTGGCAATTGTATGTATAATATCCATTGTTGGGGGTGGGGTACTTGTTCCCTTAGCACAGGGATCCCCAACCTTTTATACCTGTGAGCCACATTTAATTGGAAAAAGTGTTGGGGAGCAACACAAGCATAAAAAAGTTCCTGATGTTGCCAAAAAGAGCTATAATTGGCTACTTAATAGCCCCTATGTGGACTGGCAGCCTACAGAAGGCTCTGTTTGGCATTATACTTTATGCAACCAAAACTTACCTCCTTCACAGAAATTAAAAAATAAGCACCTGTTTTGAGGCCACTGGGCGCAACATCCAAGGGGTTGGGGAGCAACATGTTCCTCATGAGCCACTGGTTGGGGATCACTGCCTTAGCATAGAAGACAAACAGATTGTCCCTGTGCTTGTGAATTTGCAAAGACATGTTATCATCTGACAAATCAGACATAGTCTAGTGTACACCAAACCAAAAAGAAAGAATGGAATGTATACCAACATGTAAAAACATAATAACGAATATATATAGTATATATATAGTATATATATATACAGAGCCGTATTTATATATAGACACTCAAGGGTCCGTGCCTAGGGTGGCAGCTTAAAGGGGGATGACCTTAGGGAAAAAAACAATGTAACCACAATTTAGATAGCAGTCAAATCTGGTTGTGGAACTGGGGTGAGGGTTGGTGGGTAGATAGTCTGCCACAAGCACAGTAGTAGGTTGATAGCCAATCACAGCTCTGCATTCGTACAATCAAATCAAGCTTTGGTTCCCTATCCAGTCAGCCTAGCTGCTGATTGGTTCCCATCCTACAGTGCAGTGTGCTGAGTGCTACGCGCTACCCTGAACAGCTAGAGTTGCCACAAAACTAGCCTAGCCAGTAAAACACCATCTAGAGCTGGAGACAGTATAACAAATTTGCTTGTCCTATAAATCCATCCCTTTCCTCATCTCCTCTGTTGCCTGATTCCCCTTATATGAACACGCCCACTTCCGCTCTACCCATTTTATTATTAACATTTATTTATAAAGCGCCAACATATTCCGCAGCACCACCACCAGCCGCTTTCCCTTCCCCATCTACCCATTGCCATGCCCTATGTCATCATCACCCCAAGTTCCATCATCACCACCCCCCACCCAAAGGTTGGTATAATGCTAACAGGTGGCAACCCTATGCACAGCCAGGGGGCAGCTGGAAATGGAACGCATCAGCAGGACTAGTAGGGTTTTTAGAGAAATTTTTAATAAATCAGCCCATAACATACCCTTTTTAAGCACAATCCTTCTATATTTACAAGAGTATAATACACTGGAATATATGAAGTTCTGAAGCCATACATAAGTGCAGCTTGTTATTGCCATACAATATAGGACCTAGAATAGCATGCTACCCATAAACAATGAAATAAACTATGTAATTGTAATGCCAGCTCCCCAAAATTGTGAGTTACGTGTCTGCAGCTCCCATCACAAATACCGACGGAGCGATGGAATGATTGCACTTCATTGTCTTAAAATTCCTGTTTAGCAAACAGAGCCTCCCCTTCTCCCCTCCCCTAACGCCTTTTGTTCAGGAGAGAGTAAAAAGAGAGATGAAACCTAGCATTTGATGAGGATGGTATTATGCTCACCTCCAGAAAGCTATATAGTAACATAATGAATGAAAATCAGAGCCTGTCAGATACAGAACTCAATCGCGCCACTGTCATTCTGAATTAGTTCCACTGTTCTGAGAAGGAAATTGGTGCATGCATCCTGTGATAAAGCAGAAGAAATGCTATTTAAATAAGCCCAAAATTGATTTTTATGCAAAATTTACTTCCTGTGTTTTATGATTTAAAATCAGGTTGACAAAAAACATTACATTATTCCCCCAGCAGGCCGAGTGCACGGTCATGGCGCACATAAAAGGCCTCTTATATCAGCATTCCACATGGCGTCCAAGGCTTTGCTTAGACCATGAAAATTTATAGAAGGGGAAAACAGGAAAGAAAATTAGATTTTTTTTCAACTTAAACAAGAAGAAGAAGGAAAAAAAAAAGCATCTGAGCTACAAATAACAGCGAGGCAGAACACTGGGAAAATACCAAATAAACAGCTCTAGCTCAGAGGAGTCAGGATGTTAAAGCCAATGCCAGTGGTGGGAACGGGTTCAATAAGGCAAGGTAATTTCTACTTGTGTATGATGCCTGGGGTCATTCCATTATAGTGATGCTTCATAGGAAAGTGCTTTGCATTCCTGGAAACATGACAAATCATACATGCACTGGGGTCGCAGGGAAAAAAGTACTGCATGTTTAGGTACACGGAATGGCTGCTCTCTAACTATTTCCGCGTTGTATGTACGTGTGTGGGCTATCCTATTGAATCCATACCCCATACCTGTTACCTTATTGTTAATAAATGAGCCTCAGGTGACACTTTGGTTCCTGTATGCATTGGTTCTGCTGTGTGTATGTACCAGGTAAGTATGCATTGGTTCTGCTGTGTGTATGTACCAGGTAAGTATGCATTGGTTCTGCTGTATGTACCAGGTAAGTAAGCATTGGTTCTGCTGTGTGTATGTACCAGGTAAGTATGCATTGGTTCTGCTGTGTGTATGTACCAGGTAAGTATGCATTGGTTCTGCTGTGTGTATGTACCAGGTAAGTATGCATTGGTTCTGCTGTATGTACCAGGTAAGTAAGCATTGGTTCTGCTGTGTGTATGTACCAGGTAAGTATGCATTGATTCTGCTGTGTGTATGTACCAGGTAAGTATGCATTGGTTCTGCTGTGTGTATGTACCAGGTAAGTATGCATTGGTTCTGCTGTGTGTATGTACCAGGTAAGTATGCATTGGTTCTGCTGTGTGTATGTACCAGGTACAGTAAGTATGCATTGGTTCTGCAGTGTGTATGTACCAGGTAAGTATGCATTGGTCCTGCAGTGTAATTTTGATGGTTGCAATCTACAACTACTGGCAAACTTGAATGGTATTGTTGCAGAGATGTGCAGTCCAGGCCATTAGAAATAAATATCCCCAGTAAGACCAGATCTATAAAGAACACATACCATGGGTTTTTGCCATAGTAGAATAGGCTGATGGATTGATCTGACACATAGACACCTCAGTAAGAGGCTGAGCCTACCATTATTTATTCAGTGTCACATCAAATAAATTGCAACCCGGTGTTAAAGCAGATAGCAGTGGCATATTCTACAATCCCACTTTATAACAAGCTGCAATATGATGGAATAATTCCAGGCACTTTCGAGGAAGACTCCAATTATCACATGACCTTTGTAGGAGGCCAAGTACACGCTAATGTCAGGCTTGTAGGAGTAGATCATCCTTGTGGTAGGTCATTTTGCATATGGGGGATAAGTATTAGAAGACGATTTTTCTTGTTACTCATACAATCAGATTTTTGTAAAAGCCCCTCTTAACTTTTAACTAGGAAGGATAACTAAGCAAAGAAAAGGTCTGTGGCTGTGGCATAGCAGTATAGTAGGGAGAGATGGTGCCTATAGTAGCAGTGGGGGGATAATAGCCTCTGGGAAGGGACTGGGGCTGTGGGATAGCAGGTATAGTAGGGAGAGGTGGTGCCTATAGTAGCAGTGGGGGGATAATAGCCTCTGGGAAGGGACTGGGGCTGTGGGATAGCAGGTATAGTAGGGAGAGATGGTGCCTATAGTAGCAGTGGGATAATAGCCTCTGGGAAGGGACTGGGGCTGTGGGATAGCAGGTATAGTAGGGAGAGATGGTGCCTATAGTAGCAGTGGGATAATAGCCTCTGGGAAGGGACTGTGGCTGTGGGATAGCAGGTATAGTAGGGAGAGATGGTGCCTATAGTAGCAGTGGGGGGATAATAGCCTCTGGGAAGGGACTGTGGCTGTGGGATAGCAGGTATAGTAGGGAGAGATGGTGCCTATAGTAGCAGTGGGGATAATAGCCTCTGGGAAGGGACTGGGGCTGTGGGATAGCAGGTATAGTAGGGAGAGATGGTGCCTATAGTAGCAGTGGGGATAATAGCCTCTGGGAAGGGACTGTGGCTGTGGGATAGCAGGTATAGTAGGGAGAGATGGTGCCTATAGTAGCAGTGGGGATAATAGCCTCTGGGAAGGGACTGTGGCTGTGGGATAGCAGGTATAGTAGGGAGAGATGGTGCCTATAGTAGCAGTGGGGATAATAGCCTCTGGGAAGGGACTGGGGCTGTGGGATAGCAGGTATAGTAGGGAGAGATGGTGCCTATAGTAGCAGTGGGGATAATAGCCTCTGGGAAGGGACTGTGGCTGTGGGATAGCAGGTATAGTAGGGAGAGATGGTGCCTATAGTAGCAGTGGGGATAATAGCCTCTGGGAAGGGACTGTGGCTGTGGGATAGCAGGTATAGTAGGGAGAGATGGTGCCTATGGTAGCAGTGGGGATAATAGCCTCTGGGAAGGGACTGGGGCTGTGGGATAGCAGGTATAGTAGGGAGAGATGGTGCCTATAGTAGCAGTGGGGATAATAGTTACATAGTTACATAGTTACATAGGGTTGAAAAAAGACCTGTGTCCATCAAGTTCAACCCATCCAAGTAAACCCAGCACACCTAACCCACACCTACCAATCTATACTCACATACATAAACTATAAATACAACCACTAGTACTAACTGTAGATATTAGTATCACAATAGCCTTGGATATTCTGATTGATCAAGAACTCATCCAGGCCCCTCTTAAAGGCATTAACAGAATCTGCCATTACCACATCACTAGGAAGGGCATTCCATAACCTCACTGCCCTCACCGTGAAAAACCACCTACGCTGCTTCAAATGGAAGCTCCGTTCCTCTAATCTAAAGGGGTGACCTCTGGTGCGTTGATTGTTTTTATGGGAAAAAAGAACATCCCCCAACTGCCTATAATCCCCTCTAATGTACTTGTACAGAGTAATCATGTCCCCTCGCAAGCGCCTCTTTTCCAGAGAAAACAACCCCAACCTCGACAGTCTAACCTCATAGTTTAAATCTTCCATCCCCTTTACCAGTTTAGTTGCACGTCTCTGCACTCTCTCCAGCTCATTAATATCCTTCTTAAGGACTGGAGCCCAAAACTGCACTGCATACTCAAGGTGAGGCCTTACCAGGGACCTATAAAGGGGCAAAATTATGTTCTCATCCCTTGAGTCAATGCCCTTTTTTATACAAGACAGCACTTTATTTGCTTTAGTAGCCACAGAATGACACTGCCTGGAATTAGACAACTTGTTATCAACAAAAACCCCTAGATCCTTCTCCATTAAGGAAACCCCCAACACACTACCAACACACTACCATAATAGCCTCTGGGAAGGGACTGTGGCTGTGGGATAGCAGGTATAGTAGGGAGAGATGGTGCCTATAGTAGCAGTGGGGGGATAATAGCCTCTGGGAAGGGACTGTGGCTGTGGGATAGCAGGTATAGTAGGGAGAGATGGTGCCTATAGTAGCAGTGGGGGGATAATAGCCTCTGGGAAGGGACTGTGGAATATCCCAATAAAATAATATTGATTCAGTTATTAGCTGAGCTGAAGTGGAACTAGATCATGACAGCTCAGGGTGACCTCATTCCAATTTGGACCAGTGGTAACTGCATTTTTATGTGTCCACTTTTAAAGAGATTATCTGGCAGTTGTACCCAGCACTGATTTCCGCAGAGACCAGACCCGGGGCATTTACAGGGGTCATTTATTTTTGCTCGCAGACTGCCCTAAGCACATTTCTTGCTCTGTTTCTGTTTGAAGCAAAGCAGACGGCATCGCTTTTAAAGATTCATTTCCAGAATAAACGATCTCATTCATTAAGTTTGTTGCAATCACACAATCAAATATGCAATGGGTGGGTGAAATGTTTGGTTTTATGGCAAGCAAATTAATAGGACTGTACAGTTAGCAAATTTCTGCTGATGATTCCTTAAGTGAGGCCTGGCCTGGAACAACCCTCAATAAACTTCTTCATAATTATTTTACAAGGGAGATGCTGTCTCATTTTTTCAGCAGTCATTAGTATACAATTAGCGCAACACAGTTAAAGGGAGAGTGGGGAATGCTCGGTGTGAATAGGAGTTCAGAATACACGCTCACGGTGGATTTATGGAATTAATCTCTGTACAAGATGGCTGAAAATGCTAATTAATGAGCCATTGTAGAAGAATATCACACGTTCTGCATTTAGGGTAATGCGAAAACAATTACGCCTTCCCGGCTCTCACCTTATGGATATATATGCCCTAATTGTGCCCAGTATGAGATGAAAAGTGATGGATATAAAGGCTGAATAAAGGACACAGTTATCCGTATTCACTATATGCTAAAAATTGTGCTCAGTTGAGCGGAAAAGCAACGCTGCCATAGGGTTATGATGATACTGTCCAACTGGAGGCTCTGATATACAACTTAAAGGAAAACTATACCCCCAGAATGAATACTTAACCAACAGATAGTTTTTTTTAGTAAGTTAGTTAACTTAAGTGGCCTATTAAACTGGATTATATATATCAGTAAATATTGCCCTTTTCCACCCTTTCCCTTGAGCCGCCATTTAGTGATGGGCTGTGTGCTCCCTCAGAGATCAGCTGGCAGGAAATAATGCAGCATGGTGCAGTTTTCTTTTAACAGGACTGCCAGCCTGGGGTATAACACAATAGGAGGGTCATGGGCTGGGTTTTCTTGTAAGAGGATCATCACAAAATTGAAGGGTCAAGGGAAAGTTTTCTTGTAATAGGATCATAGCACAATAGGGAGTTATAGGAAGGTTGTTGCCAGCTATCCTGAGTGCAAGAAGCAGCTAAACTACAGGCTGGGCCAGGCTAAAACCATGGGCTTCTTGAAAGAGAACCATAACACAATAGGAGGGTCATGGGAAGGTTTTATTGTAAGAGGATCATAACAAAATAGAGCGTTATAGGAAGGTTGTTGCCAGCTATCCTGAGTGCAAGAAGCAGCTAAACTACAGGCTGGGCCAGGCTAAAACCATGGGCTTCTTGAAAGAGAACCATAACACAATAGGAGGGTCATGGCAAGGTTTTCTTGTAAGAGGATTATAACACAATAGAGAGTTATAGGAAGGTTGTTGCCAGCTATCCTGAGTGCAAGAGGAAGCTAAACTACAGTCTGGGCAAGGCTATAACCATGGGCTTCTTGAAAGAGAACCATAACACAATAGGAGGGTCATGGGAAGGTTTTCTTGTAAGAGGATCATAACACAATAGGGAGTTATAGGAAGGTTGTTGCCAGCTATCCTGAGTGCAAGAGGCAGCTTCAGCAGTCTAAAACTACAGGCTAGGCCAGGCTAAAACCACAGGCTTCTTGAAAGAGAACCATAACACAATAGGAGGGTCATGGGAAGGCTTTATTGTAAGAGGATCATAACACAATAGGGAGTTATAGGAAGGTTGTTGTCAGCTATCCTGAGTGCAAGAGGCAGCTAAACTACAGGCTGGGCCAGGTTAAAACCACAAGCTGGGCCAGTACCATCTTTAGGAATTGGAAGGCAAAATAAAAGAAGTTTAAATTAATTAGACAATTAGGTATCCTAAGTATTGGCCATTGGGATTTTAATAACACAGAACAAGCATGATAAACAGATTGTCTTTTCTAACAGAAGTCCCCTCATTAAAGGGAAAATATTACCCACTTATGACAAGGGTTTATCATCCATTGATTTTCCCTTAAATAGACAAAACAGAGCGAATTTCCAGGGCATACAGCACTTGTGTGTTCAATGTTTAATGTGTTCATTAAACATTCAACTTGTGTTCTAAAATTTCCGCCTATTTAGTGGATTAGAGATGTACCGAGGCTGCCATACAGGAGGATATTTACAGAAAAAAAAGTTCAGCCATAATGGAATTTTAACTGTGTCTCTGCTGCAGGGACGGGAAACTGGCAACTCCTGTGTCCAGGACTGAGCTGGTTTATTGGCAAACTGGTAGATATCCTAGTGGTCCTACCCTCCCTCCCTACCCAGCATCCTGGGGGTTAAATCTCAGCCAGCTAAATGACTGCCAGATTCCAAAGAGCATGAACCAGTTTGGGCAGTGTGTCTCTCTCTATAAATGTGTCATTTACAACTAGGGGTACATTTTCCATATATAGATTATATTATTTGGCCTTTTTGTAGAACATTGATTTGTATTCTACATCCAAGGATAACCACATGATTTAATTCCTCTGAAGTGGGGCAGGGATTGAATATAAACCTTCTCTTACTCTCTGCAGGGCCACTCATGCCAATTTGGATGCTGATAATTAGACTGTAAGCTCTCTGAAGCATTATACAAATAAAATCTGTCAATGAGAAATTGATCAAACAGATACACAGCTATGGGAGGCGCTTAAGGATGGATTTTGGAAGCCCAGGCGCTCTCTACAGCCTGCTTTGTTAACAAATGGTGAAGGAAATTTTGGGTTTAGGGTAGAAGGATTCCCATTTCCTAGCAATAGCGGTCAGATTCCCCCTCATTCGGCTTTATACACAGAGAGAATGTTAATATCTCATTTACTAACAGGTGAAATATTCTCTGATGCAGGTCAGGCCAATAATTCATTTTCCCTTATGCTTGTCCAGTGCACATTGTACAGACATTTAATCTAAATTATCCTGTGTTTAGATTGTGCCTGCAACATAGTGTGTGTGTGCTTCTCAATTTGCACTTCTCAGAAGGGATCATTTACAGTATGTATGCAACGGGCAATGTTAAATATCAGATGCAAATTACCAGCCTTTTAACTCATAATTCAGCTAATTTTAGAATAATTGCACCCACATGGAGGGGGTTGCCTTAACACAATTGCAGCTTATTGGGGTTATGTAATAAAAGAAACTATGAAAATACCGTAGAAAATAAGTAAAGTTCTAAAAGTTAGAAAAAATAAGAATTTTTCTCATTCGTACTCATTCTGACTTTAATGAATGGGTCCCTAAGTTTGCCTGGGAGCAGTAACCCATAGCAGCCAATCAGCAGGAAGCATTTACTGGTCACCTGTTTAAAAGCACACAAATTATTGCTATGGGTTACTGCTCCTGGGCAAACTAAAGGCCCCCATACACGGGCCGATAGACATATATAAAATCGGCCCGTGTATGGGCAGAAACGAGTGGCCTGGCCGACCGATATCTGGCCTGAAATTGGCCAGATATCGATCGGCCAGGTTAGAAAATCCAGTCGGATCGGGGACCGCATCGGCTCGTTGATGCGGCCCTCGAACCGACTGCCCATGGCCGCAAATGTAATCCGATCGTTTGGCCCCAGGGGCTTGCTACCCGGTATCGCCCACCCGTAGGTGGGGATATCGGGTAAAGATCCGCTCGCTTGGCGACATCGCCAAGCGAGCGGATCTTATAGTGTATGGGGACCTTTAGTGCCTTTTGTTACAGGTGGTGGTTAATATCAAGACAAGTGCAATTGGCAATAAACATTTTGAGTCAATTTTACCTGCTGTACTGTTTTGCTAAAAATTTACAGCATCAAAATGACATCTGCTCCTGATGTTTAGGTGCAAGTCTGTTGGGGCTGTTTATGCGGCCTCCAGAGGGAACCCTGGATTTAGCCCCAGTTTGAAGGCAGGGTCGGCAGGCCCGGATTTGTGGAGAGGCCACAAAGGCCCAGGCCTAGGGCGGCCGCCCCGCTGCAACTAAATTTTTAAATTTTACTCCTATACGGAGCAATGGGGACCTCTCCCCACTGCTCCGTATGGGAGTTGAAATGTATGTGCATGTGCAGGGGGGGGGGGGGGGTTTGGTGATTCACACATGCACACAGGGGGAGGCGGCCTCGGGGTGCCCGGATCACAAATCCGGCGCTAAGGGTCGGACTGGGCAGGCGGGACACTGGCAAAAAACCCGGTGGGCCCTGGTTTCCCCCCCTGTGGGCACCGCTGGCCCAGACCCTGGTACATATAACATGCCAGCATATTTGTATGTGGGTATCTTGAATGGCATCAATATGAGCAACCGTTGAGTCCACCTTTAAACTGCCGCAACCGGAGGTGCGATATAAATGAGACTTAATTTTTTTATATATTTAAAAATAATTTATTTTCAGCACTGGAATGGTAAATTAAATTTTAAAACAAACTGCTTCTGGATGCACACGTTGGATCTTGAATAAATCTGCCCCTCGTTCTTATAAACGCAATAAACCTTTATAGCACGCATTTCAGTGACGTATGTGCCCATCTGTTTACAAGGCGTTCCCAGTACGTCTCAAGCACTCTCTTGTGCGCTGTTATCTCCACGCATTCCTGCAGTCTCCCCACTACTATCAGCACTCATCAATGGCCCTCACTTTGCAGAGCCTTCCCAAAGGGAACAATTAAGGCAACTAATTACTCACAGGCTGCTCTGACACGCACTGCGCGACCTTGCCACCTACATTTCTAACACCCTCCGGCAAATTGCTCATGAGCTGAACAAACACACGGACAGACAGAAAATTAGCATTGCCTCCGTCAGATAAAAATATACGAACGGGAAGAGATCAATTAACATGCAGATATCATTTAGAACGACTTTGAACTCAGCATCCCTAGTTCCCTGGAATGACAAAAGATAACATATATTGTTCTCTGCTACAGAGAAACCTACGGCCTATAGGGATAATAACGTGGAATTTCATTTCCGCGGGAACATTTGGAGATGATGAAAATTATTTGATTTAATAACAAAAAATATCTTTCCCGCTCAAATAACATAGATTAAAAAAAAAATCTTAAGGCGTGCTAAAAATGACATTTTATTATATGAAAACATTAATGCACACATTGCCTTGGGGGTTTTAGCCTTTGATAGCTATACTGACATTATCTGGAGAGAGATTGGGTGGAACGTTAGGCAATAGGGTGGCTGAGTCTATTGTTTATTTATGGACAAAGTGGGCTTGCACATGGGGCAGAATTGAGGGATAAGCTACAGGGCAGGGATATGGAACCCATGGGCTTCTACAGCTTCCAGGAACCACAGCCAGAACTGAAATGCATCTGCTAGACGTCCACATAAAATATAATGCAACACAATGTTTTATCATAGAAATAAAAATTAGTCTTTTGGATGTCCCTGCCCCATAGAGCTTACAGTCTAAGTGTTGTCCACTTGGGCCTAAGTTGAGTTCTACAAGTAAGGCCAACCTCTGAGTTTGAAGGACACTAATGGTGAATAGAGTGATGGACTCCCCCAAACAGTGTAGATCCCTATAAAAATATATTTCATAAAACAGCTCATATGTAAAACTCTGCTTCATCTAAATAAACCATTTTCATAAAAATATACTTTTTTAGTAGTATGTGCTATTGGGTAATCCTAAATAGAAAATTGCCATTTTTAGAATTAAGGGCCACCCCCTGGGATCATTCACAGTGCACACAAACAAGCCAAGGCACACATACATGCTAGGCCCCATCAGCCAATTAATGGACAGAGTTCTGCCTTTTACTCCCACACTACTTCCTGTTACCATAACAGCTGCATTATTTCCTGTCAGCTGATCTCTGAGGGAGCACCCAGCCCATCACTGAATGGCGGCTCAAGGGAAAGGATGTAACAGGGCAATATTTACTGATATATATATTCCAATTTGGTAAGATTCTTTAATATGCCACTTTAAATGATATAAACTATATTGGTTAAGTATTCATTCGGAGGGTATAGTTTTCCTTTAACTTCCCAAATCCCAGCAAGGCAGTCCATTCCCAAGTAAATCTTTCTATGTGGGAACGTTCGCATACTTTTTGCTTTATCAATGTAGGGTCACAAAAGGCAAGTCAATATTGCTAAATTAAACCCATGAACATTCATTATGTGAATAGCTGTGAATCAATGGGACTGGGTGCAAGCCACCGCACTAATCATTTGTAGGCAATCTGGGTGTTGCGACTGGCAGTCATTGGTGCAAGATACAAAGCTGAACTAAATATCTTCAAGTGCACTGGGTACACATTTCCCTGTAACAGTGGCTCAATGCAGCTATAGGAGCAATTAACCATAATGCTTCGGACCCAGGGTTTTTCAGATAAGGGATCTTTCTGTAACTTGGATCTCTACATGCCTCTTCTTTTAAACATTAAATACACCCAATAGGATTGCAGCTTGGCAACTATTAAGTACACAGTTTTGTGTACTTAATGATTAGGATTTCTGCTTAAATTGTACACTATGGGAGAGGCTCTTCCTGTAATTTAGAACTTTCTGGATAACAGGCTTCAGGATATACCAATATTTGGCTGTGGGAGTAACAATAAAATGCAATTTTGTGCAAGGATTTTTACCTTCAGCTGGTTTTCTGTAGGATATCATATGGTAGGGTCCTGGTTGGAACCTTCTATAGGCTAGCCTTATCCTGAAAATTACTTCATCAATGACAAAAGGGTCCTTAAATCTGAAAATAACATACAATTACATGACATACATGCTTCCAAAGCAAACCTAAAGCCTACTTTATATTATACTCATTTAGAACTGCGTGGTTTGTGGATCCCAGTTACCTACCCACTTGTGCCTTAGTGTGCAGTTCCAGGTCCTAAGTTCAATAGAAGGTATAAGATTTATACCCCAATTAAGAAAGCAGCAAGCCAGTAAGAATAACTGAGCCACTAATTGCCTTACTTGTTCTGAATCAGAGATATTTTTCAATATTAACCTCTTATAACCCCTGGGGCCAGAATTCCTTCACCCTTGCCCTGTTACCATTATGAAGAGTAATGCATGAGCGAGTCAGACTGTAGTAGAAGACAAGTGGCTTGCCAGTATAATACTAGAATTATTATATTATGTATATAAGCATTGCCATACCCTAACATCAAATATAACAATAATACTAGGGATCACATTACCCCCAAGGGCTTACAATCTAAGGGGGTCAATTTTACATTTGTCAGCCACTTTAAATACAATGGTCATTCTGTTGAACTAACCCCTCCTTTACCACCAGTTATCGATTTGTAAGAAGCCTTTAATAGCTACTGAGGTAGCAGACTGGGGATTGTGCTTGGGCTTGGCATGTTCAGCTAAGGGCACATCAGCTACACAAGGGCAAAGAGTTGCCAAATCCGAACCAAAATGTGGAAATATTTGTCTCCAATTATACATGAGTTTTATTTGAACAAAGAAACAAATGGTTGGTTTTTCTCATCTGATCAAAGGTAACTTCGAGGTTTAGTGCTGGTGGATGAAAAGTGAATTAACTTTTTTTCCACCAGCACTAAACCTCGAAGTTACCTTTGTGACTTAAGGGCCGTGACAGACGGGGAGATTAGTCAAGTGTCACAGGCGACTAATCTCCCCGAAATGCCATCCCAGTGGCTAGAATGTAAATCGCCAGTGGGATGGCATTTGCGGCGTGGTGATTTGCCTCGTACTGTATGCCATCCCACCGCGATTTACAGGGAGATTAGTCACCCGCGACAAGGGAGATTTGTCGTGGGCCTCCCTGTCTGCCACAGCCCTAAGGAGACCATATATAAACAGATTTACGCTACTGATTCAGCCCCTTCAGACTAATTTGTCATCTTATCTGCCTGTGTATGGGTCCCTCTGGTGGGCCTGTCCAATATTTGGTCAAAAATCAGCCAGGCAGGTTTGATTTCCCTGATGTTTTGAGGGCCTCATCTGCATGTTGATGAAGAATAGCTTTAGAACAATAGAACAACTTTGAGAATAGGCCCCTTAAGGTCCTTTAGACCAATTCGGCAGCTAATCGGCCCATGTATGGGCACTACCGATGGGCCTGCCCGACCAGATCTCAATCGGGCAGGTTAGAAAATCTAGTCGGATCGGGGACCACATCGCCTCATTGATGCGGTCCCCAGACCGACTTTGCCTATGACCATCATTATAATTCAGTTGTTTGGCCCCAGGGCCAAACAATCGAATAACCCTGGATTCTCCCGATATCGCCCACCCGAAGGTCCCCATACACGGGCTTTACGCTCGCTTGGCTCGTGTATGGGGACCTTTAGCATGCATTTGGGTGGGCTTCAATCACTGCTTTCATTCCCAAATAAATATATTTTTTATTCACCTTATATCCAGGATGAATTCAGTGGAACTGTTTTCTAGTTCATGTTAGTGCGGTTTCTTAATTCCCTAATTTGTTACATGGCTTAATTGTATTCCAGGCAGGTTTCATCTCTCAGCCATAAAATCTCAAGGTAATGCACCATGTTCTGAGCATTCGTTTTTTTTTCCCTCTGCAAACTTCAAAAATTAATACTTTTTAACAACTTGGAATGGAAAGCAAGAAAAAAAAAAAAGCCCTGAAATAATAGAACAGAAGAAATCTGTTTTCTGTTATCTAAAATTAATTTTCTCTGGATTTTTACTGGAGAGAATCAGACAATGCTGATTATATTACGCCTCATAAACTATTGCCCTGTGCAAAACTTAATTAAAACCAACAGATCTTGCAGTCCTGGGTGCAGAGCTAAATGCTGCTTCCCAGATTTGGAGGCAGAGGAGGGAATCGGTGCCAAATGAGTGAAGAGAAAGGTACGCTACAGCTGTTGTTTTAATAGACTGGCAGAGGGGAGCCTGACATCTGAATCTGTAATCGAAATGTGGATGGTATCCATCGAAGAGACAGGTCCGTTAATAACAGATGTTCCAGATTATTTCCTAGCCACAAAAAAAAATTGTTATCTAAACCACAAAACAGTTTGTCTCTTAAAACTGATACTGACACGTTGAAGGGAAAATGAGGAGTTGTTTGAAATGCTACAAAAATATAAGTTACCCTGTAATTTTTTACGCACCCCCCCTCGTGTGGCTTTGCAAAGTGCCAACCTATTCCGACATCACTCAATCAATCAACAGAAGAGAGAACACATTCAACATGCAAATTACATACAAAGAAACAATTGATGGTGGAGGTGACTTCAGTCACAAAAGGAGAAGCGGGTATGACGCAAGGTGTGCCATTGGGTGGCTGGGACGTGCCTCTTGGAAGCCAAATGAAGATTTTCCAAATCAAAATCATCAACGAACCCCCCCCCCCCCCAGGGCAGAGGCAGAAGCTCACATTCAGTGACAATATGGTAGTAAGTGAGCTCAGGCTTCACGTGGATGTAAAAGAGTTAACATCCCTATGTCCATGAGATGCGCTCCTATTGGTCCAGGAGTGTTATGAGTAATTCTTGCTATAAAGTTGCCATGTTCTCATATCTGTGGATGGGTTGAGTGTTGCTGGAGAGCCTAAATTCTAGCTGCCAATATCGGTCCCTTAGACCGATCCAGCAGTCGGATCGGGGACCCCATTGGCTCGTTGATGCGGTCCCCAAACCGAGCGGATCTTAGCGTGTATGGCCACTTTAAGTCAGGAGACCTCAGTGGGAGACTGAGGCTTGAGGAGAAGCCAGGTCCATAAGGATTACAGAAGACTTTTGTGTAGAGAAAGGGGCCCCATGAGGGCTTGTAGTGAGTGATAGGATATTAATTGTTAGCACACTCTAGGAGTATGAGACAGGGTATGTAGAATGAGCAGTACTGTGCCTTACTGAGGAGAGACAGCATGGAGATAGTTCCCCAGGTGACACCCACCAGAGTAGGGACTTCGTATTACATTGCCATTCTGGGAACTTCCCATTAGCCACATTCCATTTAAATAACTTGATTGGTATTCATTGACACACAACAATATGTAGTGAAACACTTGTTCTGACCCTAAAATGCTGCTAAAACCTGGGCTTCCTGGTATAAAATATATAGATATGGTATAAATCTATAACACTATTGCCCACCTTTTTCATAACTTTTGCCATGACCTCTTGTCACTAGCCCTGATGTTTGCAACCCACTACAACCAATAGCAGCTGCAGTTGAACAAAAAGGTCTTGCATCTTTCCCATAGCCATTGATTAAAAATGTCCAATGGTTTTAAAGTTGTTTGTAAATGTTATTTCTACTGAATGCAGTTTCTATCTTTCTATTGCTCCTCTCTGTACTTTTGTTTCTGATAACATGTACCAATAACCATGTAGTCTGCTCCTCTCTAGCTCAGACTCCAATTCCCACAATGCTTTGCATGTTCTGGGATTTCAAGGCTTGTAAAGAAAGAGAATCATTGCAAAATGTGTAATAAATGTATATTGGAACATAATAACAATAATAACAAATATCTCTTATAATATTATATTTGGGTTATAACCCAAAAGGCATCTCATCCCGGTTCTGTATGTGACTGTGAGGATATTTTCATTCCTTACCTCTCTGTATCTGTGTATCTCTGTGTTTAGGAATTTTGAGTAAGTGCTTTAGAGAGGAGAACAGAAGCTCCTATTATTTCCTGTCAGTTGGATGTAATAATATTCAATGGCAATCCCCATGTTGTATTTGTTCCCAGCTCTGCTGAACTACAGAATATATAAATGTTATATAAATAAAAGATTATTATAGTAATAAGATCACTACTGTTGGTTTATACAGCAGATCAGTAAGGGGCAGACTAGATGGGACAAGGATCGGCATGCTCCTCTCACATTCTATGTTTCTATATAATAATATGAATAATTTAGTCTGTTCTATGGAAGTCATGGGGTTGAAATAGTAACTAACAGTTGAGACGCAGATACCGGCACAGTCATTTTGTTTCCCCTCCTGAAACAGCGCACATTATATGCTGATAACTTTCCATTGTCAAGAATAGCTGCATGCATTGTTAAACTAGGACAAAGTGGCCCGTTACTCTAGGGCATTGCACCCTGCTGCTATGTGTATCTATATATATATACTTAGAGAGAGGTTTAATGATAAAGGATTTATTTGCACTAAAGGCCACCTCTGAAATCCATTGCACTTTCATGCACTTTATTTCACTTACAAAGAACACTACTTTCCTAAATGAAGTCTTCAGCATAGAACATAGCTCCACGTGTTCCTTTTCTATGATAGCTCAGTGACCAGAAGGCCAGAAGACTGTTATCCAACACCAAGCAATCTGATTACTTATTATTCCAACCACCCTAGGCCTAAAGCAATGAGTTACTCTGAGTCACTAATTTTGCCTAGCCATAATAACTTCATTGAGAGTAGCTTAGGGCCCACAATTAAGTTGGAATCATCTGCAATAGCATTTTTTGAAAAAATGAGTAACAATTGTGAGACTATTCTTATTGTTGCCCATAGAAAGTGATGACTGGTGATATACTGGCCCAAATGATGCTAAGTTTATTAATTCATCATGTAAACATAATGACACAGCACACAGTTCACCAGTTCTGGGTAATCTCTCAAACTCATTGATAGTTTCCACAATATCCCCTTCAACTTGTGCTGGAACACTAAACTTGGCCATGTACAGTATGTATTGTTAAATTCATATGAAAAAGGTATAATTTTCAGTACATACAGGGCAGCCTGTTGAGCCTGGTCGTTATCCATGCGGTATACCGGCGGTATAAGCTAACCCTTCTATTATGTTGGCATATTGAATGTTCTTCATAATCTTGTAAAAACAGAAGTTCCATTCAGGTAAAGGTGGTCATAGACATTTAAATAAAAGCTTCCTTCTTGGGCAGGTAAGAAAAACCCATCAAGGTAGGACCACATTGCAGTATAAATGAAACCCTCTCCCAGTCTGCATAGGCCATTATTATAATCCAATCATCGATGGCCAAATGATTGGATAAGCCCAATTTAGAACAGCACATGGGTGGCCAAAACCAGCAAAAGGTTTCTTATATTATGACATTAATAAGCATAGCCACTAGTCTATGGCCAGGCTTAGGAAGATGAATCCTAAAGCAGGAATAAGGGAACATTATGCCAGTAAATGCTCCCACCTCCTACCATAAGAGCTTGCTGTACAACAAATGCCTTTGATGTCTGTGTTCTGCAAAACTGCTTCTTTTGTTTTTATTGATTCCCAAGTTAAAAAAAAAAAAAGAAAATATTTTTGAGCTTTGCTCATTGCAGAAATAGTCAAAAGTGAAGTGCAGCGAGCTGACTGCCTGGGTCAGCCGTACAAGCAAAAGATTCTCAGACAATATAAGAATAACAGCTTGCCTTGCCCTTTTGCCAGGAAACCTTTTGTTTCACTGGTTCCTAATAAGAAAATTCTCCCACAGTCACCAGCCGCCCTTTTAGCATTTGTTCTGCTTTACTTGTTCCAATTCCATGGCTTAAAGTGTGTATGTGGCTTTGGCTCGGTAACACGTCTTACGTCAACCAGTGTGTATTCTAAAACGTATTGCTCTGGCCAAGGTCCTGCTGCACTGAGATCTGCTAGTCCGAAATTCAGCTCAGTTCATTTCACTAAATAATCATGCAGGGGGTTTAAGAGCTAAAAAGGCAACATTAATTAGAGTCTAGGATTAGAGGAGAGCAGATTATTCTGGATGAATCAGTGATTTGAGGAAATCATAGCCGTTCTCGTTGAGCAAACAGATTCATATGAGACTCTTTGATATGTCTACTTTCCTAAAAGGTAAAGGATAATACTCTGATTGGGTATGAGTTTGTTCTAGCTTTACCCAATTAAAATAACTGCTTAAGTGCACCCCAAACAAGACTAATTTTTAATTGCATTTGGTTAACTCCGCACGTGGCATTCACCTACTAGTTTAGAGCACAAATGATTACATTCGGACATGAAAGATGCTGAGGGCCACACAAGGTAGTGCTACTTCTACTGTGTATGTGCACCAGATGCATCAATTAATCTGCTTGCTCTTAATATTTCTGACTAGTTATAGAAAATGAAGATTGGCAAGCTTGTTTGCTATATTTGAAATACATACTGTACATCTCTATAGTCAACATACTGTAAGTGGTGCCCCCTGGGAAGCCAGGAAAACTTTCAGTGGTCCCTTTTGCTTTTTCAACCATTTGGTTTATGTCATGGTTGTTTACAATTTCTCTATGGGAACACAGAGACTAAATAGATAGAAGAATAGATTATAGAATGTAGAGATAAAAGACTAGGAAAATAAAGAGGTTGACTGAAGAGTGGAGGAAATATAGTTTGTGGGACCATGGCCTAAAGTTTTCTGGTGGGCGCCTGGCAATCCAGTCTGACACTGGTCAACATACTATATATTCTAGATAGATTACAGGTATATAGATGGTTTATTTATAATAAGTGTTACGTTTATTACATCTACGGTTTGGAGTACTTCTTGTAATAGTACTCCAAATAGAGTCCATTAGATGGAATGTTTCCCTTGATCTGTGCGAGGGAATTGCCTTTCCCTATAAATCTTTGCTTATAGCATGCAGACTAAAGGCACCCCTGAGCGCTGATACTCTTGAATACTTCAGTAATTGCTGTCTCTCAGAGGTAGTCTTCTCCTGAAAGGGTTCTGGCTTCATCAGCTTTCTCAGTAACATAATTCGTAGTCCTCACTACCAATAATGGTTATTATAGAACCAAAATGGGAATTGTGTGCTTTTTGTATATTTAAAAACTATAATTACCAAAATGGAGTTGTTTTTTTCAGATAATGGAATACATTTATTCCCTTAAGGAAAACACATCTCTTGGTCCAATAGAAGTCTATGGAAGTCAATGTTTTTTCATCAAATTGAATCTGGCCCAATGTGTGTTTTATCCATGCACTAGCAGGTATATTTTGTAAGTCCACATGAGACGCACAATAATACATATTCCACATTATAAAAAATGTAGAAAAGGTGTTAATAATGAATAACCTACCAAATATAACGTGGTCTAGGTGTACGAGCTCCAGACCCTCAGCAAAAGGAACCAAAATTTTTATGTATCAATATAGAGATGGAGTTAAAAAAGAGATAGACTCAAAAAATCACATGGGTCATTGGAAAAATTAAGTAAAAAACTAAGTAACATCTCTATTGGCCTTTATGATTCGTGCCCCAAGAGCACTCAGTGCTTTTGTAGCATTAAACATGTAAGGAGCCTAGGACTAGGTGCTCTTGGAGAATGAAAAGCATATGGTGATAGTGATATTGCTTCAATAAAGTTTTTTGTTTTTTTCCAAAATTTTTCTGGTGACCTATGTGGGGTTATTGAGTGCCTAACTCCATCTATATATTGATACAAATTGTATGTACAATGTTTGTTTTCACTCAAATTAGTCCTTGTGATCTTGTGTTAGATGGAAACATCTGTTTAAGGTTCTTCTGACTCAGAAAAACTGAGTTATTCCTTATTCAGCGTGCACATGAATCAGTGACTAGGGATGAGCGAATCTGTCCCGTTTTGCTTCGCCATAAAATTTGCGAAACGGCAAGAAAATTCCCGAAACGGCGGAAAATTTGCGAATCGCATTTGTTGCATGTTTTTTTTTTGTCACAATTCGCCAATGCCAAAATGCGGAAATTCGCTGCTAATCCATGCCTGGCGGAAAAATTTGCTCATCGCTAACAGTGACAGTGTTAGACTGGGCTTCCTAGGGCCCACCTGAGGAACTAATGTCTGTTGAACTCTGTCGCACTCTATTTGATGTAATAATGTTAATGTTATAGGTGTTATATAGCTCTTTGGTACAAACAAGGAAGAGTTGATGGGAATTATACTTCTATGGTGGTATCGGACCCCTTATCCGGAAACCCGTTATCCAGAAAGCTCCGCATTACGGAATGCCCGTCTCCCATAGACTCCATTTTAATCAAATAATTCAGAATTTTAAAACTGATTTCCTTTTTCTATGTAGAAATAAAACAGAACCTTGTAATTGATTCCAACTAAGATATAATTAATCCGTATTGGATGCAAAACAATTCTATTGGGTTTAATTAATGTTTTATTGATTTTTTAGTAGACTTAAGGTATTGAGATCCAAATTACGGAAAGACCCCATATCCGGAATACCCTTGGTCCCGAGCATTCTGGATAACGGGTCCTATACCTGTAGTAGAATTGGCCATAGGGAGATTCTCCGGTATCCGAAGATGTAGAGTGATTCGTAACTATGATTTTTTTCCATTTTATTTATTTTCCTTTATCCACAATATCAAACTGAGAGCCTCATTTGTTGTATCAGTTTCCTTCTGAACTAGGTGGAAGTTTCCATTTCTTTAGATCCGACAGTCTATTCTTGCTTAGAGAACTCTAGTGATTTTCCCAGTGTGCTTCCAGATAACCAAAGCAGCACACCCAGAGCCTGAACGTATTTCTTTATAAAGTCTCCCAACACAAGCCTCCCTCTGGCTCAGACAGTCCAGGCAATGAGTGACAGGAGGGGGGTGCCCAGCATCATAAAAATGGATTTACAAGATAATCAAGCAAGAGCCCTCACAGAGCCATGAACAGAGGTGGGACGGATCAGTCTGCAAATCCTTTTAACCTGAACTTTAATTACAGGATTAGAGATTCCTTTTGGCTGTGGAAAGACAGCTCCAGTCAATTTATTATGCATTTATTTAAAGAAGGAGAAGACTCTCTCATTACTGAGGAGTTTTGTGAAAGGCCAGTGTTATCGCCTCCGTGAAGGATTTAGCCAGACAGCACTTCACCAGCTTATGGGATTGTCAGGCAGTTAACCCCTTTCTACCCTGCGGACTCATGTCGCCGTATTCAACTTTTCTGCTTAAAAGTAAAATAATGTCTAAAGGAAATCATGTAACAAGAATGACTTTATTTGATTTAGCCATTGCTGGTTGGAAAATTGCTCAGAATCAAATGCGCTTCCAAAATGTTTATCTTGGGTTAACATGCCCTTTAACTCACTGTGTGTTGTTTTGTAGGGTCACTAACACTGATATGTCACTCATAATATTGGTCACACAAATTGGTAAAGATTTGTAAATCTGCTTCTGCTACAATATAACACAAAGTAAATGACTAACCAAGCCCTGGTCTCCCCAACATCTACTGGTGTTAAGCAAAACACTAGCGATTAGTAAAATTAAGATAATTATAGAGACTAAAATGTCAATGTTGTTAAATAAATGAGCACATTATATCAGCCTAATGTATCGTTAAGCATTAGTATTCATTTCAGGCGCTGAATGTATCCTAAAATTGTACAAGCAAGGTTCAGTGGAAAATATGAATCTGCATCTATAGAAATGGTAAAGAGGCCAAGGAAAAAAACACATACCCCATTTTTAATTTTAAGTAGGTTATTATCCCACTGCTACTATAGGCACCATCTCTCCCTACTATACCTGCTATCCCACAGCCACAGTCCCTTCCCAGAGGCTATTATCCCCCCACTGCTACTATAGGCACCATCTCTCCCTTCTATACCTGCTATCCCACAGCCACAGTCCCTTCCCAGAGGCTATTATCCCCCCACTGCTACTATAGGCACCATCTCTCCCTACTATACCTGCTATCCCACAGCCACAGTCCCTTCCCAGAGGCTATTATCCCACTGCTACTATAGGCACCATCTCTCCCTACTATACCTGCTATCCCACAGCCACAGTCCCTTCCCAGAGGCTATTATCCCACTGCTACTATAGGCACCATCTCTCCCTACTATACCTGCTATCCCACAGCCACAGTCCCTTCCCAGAGGCTATTATCCCCCCACTGCTACTATAGGCACCATCTCTCCCTACTATACCTGCTATCCCACAGCCACAGTCCCTTCCCAGAGGCTATTATCCCCCCACTGCTACTATAGGCACCATCTCTCCCTTCTATACCTGCTATCCCACAGCCACAGTCCCTTCCCAGAGGCTATTATCCCACTGCTACTATAGGCACCATCTCTCCCTACTATACCTGCTATCCCACAGCCACAGTCCCTTCCCAGAGGTGATTATCCCACTGCTACTATAGGCACCATCTCTCCCTACTATACCTGCTATCCCACAGCCACAGTCCCTTCCCAGAGGCTATTATCCCACTGCTATTATAGGCACTATCTCCCCCTACTATACCTGCTATCCCACAGCCACAGTCCCTTCCCAGAGGCTATTATCCCCCCACTGCTACTATAGGCACCATCTTTCCCTACTATACCTGCTACCCCACAGCCACAGTCCCTTCCCAGAGGCTATTATCCCACTGCTACTATAGGCACCATCTCTCCCTACTATACCTGCTACCCCACAGCCACAGTCCCTTCCCAGAGGCTATTATCCCCCCACTGCTACTATAGGCACCATCTCTCCCTACTATACCTGCTACCCCACAGCCACATTCCCTTCCCAGAGGCTATTATCCCACTGCTACTATAGGCACCATCTCTCCCTACTATACCTGCTATCCCACAGCCACAATCCCTTCCCAGAGGCTATTATCCCCTCACTGCTACTATAGGCACCATCTCTCCCTACTATACCTGCTATCCCACAGCCACAATCCCTTCCCAGAGGCTATTATCCCCTCACTGCTACTATAGGCACCATCTCTCCCTACTATACCTGCTATCCCACAGCCACAGTCCCTTCCCAGAGGCTATTATCCCACTGCTACTATAGGCACCATCTCTCCCTACTAAACCTGCTATCCCACAGCCACAGTCCCTTCCCAGAGGCTATTATCCCCCCACTGCTACTATAGGCACCATCTCTCCCTACTATACCTGCTATCCCACAGCCCCAGTCCCTTCCCAGAGGCTATTATCCCACTGCTACTATAGGCACCATCTCTCCCTACTATACCTGCTATCCCACAGCCACAGTCCCTTCCCAGAGGCTATTATCCCCCCACTGCTACTATAGGCACCATCTCTCCCTACTATACCTGCTATCCCACAGCCACAGTCCCCATTATTTCTACTGCTGTAATAGGCATGACTGTTTTGGTGTGCAATCAAGAGTTATACTGATGTGTTTTTTGGTCTGTTGTTTCAACATTACTTCTACTTACAAACAGCTGTTCTGCCACCCTGTTACATGCAGGTGCAAGAGAAGTTTGGATATACAATAGATAAGTTAGAAAGTGTGTCTGTGTGTTCTTGGGAGACATGGGGCTAGGACTAGAATAAGACAGTGGCTCCTGATCCAAATTGGAAACCACCCTAAAGAAAGGAAACTCTCTTTCACTAATGATGGGAGGCCTGGAGACCAACTTTCCTCTCAGTAATGGCATTTGTACTCTTATGGAACAATAAGGCCCACTGGATTTGTGCAATATTAAGGAACAATAACATCGAGGACTGCAGATTACCAGTCTGTCTGTGGCTTGGCTACACATGGACTACACATGGGACACTCCTTTCAGTTGGTGCCAATGTTTATGTCCTAAAATGGCACCAACAACCCATGACCTCAACGTTCTGGACAAATATAATGTGTTGTGGCTAATGGGTCAGAAAAGCCTGTTACACCACCTAAAGACAGTTTTGCTAAATTTCTGAGCCTGCACAACTGACAACTATCTCAAGAGAAGGCTATTTCTGTATAAAGTATAACACATGGCTTTATTGGGTTGGAAAATCAGCCAGGCCTTTAAATCCATCTGCTATCCTCACACTTCTATAATTGTCGTTTACATGTAGGGATGTCAGTTTACTTGGTGTGTTCCTTCATTCATTTTATTTACAATCAGAAAGATCTTGACGTGAGATCTCATGAAATCTTTCCGACGTATTTGCACCTTTCTCCCCGCTGGTTGCTGAGCAGTAGGTAGCATCCATTTGCTTTCCAGATGGCCAATTTTGACAAATATCTACTGAAAATGTCAACAGGATTGTGAATAATACATTTGTAGGCTGTGTATTTGAAAACAAATCAATTTGTCTCAACGCTATAATAGAAGGAACCCGCAATTTCACTTCTAATCTCTACTTACGCCTAGAGTTGGTCGGACACAAATGGTAACCTTTCTAGAAATTCTCGTCCATAGCTGTCGTACACACATGCAATATATACACAGCAAGTGTACATAAAACAAAGGCTAAGTATACCGGCTAAGTATACTACTGATTAACCAAACAGTGCAGCTAATTTTTTTACCGTTTCACAAATTTTTCATCAGTTTCGCTAATTTTTTGACAGTTTCGCTTATTACTATTTATGGAAAGTGTCATTAATGAGATTAAACGAGTTTCAGGCAACATTCGAGTTTGCAATAAAATACCTGTCTGACTGGAGAATTGTTCCTTTGACGAAATGATTCCTATTGACTTACCTTTGTAAAGAACTATCACTTTTGATTGTTTCCATTTCAAGACATTTCCTAGAGAACCAAATCAAAATGGAAATGACGGATGTACTGGCTGCCCTGGGTGCATCTAATTAAATCAGCTCCATCTGCAGACTACAAACATCGGGTGACAGAGGCAGGATTAGTAGAAGGAGACTTCATCTATAGAATGTATGAAGGAATGGTGGGCCAAGATTACCTTCCTCATTAGCCTCAATGCACTAAAGAGCAGGACACATTTCCTATATCCTTATTCTTATTTATTCCTTCATTTTGAAGCTGTCAAAGTCATGAATGTTTGCCTGTGAGTGATACTAATAAATTCCTTTATTCTATCTCTGAGCATCAACAGCTCTCAGTTCTCCTGTCTCTGCTCCATTTCCTGCCACCACTTTCAGTCTTCCCTTTTCTCTTACATCTGAAATGTCTCTTGTTCCATAAGTGGCATGTGAATTATGTATGCATACTGCAATGGAGAACTGTCTCGGCAACATGTCGGCTTGCTCGTTATAAAATGGTTGTTTTATTGTTGGATTGTTTTATTGGTGCTTTATTTTCTGTGTTGATGCAATGGATCATCTGAAGGATAATCAGGGGGAAAGGAATGGAGACAGCACCAAATGAAAGTGGCCAGTGAGGGTTCTTACTCATTGCCCATTTCAATATACAGTATGTGTGAATTAGTCCTACAGTTTGGAGGTAGAAGGATACTAAAATGTTTTTGCTTTAGGGCCCTGAACTAGTAGTTACATCAATGTTGTAGCCTTTACTGTAATGTAAAGTCATGAGGCCCCAAGTCATGAACCTCTAAAGTGAGTTCTAATATCTGTTAAGGCAAGTTCATTGTAACGGTTGTTTTTTTGTTATAGATATTGATATCCTAAAAGTATTTAGGGCTCAATTATGCCTGCAACCACAGTTATGGCTGCTCAAAAATGGACATAATCATTGTGTGAATTGGTGTGAATTGTACTTATGGTACTTATATCCAAAATCTCTCCTTTTTCTGTATAGTTGAGCTCAGCAAGACTGTGTCCATCCCATCTCCTGCTGGAAACACCTAAAAGTGGGCCTATTATTGCTGGGGAACCCTGAAGCTAATGAAATGGCAGCAGAAGGACCAGAGTCCTTGCAAGGGGCTGTGTCAATAGGTGCACCTAAAAGGTCACAATGATAAAAAAACAACTGTGCTTTCCACCAAAAGAACATCCTTTGCCCTTTATCCATCAGTCTTTTCCCTGCATCTTTCTTATCAAATTAATAGATTCTCACCCCGATTAAATCGCCATACCAATCTCACAAGCAATGTGCCAGTCTGCTCTGCAGAGGGTTGAAGTTTCATTTTATGTTTACACACATGATGTAGGGATTTGAAGAAATTGTGGAGGGTTCTGTGCCACCTTTTGTCCCAAAATTTGGCAGTTATCTCACAAATCATTGAGAATGCCTTTCTTCACAGAAATGTGTATATTGGGTTATATTTAGGTGTTATATAGAGTTTTTATTAGGACAAGTGTGGTTGTCATGGTAAATTGCACTGGAACTGATAGTATAATAGATAATTGGAGGCAGTGCAGTTCATACGGTTTCATTAGCATCTGAGCTGTTTACAATTTATTCATAATGTAAAGATACACGAGTCGAGTAACATGCAAGTTGCTTCCTAGATATCTTTATTTGACTCATCATCAACAATTTAGATCATAGCCATGGGGCCAACACACTATGTGGTCTTCACACTGCATGAAAAGCTTTAGTTACTGTGGGCATAATCTATCAATTCGTCTACATTTGAACACCAATGCTATCTTTATCCTTCTCTCTGGATGATGTCCTGCACCACCATTTCTTTTCCCAAATGTTCATTAATCTAAGCTGACAGCTGTCTATGTGGTCCTCTCTATGCCTGTTACTTTACATTAAAGGTAATGGCCTTATGCTCATCGTTTTCCACCAGAGACAATCCAAGTTAATTAAAATTAGTCCAGTATAAACTTAAGAAGGAGGTGGCTTGGGGTTTATGTGAGCTGAAGTTAAATATTAAGGAGAAAAAAGAAAAGAACTTAATTTGCTTGATATACATCACAAGATTTTGTAGGCACAGCTCCTTCTTTAGCATTACCAGGTTGGTACTAATGTGTCTTCTTGCCATAACATACAGTATTCTCTAGGGAATGAACCATCTAAATTATAGAGTGGTTGTGCAACAATGCAAAGGCAAAGCAAAGGAAGAAAAACTAGGGACAATATGAATTAGAAAAAAAGTATTGTAGAACATTAAATTTAACAGGTAACAGGGTAGAAACACAAAGGGAAGGTAAAATCTAGGGACTACATGAAAACAAAGGGAGAAGGACATTTTATGTAGTGTAGAAGTCAGAGACCATATGAACAAGGTTAGATCCTGTAACAGTACTCTCCAGGAGTGTAAAGGTCCCCATACATGGGCCAATAGTAGCTGCCGATATCGGTCCATTGGACCAATTCAGCAGCTTATCGGCCCGTGTAGGGGCAGAAACGAGGGGCCTGCCAAACCAATATCTGGCCTAAAATTGGCCACATATCAATCGGCCAGGTTAGAAAATTCAGCTGGATCGGGGACCGCATTGGCTCGTTGATGCTGTCCCCGAACGGACTGCCCCATTGACGCCAATATAATTCAATCGTTTGGCCCCAGGGCCAAGCGATCAAATTATTTTTTTTTTATCTGGACGCTCCCCGATATTGCCCACCCGTAGGTGGACTTCAACGTGTATGGGGGCCTTTGGATAGAAAGGGTAGCTAGAAAGAAAAGTTTGTGTTCTACCAAGGGGATCTACTGTGGAGTAGTTCCCCAGGTGATGCTAACCTAATGTAGGAACTCAAGTTGGCAGTGGGTTATCCTTTTGAACACCCTTGAAGCAGCTGAAACTCTGGGATGATGTGTCAATGTGCCTGCAATTGAATCTACTGACAAGTATCTGCTTCTGTTTGTTTAATACATTGTTATTTGGTTCAAGAACCTCTGGTGCGAGTTGAGCCACAGCAGACCCCTTCCTTCACTTTGCGAACGAGACAGATGGGGGGTGGGAGGGTAATACATGTAACATTTTCTGCCTAGAAACAACTTGGTTTAGGCCATTACAGTCCAGAAAGGGTTATATTTGCATCAAATTATTAGTTATGAAAGTAATTATAAAAAATCATTAAGCAAAATGTACAGTTCTTGTTTACACTTCATTTTTTTAGAATAGACATGTTTTTGACCAGCTACTGTGGGTTTTGGATGCGTATAGCATGCATTGCTAATTTCTGACCCATAACAATATTACAGTTGGCTCCTGGAGTAACAAAATCTTCATTACATTTACAGATGGGATTATGGTTATTCCTGGGATTTTTAGAACAGGAGTATTTTTAAATGTTTTCTACAGCTCAAATAGTGGATTGACACAGACCCCTCATGAAAACAACTGCTTTACCATACATATACACTATACGGCCAAAAGTACATGGCCTGCCATTAAGAATAGCCATTCTTAGCAATTCTGTGCTCTCTACTTTGTGACAAATGTTTGTGAAAGGCCCCTTCCTGTTTCTACCTAACATTACCAGTAACAGCCTGATGAAGGGGTCCACCCCTCGTTGGTTTGCTTGAAATAAACATGCAGGGGTCAAGCACTGTTTGCATTGAACCTCTTGTCTCGGGCAAAACTTTCTAATCTAAAAGGGTCCATACACCTTAAGATCTGCTCGCTTGGCAATGTCGCCAAGTGAACGGATCTTCTCCCGATATCCCCCACCTATGGGTGGGCGATATTGGGAGAATCCAGGCTAATTCCATTGTTTGGCCCTGGGACCAAACGATAGAATTATAATGACGGGCATAGGCAAAGTCGGTCCGGGGACCGCATAAACGAGCCAATGCGGTCCCTGATCTGACTAGATTTTCTAACCTGCCCGATCGAGATCTGCCTGATTTCAGGCCAGATATCGGTCGGGCAGGCCTGTCGGTAGTCCCCTTACAGGGGCGATTAGCTGCCAAATTGGTCTAAAGGACCAATATCGGCAGCTAGAATCGGTCCGTGTATGGGGACCTTAACAGTACCCCCTCCCCATGCACAAAGCAATGTCTGCAAAGAATTAATTTGCAGAGATGGGGATGGAAGAAGCTAACTGGCCTGAACTGAGTTGGGCGGAACCTGACATCTACCCAACTGATCCTCCTGTGGGATGAATTGGAATGCCAATTGTGAGCCAGCCCCCATCCCCAACATCAGTAACCAATCTCATTAATGCTTTTGTGGCTGGAAGCAAATCCTACTAATGATGTTCCAGAATCTAATGCAAAACCTTCAAAGAAGAGCAGAACATGTTAAAGCAACAAGGAGGGGACCAGCTTTATATTAATAGCTTTGGTTTGGGAGATGTTGGGCAGGCAGGTGTCCACGTACTTTTGGCCAAGTGAGTCTGATTAGTCTAAATGAGATTTTGTGGTCAAAATGTATTTTTTACAAACCTCCATTCGCCAGTTATTAGGCAGCATGTCTTGACAGAATTCATAGTTTTGCACAAACCAAAAATCCTCCTGGGGATGAGCTAGTGTCTGAACTGTAAGAATTCTCAGGGAAGGCATAAGGACAGGCAACCAAGCAGCCATAGAACTCCCCAGGAAATGCTTTCTATCAAGGGCTGTAATTTTTTTTTTACTGTGTTGCATACAGTTTTTGGTGCACGTAGAGAATGTTTTGTCAGTTCAAATTATCGTACCCTTAATTGGAAAAAAAGGAAATAGAAACCAGCGAGTCATTACCTTTCTATATTTATAATTTATTTATACAGGTATGGGATCCGTTATCTAGAAATCCTTGATCTAGAAAGCTCCATATTACAGGAAGACCATCTCTCTCCATTTAAATCAAATAGTTCACTTTTTTAAAAATGATTTTCTTTTTCTCTGTAATAATAAAACAGTACCGTGTACTTGATCCCAGTACAATCATTTGCATGCCTTTGGGGCAGGCTGCCTTGGTATTTATTCTTGTCACCTCCGGATATCACTGGCGATTTGTCACCGTTTGCCCTCTCGTCTTAAAGATGCATTTGCTGAAGTGTTAAATTTTCTCGGCAAATATTGTCTTCCTGAGCCGACAAATGAAACTGAGTTGCAAATAGGGGCTGTTTAAACAGAGATTGAAGGCAAACAGGCCCTGAACGTTGGATTACAAACAGGCCGCTGCCAGCAGGCTCTCTCCCTGCTCTGTATCTACCAAGCTGCCCCATGGGAGGGGGAGAATCCTTGTACAGTTTCCTTTCACACGCAAAGAATCTTTGGGCTTAGTTAAAGGAAAATAAGAAATACAATATAGTTTGAAAATATTTTTTCATTAAAACTAAGCAAAGACTGAAGTTGCGCTTTAATACTGTATGGAACCTCAATGTGTTCCTACATTTATACCAGGATGTCTCTAGAACTAATAACATGAATATCCATTGGCCCATCTATAGGGACTGTAAAGCCCGTTTACCTCTATGGTTCTGGCCATTGGCTGAGATCACGGAACAGTGATATTAGGATGTAGATGGTCAGTCTATAGAATACATCAAACCATCCATGGAATTTCTGCTATATTTATGTTTGGAAACATGATGGGATAGCTTTACTTCGAAAGAGAAAGCCTGACCAAAATGGAAGAATGGAGAACCCTCATAGGCACACCCTCACAGAGGGAGAGGGTACAGTGGCTTAATTACCATACAGCAAACCCTGTGGTTGTAAGCTGGGGCCTGAATTTTATAGTATTAAAGTATGTGGATCGACGGCCCCCATTTTTTCAGTGGAGGCCCAGCCAGGTGAAGAAATGGCACTGATATGGTGTGATATGTTTGGAAATATGGGAAAGATGTAAGAATGGAGCATCATCATGGAGAATCATCATGGGAATGGTACACAGTCTCCTCTATGGTACTAAAAATAAATGTGTATTATATAAATCCATTGCAAATAATTCAAATGCCCCAGCATTAAATTATAATAGTCATTGAATAATATTATTATAATGTTATACCTGTAGTTGTGACATCATAACTAGTGATGAGCAAATCAGTCCCGTTTCGCCGGAAAATTCGCAAATCTTTCAAAAGATTTGCGAAACAGCGAAAATGTCGTGCGTCAAAAAAATTGTCGCCCGCAACTATTCTTTTGTCACCCGCAGCTATTCTTTTGTCGCGCAGCTATTTTTTTTTGTCGCCTGCAACTATTCTTTTGTCGCCCGTGGCTATTCTTTTGTCGCGCAGCTATTTTTTTTCGTTGCGCGGCTATTATTTTGACAATTTTTGGATGCGCGACAAATTTTTTCATCCGTTTCGAGAAACAATCTGCCAATGCCTGGCGAAATCCATGCCTGCCGAAACATTTCGCCCATCACTAATCATAACTGTATCATAATAACATTAGTTAAAGAAATGGTGCTGTTACTAACAGTACACATTCATTTCTCTATCTTCCCAACTGGAATATGTGTCTCTCTGGCCATTTCTAAGTAATCTGTGTTCTAGCCACCTGTGGTTTTACTCTGCTTCTAGGTTTATAGTGCAAGGCCAGGCTTTCTCTTTCGAAGTAAAGCTATCCCATAGTAGAAGTACCCTCTTTCTTTACATTGCAGAAGGATTTGTTTGCATTTCTATTCTGAGCCACATAAAAATGTCTTTAAATACAGTTCCAGGATTCACAAAGTGCTTGTTGGTATTAATATTCAAAAAGCTACATCATTTGCTCTGTTTGTGGGTAAACATTTCTCTTGCTGCCAAGGTCTGCAAGCCTATGAAAATATCAAATGTTCAAACAAAGATATGAGGCAAAGCGGCACTGGAAATAATGACTGTAAATAGAGTCTAACAACTGCTTGTCTTTATTCAAAAAGAGGGTAAAGCAGAGTTTAACTTTATCCCTGCCCGGAATGGTCCTCTAGCTTTCATTTTATTCATTTCAGAAGGGTTGATATATGAATACTGCAGTGCAAATGTGTAGAATAATAGACCTAAGCAAAATTATATATAGGATAAACCCCCAACTGGATGTTACAAGGATATCAGCAGTCCCTGGGGAATTCCTTGCCTGCAGTTGTGTTTCTTTATGTAATGCAGGGAAGTAAATGGTGACTTGATTGAATGATAAAACACTGAACTTGCCAATATATTGGGCACCACCCAACTTGGGGGGGAGAGGGGGTGCTAGAACACCAGGCTAAGCAAAAAGGGGGTTTCAGTGAGTGGGCTAGGTGGATACACAGGTGTCCTTGCCTAAGGAGCAACTACCTATTGCATCAGCTCTGGCTAATCTTGTGGCCTAGGTTGGTGCCATAGGAAAAAAGGGGCAATTGCTCTTGTTGCAGCTTCAAGTTAGCTTTTTCATCTTTGCCCCTTCACATTCATCTTTTAACCAATAATGGTGGCAGTGGAGAGAACATGACTCAATGTTAATGCTTAATAATTATACCCTTAATGGGTCTTATAATAATCTACATTAATTCCGCTCGCTAAAACTTACCATATAACCAGCTCCAGGCTCAGATATGCAACTGTTGTTATGTATTGTCAGCTAATGAACCCAGAACTCATCGTTCCATGCCACCTCCCTGCTGGATATTCCCTTGCGTGTGCAAAGTAGGAAGACAAATCTGATTATGACAGTGACATTAAGGATGTAGCCAATTCAAATATAATATGTATGCACAGTGCACCAATATGGTGGTAGGAACCCATTGCATGAATAGGTAATCCTTCCACACATCAGTTCTCTTAACACAAATTCCCCTGAAACATCACTGCTTTCATTTATTCAAGTAATGTACTGCTGTTCCCAATATTTCTGAGGCCTGGTAAGATGTAGAGCACAGAATATATTGAGATGCCTTAAATTCAGTATAGTGAAGGTGAAGGATGGCATATAGGTTGAACTGGGGCACATTTTGGGCTATAACAGGAAACACTGGAAATCATATACCTGTTTATTAACACACAGGTGTCAGGGCTGCAAGGCTGTTAGGATCAGAAAGGAGGAAGCAGATATTATGGTAGAGGAAGATGAGGCAAGTAGATCGATTTTAAGAAATCCAAGGGGTTAAGCAGAGTCAGAGCCATATATCAGGTCAAGGCAGGCAGCATTGGGATAGTAAGGAAACAGGCCAATAATCCATAAGCAGAAATATAATAAAAGAATAAAAGTGCTGAAGACTACAAGAAGAATACACCAACAGTTGGGCAATGACCCTAATCCTATATCTTGGGTCCCTGAACTAGTGATCGTGCCATTAAGGCACAGAGGGGCCAATTTTCTTTGCTGTAACAATAACCACAATAGCACAACATGTCAAAGCATTTATCTAAATGTAAAAATTGTGATAATGATTCATTTAAATGAAATGATGTGGTGGGAAACTGTGAGCCATCTGGAGCAAATGCCTATATAAAGTCTGCCCCATCTGAGCTAAAGCTACGGCAGAACCTCGCTGCTCAGCTCCCATGTTCTACATGTTCCAACTCAACATTGATACTAGCCCTGCATTGACTAACCCTTATATAAGGGGTTTCCCACCCTGATTTCCTTTCTTTTATACTGGAACATGAACATTTACAGGCAACATAGTACATCAGTATTAGGGCTGCTACAAGCTCTTCCATGTTGACTACTCAGAAGAACATACTATCAGGTAGGTTCCTACTTTGGAACTGGTTGGGGTACCAAGTTTATTTATCCCCTACACTAGTAACCCCCAGGGACATTATGTCTGCAGTTTCCTAAGTATATTGTTTCTGTATAAAACTACTATATGAGAGTATCACACAGTAAATACTTGGCCAGCTCTTTCCATCCATTTCATTAACATGCAAATAGGAAGGGGCTGACAAAGATTTAGCTGCAATGTTACTTTTTTTATTCAATGGCCCTTTCACACAACTGTTATTAGATCAATCGGGTATTTAAGCTGAACAATGCATTGTATTGGCAGTTTAAGAGAAAGCTTATTGTTTATTTTCAGAGTATGTATATACCAAGGACCTTTGTATAGGGCAGCTTATTCATTGCCATTGTATACTGTAAATTGCCTACTGCTGCCAGTGCTACATAAGCAACCATTCATACATTTACATCCTATGTTACATACAAACACAAAGGGTGGAATGTACTTTTTTTTTTTGATGATACAGGGGTTCTGCATCCTTGTAGCTACTTTGTTCATCTGACTGGAATGTACAGTGTGGCTTTCCTACTTTCTCAATAAATCCCTTTCAGTTTAGAAGTGACAGAAGTTTCCTCCAAAGATGCAGAACAGATAACTAACCAATCTGGCATGATTCTCTTTTTAATATGATTTTGATGCAGGGTACCAGCTACCATAAAAATGTTTAGCTTATTCAAAGCAGTACTGTAAGTCTGAAGAAGCTGCAATCACTACTCTAATTGTAACAGAGTTGTCAGTGTTGGAAAACTGTGTACTAAAGTTGTAGGGAATTGTCAGTGTTGGAAAGCTTCCTACTGTTCTAGGGTTCTAGAAGTGTTGGAAAATTGCCACATGTAGTGAAGTTTATACAGTAGAAGACCTGCCAGTGTTGGTTAGCTACCTACTGTAGTGAGGTTATAGAAGAACTGTAATGTTGGAAAATTCTTACTATAATAAAGTTGTAGTTGGAAAGCTGTCTACCTTATAGAAGAACTGTCAGTGGTTGAAAGCTACCTACTATATTAGGGTTCTAGAAGAACTGTCACTGTTGGAAAATTGCCTAATATACTAGGGTTCTAGAAAAAAATGTGAGTGTTGAAAGATACATGCAGTGTTGAAAGCCACATGTAGTGAAATTATAGGAGACTTTCCTGTGTTTGAACACTAATACAATTGATATAGAATTTGATATGAGTGGATCTAGGTGTTGGAAAGCTGCCCACTGTAGTGATCTTGTAGAAGATCTGCCAGCGTTGGAAAACTTCTACAAAAGTGATTTTGGAAAGTTGCTTACTGTAGTAAGATTATAGAAGTATAATTCAGTTTTGGAAAGATTCTTACCGTAGTAAAGTTGTAGAAGAACTATTAGAGTTGGAAAGCTGTCTACCTTACTGAGGTTATAGAGGAACTGTTAGTTTTGTAAAGATTCTTACTGTAGTAAAGTTGTAGAAGAACTGTCAGTGTTGGAAACTGCCTACTGTACCGGGGTTCTAGAAGAACTGTCAATATGTAGGGAAATTATAGAAGACCTGTCGGTGTTGGTAAGCTGCCTGCTGTAGTAATCTTGTAGAAGACTTGCTGTTGTTGAAAAGTTGCCTACTTAAGTGAGGTTATAGAAGAACTATTAGTGTTGGAAAAGCTCTTACTGTAGTAAAGTTGTAGAAGAACTATTAGAGTTGGAAAGCTGTCTACCTTACTGAGGTTATAGAAGAACTGTCAGTGTTAGAAAGTTTCTTACTGTAATAAAATTGTAGAAAATCGGTAGGTATTGAAAAGCCTCCTACTGTAGTTAAGTTGTTGCAAAACTCTCAGTGATGGAAAGCTGCCTTCTGTAGTAAAAGTTGTAAAAGAACTGTAAGTGTTGTAAAGTTGCCTACTGTGGTAAGGTTATAGAAGAACTGTTAGTGCTGGATAGCATTCCCTGCAGTGTGAAGACCTGCCAGTGTTGGAAAGCTGTCTACTGTACTAGAGTTCTAAAATAACTATTAGTCATAGAAAGCTACTAACCATACTAAAATTGAGTTCTTGAATTCTAAAAGAGTTGGGAGTGTTGGAAAGCTGTCTACTGTACTAGAGTTCTAAAATAACTATTAGTCATAGAAAGCTACTAACCATACTAAAATTGAGTTCTTGAATTCTAAAAGAGTTGGGAGTGTTGGAAAGCTGTCTACTGTACTAGAGTTCTAAAAGAACTATTAGCCATAGAAAGCTACTAACCATACTAAAATTGAGTTCTTGAATTCTAAAAGAGTTGGGAGTGTTGGAAAGCTGTCTATTGTTCTTGAGATCTAAAAGAGCCGTCAGTTTTAGAGAGTTGCCTGCTGTAGCGAGATTATAGAAAAACTGCTGGAGTTGGAATGCTTTCTTCTGCAGTGAATTTGTAAAAGAACTACCAGTGTTGGAACACTTCCTTCTGCAGTGAAGTTAGCAGTTTGATCTAAATCATTATAACTTAGACTCTGAGTAGATCAGTGATCCCCAACCAGTGGCTCCTGAGAAATGTGTTGCTCCCCACCCCCTTTGATGCTGCTCCCAGTGGCCTCAAATAGGTGCCTATTTTTGCATTTCTGGCTTGGGGGCAAGCTATGGAAGCACAAAGGCACAGTTTTACTCCAAGCAGAGACTCCTGCAGGCTAGCATTTCACATGGAGCTACCAAATAGCCAATCACAGTCCTTATTTTGTATCCCCAAAGAACTTTCTTCATGTTAGTGTAGTTCACCAACAGTTTTTACATCTGAGTGTGGCTCACAAGTAAAAAAAATGTTGGGGATCCCTAATATACATGGAACCAGCATAAAATGAACACTGGGTACAACCTGTTACTATATGGTCTAACTGAAGCTTATACCCATTACTCCTATGGATCTATCCACACTTACAGCAGAGCAGCCAGTAGGACATCATGTTGCACCTGTTCTCTTTAGATTTTATATGAGACCAACTTTTTCGTGGTAGTGGGCCAGTTATCAAGTTATAATAATGAACATCCTGGGCAGGCAAAGGGATACAAAGGTTCTCTGGTGGCCTGTCAGATAGTTAGCCATGGCCTAGCTGGTAATGAAAAGCAATCCCTCATAAAGTTGCAGTTTGGCCATAGCTGGGCAATAGCTACAGATTCTCCATTCTTATAACAAGCAGTATGAAAATTAGCATCATTTTAGGAAAGCATGTTAGGACCACCTTGATCCCTGCTTGAGCTATCCCTCTGTAAACCGTGAACAAAACCTGTCACTCTCCCTCAATATCTTATTTCTTTATAACATATGAACTTCAGTCTCCAAGGCAATAAATCCATAACTCTATTTTGTAGCAATGAAAATTCTGATGTCCTACTGTTTTTTCCAGTTTCATACACTGTCTCTCAACATGGCTCCATATTCTAGCAGAGCAACCAACACACTTGAGGAATCTCTATTATAAAGAGGTAACTGACAGGAAAGTCTCTTGCAACTATCGTGCTGATAGATAGATAGATAGATAGATAGATAGATAGATAGATAGATAGATAATTGATAGATAATGATAGATAGATGATAGATAGATAGATAGATAAAAATAGCTGAAAAAATACCACTTCAATATCATTCTAAATACTACAAATCCAAGATATTTTGCCAACATATTCTGCAGCTCTTTATTGAGATCATACAACCGTCTCTGCCCCAGTGGAGCTTACAGTCTAAGGTCCCTATTAGATTTACACACACTATGGTAAGTTTTATCAGAAGCCAATTTTACTCACCTGTATGAGGTGCAAAGGGAGACTGGAGTACCCAGAGGAAACCCACCTAAGAATTAGGAAAATATACAAACTAATATGCTCAGGCTGGAAGCTAGGACACCAGAACAGCAAGGCAGCAGTACTAACATTGGGCCACCCTGCTGCCCAAACCTCCTCTTCTACAGGGTAAAACTAAAATCATGTTGGTAGCACCCTGGCAAACCATGACACCTAGTTTATCCATAAACACTTCAGCTACAGGAAGGCAAGGAGACTGTAACCATGCCTACATGGTGAGATGTGCCACTTTAGAAGCTTATTGATGTAGCTGTCGATAAGAGGTTGTTTACACAACCAGGATTGGAGGCCTGGTGGAAAGTCCAGTCAAGGTAAAATCAAGATACTTACATGCCTGAAACTTGAGGCAGGTAATACATTGTAAGGGTTAGCACCAAGAAGCAAGATTCATTAAAGAGATGATAGTCAACTCCATTGTAAAATATAGGAGTTATAAGGAGTTTCATAACAATATAAAGGTAAAAGGTATATAGATGATTGATTGATTGATTGATTGATGATATAGAGCTGTATACTTAGTACCCTTGCACCTGGCAGAGAAAGATAAAAAGAGAGAGAGAGAGATAGGCAGATGATAGATTGATAGATAGATGATACAGAGCTGTATATTGTATACTTAGTACCCTTTTTTTCTTATGCTTTCCTGGCAGAGAAAGATAAAAAGAGTGAGAGATAGGTAGATAGATAGATAGATAGATAGATGATAGATAGATAGATAGATAAATAGATAGATAGATTGATAGATAGATGATATAGAGCCATATACTGTATACGTAGTACACTTTTTCTTATGCTTTCCTGGCAGAGAAAGATAAAAAGAGACAGATAGAGAGAGAGCGAAAGAGAGGGAAAGAAAGAGAGAGGGGCAGATAGATAGACAGACAGACAGACAGACAGACAGACAGATAGATAGATAGATAGCTTTTTACTTAGTACAGCTTTCGTTATACTTTCCTGCTTCACATGAAGAGAAATAAAAGCAATGCCAACTGTGTTTATTAGCAATGTATAATTTCCCTTCAAACAATGACAATAATACAAAGTTCAGAAAACAATAGACACAATATACAATTAGTATGTTCTTCTTTTTTCCCTTTCCATCTACCATTTGGCTTCCAAATCCGACATTCACAAATTTCCTTAATTGAATATATGATTTCATTTTGCTTCATTCATGCAGCAGAGTGATCTTCACTGTATGAAAAATAATTGAACTATGATTAAATCGATAGCCTGCGCGTAGGAGTAATTTCATTTTTTTTTGTTATCACTCCATTAAAACGGATTATATTGGAGCCATTATCCAAGTGTTTTACATGAATGGCTTGAGAAAATAATGTCATGTGTTAAATTTTTAGAACCATTTTTTTCCCTCTGCTGTTAGCTTTGTTTGTGTTACGGCCCTATATATTCCCTGACTTACTGCCGCTTATTACTGGCTTTTCTAGAAAAAGGGGAAAAAAGTAATGACTAGAGAATCAGGCAAAGGAAGGAGAAACTGCAGATATGTTATGGATATGGAGGAGCCTCGATTAATCAGGCCATAGTGGTTTAATGCCCAGGAAAACTGGCAGACCAAGGGAACCCATTAGTAACAATTGTTGTTTCATGATATCTCAATCCAGACAAAAATCATACCTTGCCATGATGCCTCCAGGCAACTGGTACACGAAGGGAAGGATTTCTAAACCCTTATTGGATTGTAATCAGACTTGGTCTGGGCATCCAGGCTAGTGATAGATCATATTAATGGTGATGGATTTTTATAAAGGGGACTGTGATTACTCCCCCTTAAGAGCACAGGGTCCAATTTGTGGGACCTGAGCCAAAGGTAGAGGAACATTGCTCTGGGAAAATGTAGGACCATTATAGCCCTCCTTGTTTTGTGCTTACTTGTTTTGTGTGACATCTGCCTATTGGTGTCCAAATGACCTAAGTTCCTGCTAGAAGAAAAGATTTCATTTAGACATGGTTGATAGTTTTGTGTATGTATGCAGGTATCAGTCACATGGATTACAGGAGCACCTGTCTACAGTCATTTATATAGGTGCTTTAACTCAGGTCTCCCAGGATAAACTGGCTAATTCTGTGTGCTGTGGCCATCTATGTGCCCATTTACTTGACCTGTATGTAATCAGCTTATGAACATCAAGTAAAATCCACAGAACACAAGAGGTACAGTAGCCCTAAAGACCTCAGATTCGACATTGGTAGGTCCAGGACTCTCCTCCCTGCTAAACCCCCTTGCCCATATAGTTGGTGTTCTATGGCCTTGTACATCAGAAATTTTGGGAAAGGCAGAACACATTCTGGATTACCACAGGTCCCACTGTACTGCCCCAAAGCAGTGGCAAAACAATGGATGAAGCAGACCTGTGGGGGGAAGTCTGCTTCCTCTATTGATGCATAAAACGTCCCATTCCCTGCCACCTCTTAGACAGGAGAGTGGGGATTTATATGTAAGTGGGTACGGGGTGGGTGCAGGGCACATGTGGGCAGGAGGAAGATTTTTTTTGCAATGGGGTGTATGTAACAAATCCTACCTGCCCCCTTCCTCCTGCCCGCACGTGCCCTGCAAAAGCCTAACTGCTTTGTTCGGCATATTGCCCATGTTGTACCTGTTCCAGCCCACTGGTATGATCAGAAAGTTGCCTAAAGAGCACACTCTCTTTCTCCATTCCTGAATGACCCCCCTAGTATTCAGTAAATGACAGGTTTTATATTTCTGTAGCTTTGTGCATTTTTTTTCATATTTGCATCTCTGTTGCAATGATGTAAGTTAGAGAAATACTGATCCGTTCTGTTCAAGGCTCATTTTATAGTTCTTGCTGTGTTATAAAGACCAAGTTGGAAAGGATCATAATAATACTACTGGGACTACACCAGTGCACGCAGAAAAGTGGGCCAAAACAATAGGGAATGGGATGCAACGGATGCTATTGTTATATGGTCAATGTGCCAGAGGAAACCCTCCGCAATCCCTAAGGAGCACTTAAAAAGAAATATCATCATCAGACACCCAGGGGCCAAATCACTGTGAGAAAAAGTGGGATGCTTGCTGCCCTATATCAATCAATTACTTCTCATAACTACATCTTTAGTCTTGAAGAACACACTTGTCGACAATATGCTTCACTGATTGTATTGTCCAACAGGAGCCAAATGTGCTACTACAGGGCTCCTTATAAATAGGCAAGGCTAGTATGTTTAATGAATGCTGAACACCAGATCACGTCACTGCTGTATGCATGGAATTTGCAGCACTAGTTGACTGACACATCACGCATGCATTATTCCTGACTTTAGGGCCCTTGCAAATAATGGAATCTTGAGTTTAGTAACCAATTCAACTCCCGTGATCCCTCTAAATGAGGGGGCAGTGGAGCGGAGGCAGCAGAATGAGCAGATCAGGCAGTGCAGTAGGGATGGGGATATAGGCTGTCTATAACACAGCTGCTCACAAACTGCTGGGAGCAAAAGCAATTAATAACAATGAACAATTTTAATTCAAGGTCAGTTTGCTCTCTTTCTGACTCTCTCTCTCTCTCTGCAAGTGCTGCTCTCACTGAGTCCGTATTGACACGGTCATGATGTGCAGTCTCTATTTTGAGACACTGTAGTTACAAACTTCTTAGTCATGAGCCCCAGTCCCTTCCTAGAGGCTATTATCCCCACTGCTACTATAGGCACCATCTCTCCCTACTATACCTGCTATCCCACAGCCCCAGTCCCTTCCTAGAGGCTATTATCCCCACTGCTACTATAGGCACCATCTCTCCCTACTATACCTGCTATCCCACAGCCCCAGTCCCTTCCCAGAGGCTATTATCCCCCCACTGCTACTATAGGCACCATCTCTCCCTACTATACCTGCTATCCCACAGCCACAGTCCCTTCCCAGAGGCTATTATCCCCCCACTGCTACTATAGGCACCATCTCTCCCTACTATACCTGCTATCCCACAGCCACAGTCCCTTCCCAGAGGCTATTATCCCACTGCTACTATAGGCACCATCTCTCCCTACTATACCTGCTATCCCACAGCCACAGTCCCTTCCCAGAGGCTATTATCCCACTGCTACTATAGGCACCATCTCTCCCTACTATACCTGCTATCCCACAGCCACAGTCCCTTCCCAGAGGCTATTATCCCACTGCTACTATAGGCACCATCTCTCCCTACTATACCTGCTATCCCACAGCCACAGTCCCTTCCCAGAGGCTATTATCCCACTGCTACTATAGGCACCATCTCTCCCTACTATACCTGCTATCCCACAGCCCCAGTCCCTTCCCAGAGGCTATTATCCTACTGCTACTATAGGCACCATCTCTCCCTACTATACCTGCTATCCCACAGCCCCAGTCCCTTCCCAGGGGCTATTATCCCCCCACTGCTACTATAGGCACCATCTCTCCCTACTATACCTGCTATCCCACAGCCCCAGTCCCTTCCCAGGGGCTATTATCCCACTGCTACTATAGGCACCATCTCTCCCTACTATACCTGCTATCCCACAGCCACAGTCCCTTCCCAGAGGCTATTATCCCCCCACTGCTACTATAGGCACCATCTCTCCCTACTATACCTGCTATCCCACAGCCACAGTCCCTTCTCCAGAGGCTATTATCCCCCCACTGCTACTATAGGCACCATCTCTCCCTACTATACCTGCTATCCCACAGTCCCTTCCCAGAGGCTATTATCCCCCCACTGCTACTATAGGCACCATCTCTCCCTACTATACCTGCTATCCCACAGTCCCTTCCCAGAGGCTATTATCCCCCCACTGCTACTATAGGCACCATCTCTCCCTACTATACCTGCTATCCCACAGCCCCAGTCCCTTCCCAGAGGCTATTATCCCCCCACTGCTACTATAAGCACCATGCTGAGGAAGGGAAATGTCCCCATGTACCTTTTAGTGACATGATAGAATATAGTCAAAGTGTTTTCACTTTATTTATCTACTTACAATCAGTTTTTTTTTGTTTGTTACTGTAGCAATTGCCTTACTGCTGATCTATTAGAGCTTTATTATTGTCTGCTGATATATTGTTTCATTCATCAGGTATTTCTAGTTTAATATATATTACAGTATGCTAATGTGGGATTATTTATATGTATACATTTTTTTTTTGCACTTGGGTTTCATAAAGGTAAGTTAATGTATTCCTTCCCCCCCTTGGGTTCTATTTACATAAATGGTAACTGAAGAGCACTAATTACTAATCCAGTGCCAGATTATGTTTCCCTGTACATATTCCCTTTGTTTCTAAGCCTGTGAGTTGCTCTATTAATCAGCTGTGGGCTGCATCGGCATCCCATGTACTAGGAGACAGAATTGTGTTGTTTCTATCAGCGCTCGGGTAATAATATTACACTGGGAAATCTCCACGAACAAGCAGCAAATAAAAAAAGGAAAAACAATATACAATGCGATATTATGTAGCTCTACTGTTTCCACATTTGTTTTCAGGCAGTAATGGAAAATACAGAACAGACTGCTTTGACATAACGGCTCTGCTCACTTATCAATTGCTCTAATGTAGCACAAGCAGTAAATGAAAGTCGTAGGCATGGGTGTGAGTCTCTTCACGGGGACAAAAAAAAAACAACAAATAAACATCAAGCCTTGAGCAAGAGGTGAATCATTATTGACCCAATAGTGGGAGGGTAGGCCCCATTGATTACCATGTAATAGCGTGCCGGAGACGTTCATATGTGTTCCCTTAGGGTCTTTTAAATATCATACATGATCTATAATGATATTGGCGGAATGTAACAAGAAAGATAGAGGTTTTATGGTCAACAAAGAGACAGCACAAGGCCAAGGTGAGGCATTTCACAAACTATTTGCTATAAACAGCCATTCAGGGATGTCTTTGTATACCTGTTTAGTACATGCAAGCAAGAGTAGAGAGAGAATGGCTGCCAGTGGGTATAGTAGCTCAGCTCTATAGCAATAAAAAGCAGAAAAAAGAAATGTGAAAGGTCACATAGAAGATAATCTGAACTGTAAAATGCACATTCTCTTCTCATTCATCTTTCACATGAAATCCTGCCCATACTCTTCTCTTTTAACTGTTCCTATAAGCAGGACAATGAGGGCTGGTCGGACAGCATTGTGGAACGGTACCTACAGGGATGCTTTGTTCATGCATGGAGCCGGGGCCTTGTCTGCTTAATAGAGAAAAGAGCTGCAAACAGCATGGCACCTCTGTGATTTCCGTGTCAGACATGCCTGCTCATTTATATACATCATACTACAAAAGAGTTTTAGTGAAGCTATAGGGCTGTAGTAACGATGGGGAAAAATAAAGGGTTTAGATTTACTGCTGGTAATTGCAGCCTATAGAAGGGGTACCAGCGACCTCTCACCCCGAGCTGTTGTGAATCCCAATAAACTTTCAGCACTTTCTGTTAAAGCTTCATGGTTAATAAAAATCAGTTATTATTCTGTATTGCCTGCTAGTACAAGTGCAAGTGTTGCCCAGCCCAGAAGCAGGATAATGCCCACTTTAAAGGGGTATAATATAATCTTGGGCACTTTTTGCTGGCACCCATTGTTGCCTCTTCTTTCTCTACGTATACCAGCTTGAAGGTAGGGGGTCTAGAATCAACCTGTGGCCAATCAGAGCATTACAAGTTGCACACATGACCAGAGTTGAATGATAACTGCAATGGGGACAGCAGGGAATTATGCTTTGTATGTACTGCAGTCTATGATATGCACTCAACAAAGGTATACAGGCAATGGCCTTAGGTTCCAACCTAGCTTTGCTCTTCTATTCAGGCATCAGAGATCTGCTGAGCCAGTGAAAGGTAGAGTTAAATTCTGATTTGTCCTTGGCTAGAGATTTACCCAAAGGTCTGTAGTTTCTGTCAAAATCATATATAAGCGCTTTCCTTACCAATTACTTTGCTCTCGCATAGAAAGAGTAGCTGTCAGTTTCCCTAGCCATTCCCAGGTGTATATATATATGATTGGGAATGCCTACAGATATTGACCACTTAACATTCACTTTAACCTTGCTGCAGAAAGGGGCACAATTGGGAGACTCTTGTATGTTTAAATGACTATGGAGCAAATAGGAATCAATTAAGATGAAAAATGAAAGACACCGCTACTATTTTAATGTCAACACATCAATGCACACAATAAATGGAAACAGGTCTTTGTCTCGCTGGGCTGGTGTATTTGGGATTCAGACCTAATTTCCCAAGCTAAATAGGGCTTATTTCTGTAAGGACAGAAAGTAGCCCCTGCAGTTATAGACCAGACATGGGTCTTGTTCATAGGTAAAGCAGGAATCTGATATGTTGTTTATCTCTATTGATGAGTGAATCCGTCCCGTTTCGCTTCACGGAAAGAATTCTCAAAACTGCTAAAAAAAATCGCAAAATGGCAAAAATTTCGCGAAATGCATTGAAGTCAATAGGTGACTTTTCTACGCACAATGATTTTTATGTGAATATTGTACCGCTCAACTTTTGTTTCTTACTCCAATTGCATTAAAGCCAAAGGGCGTTTTTTTGTGGCAATTTTTTTGTCTCTGCAACTTTTTTGTCTCGGTAAATTTTTTTGTGGCGCATTTTTGCTGCAGTGTTATGAAATAATTTCCTGGAGGCGAAATGCGGAATTTTGCTGCAAATCCATGCCTGGCAAAAATGTGCTCATTACTATTTATATCCAATGGCAATGCACTTGTATTTATGTATTACTGTATATTGTGCTGCCCCATTGGCCATATAGGGTTGTTTAACATGCAATCATTTTTGTTGCTTCCTTGTTGTTTTATATTTAAAAACTGTTTTAGTGCTACATAATATAGTATAGTGTCTAGTGATGGAAGAAATAATTCTGCAGGCATGGATTTGTTGCGAATTTACGTGTTTTGCCATTGGCGGATCTGTTTCACCAATGCACACATCAAAAGAAATAATTTATTTGGACAAGCGATATTTTCGCCGTTTCGTGAATCTTTCGAAAAATTCTCAAATTTTTCAACCGAAGCTAAACGGGAGAGATTCGCTCATCACTAATAGTGTCATTGTGTGGTGCATTCCTATAGTACAACTTGTGGGCATGTAAACTGAGGGCAGCTAGTGCCATGGTAGGTTGGCATCAAATAAGACTTTTTTTGGTTTGGCTTGGCTGGGGATTGAGAAAAATTTCTGTTTTTTATTGGTTCTTTAGATCAGGGGTCCCAAACCGCTGGGCTGCGGACCAGTACCAGGCCGTGGGTGGCTTTCAAGTGGGCCGCTTCGGTTCCTGCCCGCACTAAAAATGGAGGCGGGGCACATATAAAGGCACAATATGATGCACCATGCGTTCAAAGTTACACGTCGCGCATATAAAGACACACATAGAGGCACAGATAAAAGGCGCGCATGAATGTGCGAATGAATGCTGTGCGTGCGCGCAGCCCCCCCTCCCCCCTGCTGGTCCGTGGAAAAAAATTTCAGCTTGCAGCCGGTCCATGGTGAAAAAAAAGGTTGGGGACCCCTACTTTATATTGCAATTTCTTTGGATGTCTTTTCTTTTCCAGTTTAGGCTTTATGCTGAAAGACTTTACTTAAAGGGGACTTGTCACCCTAAAAAATAATTCCAAACCCTTTTCTATCATTTTAATTGAACAAAATAAACTTTACTTACATTATATAAACTATTTACAATTTTTTCCTTCACCCCTGTCTATGTAAATACAGCCATAAGCGCTCACAGAAAAGCTGCACTGAGTCCTCTATCAAAAGAAACACAGGATTTCTTGTCTCTTTTTCTGTAAACATGTTCTTCAGTATCAAATTTCATTTCTCAGAAAAATCCTTCATACCCAGTCGGCGCAGCTCTCTCCTATCCCCCTTCTCCTGCTCCCCCTCCCATAAGAAATCACTCCCCCTCTCATCAGAATGTGTGATCTGAGCTAAAATGGCAGCTGCTATCTTAAACAAATAGAGGGAGCTTCTAGGGCTGTTTACTCAGGTATGGTAAAGCTTTCTGCAGAATAAATATAGCATTCTAACTTGCACTATTGGGGCTAATCTATTGGCAGTAAAATGTCAAGCTTTGTATCACCCCTATATCTTATGCATTTACCTTATATGTGATATCTAGGATGTGCTGAATGGAAAGTTATGATAATTGTAATTACAAATCTGAGCTGACAAACTAGGTGAATGCCAGCTTCATCATTTTATCTGCCTTTTAATGTCATACCACCCAGAATTAAGGCATGCCTCCATTGATTTTTGTAAATCTATATAGGGATAGGGTCCCTTATCTGGAAACCTGTTATCCAAAAAGCTCCATCTATTCTCTGTAATAATAAAACAGTAGCTTGTACTTAATAGTAACTAAGCTGCTGAATCCATATTGGCTGCAAAAACATGCTAGTGGGTTTCTTTAATGTTGAAATCATTTTTAGCAAACTCAAGGTATGCAGATCCAAAAGACCTATTATGAGGTTAACCCAAAGTCCCAAACATTCTGGATAATAGATCCTATACTTGTATTAGGACTGTGGGAAGGTATTGGGAATGCTGTGGCTAGCCAGCTTCACGCAATGATGATAACAAAAGCCAACCTACTATATATTTCTGTGACCTTTTTCTTGGAATATGTGACAGAAAGTCATCCTGTACGCTAAATGGGGGATATGTTCTCTATAGGAGCACGAATGGGAATGTGGATAGCAGATTGAGATAAGTACATGTGATATACTGTATATAAATGTATTATATCAGCAGTTGGAGTCATTTTCTAGAATAAAAAGATTGTACTTGTGTGAATCAATAAAGCTGGTGCTGACCTTCTTCTGCTCTTTGTCAGTATCATTTATCGAAGTGGGAGTTTTCCCCTTAACTGTCAATGCTGGGCCTACATAGGGGTGGGATTGAGAGAAGCTTCTGGATCCCCAAAGCTGGTGCTAACATTAACAAGTTACAGGTATGGGACCTGTTATCCAGAATGCACAGGATCTGGGGTTTTCCATAAAAGGAGACTTTCCATAATTTGGGTCTCCATTAGTGATGAGTGAATTTGTCCCATTTCGCTTTGCCGGAAAATTTGCTAAAAACAGGAAAATTCAAGAAATGGCGGAAAATCTGCAAAACCCGTTTGTCGCACTACTTTTTTAGCACCCGCGCCTTTTTTTGTTGTGCGTGACTTTTTTTTTGCCTCCTGTGTCTTTTTTTGTCACACGCACCTTTTCTTGCCGTGGCCTCGCCCATTTTGATGCGTCCGCATTCATTTTAAAGCGACCACAGCTCCTTTTGATGCCTGAAAAAATTATCTGATCACTAGTCTCCATGCTTCGTCTACTAAAATATCATTTAAACATTAAATAAACCCATTAGGCTTGTTTTGCCTCCAATAATGATTTATTATATCTTAGTTGGGATCAAGTACAAGGTATTGTTTTATTATTACAGAGAAAAAGGGAATCATTTAACCATTAAATAAACCCAATAGGGCTGTTCTGCCCCCAATAAGGGGTAATTATATCTTAGTTGGGATCAAGTACAGGTACTGTTTTATTATTACAGAGAAAAGGGAATCATTTAACCATTAAATAAACCCAATAGGGCTGTTCTGCCCCAATAAGGGGTAATTATATCTTAGTTGGGATCAAGTACAGGTACTGTTTTATTATTACAGAGAAAAGGGAATCATTTAACCATTAAATAAACCCAATAGGGCTGTTCTGCCCCCAATAAGGGGTAATTATACCTTAGTTGGGATCAAGTACAGGTACTGTTTTATTATTACAGAGAAAAGGGAATAATTCTTAAAAATGCAAATTATTGGGTTAAAATGGAGCCTATGGAAAATGGCCTTCCTGTAGTTTAGAGCTTTCTGGATAAAGGGTTTCTGGATAATGGATCCCATACCTGTACTAGCTGTAGCATTACGTTTAGGGATGAGCACCTGGTACAGTTAGCATTTTCATTTACAACAGCGACAAATATTTGAGGCAATCTGTGCTAGAATTTTGCCATGGGGAGAAAAAATGTGGGGGTTTTTTTTCCACGAGGAAAAAATGCTAGTGAGTATACCAGTGGTATTGTTAGAATTGCCCCATACTTATGCAAGAAAAGGCAGCCTAGAGTACAATGTATTTTTTTTTTTTTTCTTCAACTCAAGTTTTAAAACATTTTTGAGTGAAATTATGAGTAGAATGTGACGTTGATACGTTTGAGTCTTTTTTCACAGTTGAATTTGATTGAGTTTTATTTATTCTCATGTTTTAATAACTAAGCAATCATTTAAAATTGGTAAAATTTGGAGCTTAAATTGAAAAAGACACCTTTTAAATGAACACATTTGAAAACCCTATATAGATAACCCTTTAACACTGATATCGATACTGTGCACTGGAAGTGACACTATTCCAACACGTGCACAGGGTGGGACGGGGTGGGCCCCACCGGCCCAGACACTATCATCACTAGGCTCCGGCGCTACCTGGGGTTGGGAATAGCTCTTCCCCGAGAGTACATAGCTATACATTTTGTACACCCACTGGGGGGTGGGGCATGGGGGCTGATACAGGGGCCCTTTGGGGTGTGTGGGGGCCCCTGGGACGGCAGCCCCGGTGGGGCCCAAACCCTCCAGTCTGACCCTGCCCATGAAATTTACCAAAGCAGATTCTAACCCATATTTGTGCACCCCAAGCAGTCAGCATGTATGTGTATGTATGTATAAATATATCTATATAAATTTACTCTCCCCCTCTGCACAACAGTCCGTTGCTATTTGACTACTATAAAAATATTTGACTATAAAAACATATGACAGCTAAATCTGCTGCTTTCTTGGACTGCAGATCAAGTGAAGAGAACATATTTTTATGCACTGCTGCCCATAAGGGGCTGTGTTACAGGGAATATTCAGTAGAAAGTCCAGAGAACATCTGCCCAGCAGAGTTGGTAGGAGCCGGGTTGGTGGTGATCCTGTTGTTTGCACCCAGGGGATGGCCCAGGAGATCCTCCTTGTTTCTAGGTCATAGCAACTATACTGGTTTTAAAAAAAAAATGCTGTACGTGTGGTTTTGGATTTAGATAAAGTCTAACAAAAAAGAAATTGAGGATATTCCTTTACACGGTGTTATGAATCTGCTGAAATAATTTCCTTTCCTCCTCTATTTTGGCTGCCAAGACAAGAAGCCCCAAGGGAGCGTAAGTTCTCTCTACACAACAAACAATGCTATCCTTTCTACTCTGCTGCAATTTGACTTCCATAATGTAATATCAAGAGGGAGAGACTTCAGTGGCAATGCTCAGCACAGGGAGCCAAACAGAATATCAATCCCAGGCAGGGACTCAACGGAAGCACTGAAAAACATAAAAAGGGCAATTTACAACGACCCAAAAGTTCAGTGTGCACTTTTGGATACAATCACCATGTTTTATACCCATAATGCAGTAGTACCCCCCCATAATTCTATTGTCATTACTGTTACAAAGGGGAGGCAGGTGCACTACAAAGTGAATCGGCAACAAATCTCAAGTCCCAATGATGTAACTTCTACTGCCCACTGTAAATAAGATGTCTGTGTGTGGCATGAACCATCTATTCACAGGGTGCAAGTCCTGGTAACAACAAACAATACCAGGGTTCCCTAGCATCAGTAGCACACTGCATCATCAGAAGGCAGGATGCAACCATATGGGCACTCCATTGCATCCATTATAGGACACACACACACTTGCAGCTCCTTTGGTAAATGAGGCTCATAGACCTTTCCCTATTGAACTGAGGTGTGATGTGTGCTCCAACTGTGAGTCAGAGACCAAAGTGTAAGATAAAGTACCCCTTGTACACTTTACATCAGGGTTCCTCAAACTTTTTTACTTATAAGCCAAACTCAGATGTAAAAAGTGTCAGTGAGCCACAGAAGCATGATGAAGTTCTTTGGGGGTTCCAAATAAGGGCTGTGATTGGCTATTTGGTATCCCCATGGGGACTGCTGGCCTGCAGGAGGCTCTGCTTGGAGTAAAACTGTGTCCCTGTGCTTCCAAATTTTGTCCCCAAGCCAGAAATGTAAAAATGGGCACCTACTTTTGGGGCCACTGGGAGCAACATCAAAGGGGATGGGGAGCAATATGTTGCCCCTGAGCCACTGGTTAGAGATCAGCGCTTGTGTGAAATAACTGTTGGATATATATTTTCAGTATTCACCTCTTGGCTTTACCCAACTCAATCATACAGCTGCGGCTGGACAACAAAGTCTTTTGGCTGCTGATGGGATGCAAAGAATTGTAGGTTAACAATAGCTGAAAGACCACAACTGGGAACCTCCCAGCCATCTAGAATCTTTGCTTTTTAGCTAAGGGCCAGAGAAATGGGGAATAGAGAAGACAAAGAGACAGAACTAGCTGGAAACGTATGAATTTGGGAAGAGAGAGCAAAAAATGCTAAATGCAGAAAACGGAGGGATATGTAGGCGGAAGGTAACGAGGTGGAGAGGAAAAAAGGGGTGAAGCGGGAGATACTCTATTATTAGAGCTGGGAATAAGCAACAGAGCTGAGAGAAACATGAAAGGAAAACCAGTTGTGTGCTAAGCAACAAAAGTCTGGCTGAGCAAAAAGAACTGAAGGGATTCTGAAGGAGTGAATGGACAAATACTTGGCAGTAAAATAGATCTCCTGGGCACTAGAGTATTAATTGCCTGCTGTACCAACTGCTTGCTGTGTGCTTTATCCACTTAATAAACAGCAAGTATCACCTGGCCTTCTGTAATTATTACTCACAGCACAGCAATTGGGGTGAAACTCGGGGGCCGAGTAATGCCTTGCATTACGTGCCTTCCTATCATCATTCATTCCAATAGAGATATGTTTATATAGCACAGAAACTGATGAGAACTCAACCATTATGTTTTCCTGCAGCAGTATCTGGAGTGTTTAGCCCAGCTTCACACTACACTGGCCCCCAAACCCACCCAGACTTGTGGCCCAGAGGTAATGTAATTCCCATGCTTAATAAGCTCTCATGGGCAAGGATCTCTGACCTCACAGGGATCATTTACCATCACTGTAGGTACTTGCGAGTGCTAAAGCATTTAGTGATACAAAATTGTGCATCTTGGGATTGTTGCATCTGTAGCAATGGCAGATGCAAATGCACACTGCACTTTGTACCTTGTGCTGGATAAAAACATCTGCTGCAAGGTGCAGGGTGCAGACTACATGGGTGCAAGGGAGCGTTATTCTTTCACCAGCCATTATAAAAGGTGGTTCCACTATACATGACCTGTGTTGGACTGGGGTGTGACCACCGGGCCCCAGAAATGAGTTTTCCCATACAGCAAACCCAGCACAACTCTTCTACCCCCGGTATGCATGCACTTGTACCTGTACCTTGTCTTCCACGTATGGCTCCATACTGGGTGGGGGAGTAGCAAGCGCTCACACAGGCAGGTAGCAGACCTGGGTCACTGGGGTCCATGAGGGCTGGGGCCAACTGGGTTTTTCCCGATGTCCCGCCAGCCTAGTCCAACTCTGTACATAAGCAACACTGCATACAGACTAAGGTGCAAATTTATACCCTCAATTCTACTGCAAGAGGCAAAATTGAATGGGGCCATGTGCCAAAATATGCCTTTTTTATACAGTTGTTGTTCTCCCCAGTTCATTGTATAGAACTGTGGCATAAGTTTATACAAATTAAATATAAACCGCTATATACTGTATAGTGTATATATTACCCCCTTTTTGTAATATATAAGGATATTATAAGTCACCAAGCATCAAGTGACCGTATAAAGGCACTGAGGAGTTTTAAGACCTTATAAAAGACCTTTATCATATAAAGGCCAGTTGTTTTTAATACACAGCTTTAAGATACATGAATCAGTCCCTGAATGATATTTCACATAAGAAAAAATTGGTCAAATGATAATGGTCTTTTGAAATGGGGCTTCTGTGCACAGAGGTCAATTTCCAGTCCCAACGTCTCTTCTGCACGAATGGAACGCACTTGTTGCATCCCAAAGATCTGTATATTAATAAAGGCTGTTGGATTTAGATGTGATGTCAGAAGCGCCATTCTCTAATTTCCCGTCTCAGAAGGACTAATCTTTAAAGCCCAAACTGTCTCAGAAAGGTCTGGTCTGACCCTTCCAGCGTGAGTGCAACTCCAGAAATTGCCCATAAAAGATATCATCTGTCCATTAACTCTGTTGCAAAACATCACATCCTATTTCATTAGTGACATTTACTTTCCAATATTCGCAGTGTCTGTCAAAAGCACTCTGAATACATGCACCGCATTAACCCCCTCTGCCTTTTATTTTGGTAAAGATTGAACCATGCCGCTGGATCGCAGGGTATTCTGAAGCCTTTGCGCCCATAACTGCACAGCGCTGAGGCTAAATAAACAACGGGGAATGACTGTGGCAACTTAGAAGGACATTAAAGGTAAACTATACCCCCAGAATGAATACTTAACCAACAGATAGTTTATATCATATTAAGTAACCTATTTAAGAATCTTACCAAATTGGAATATTTCAGTAAATGTTGTCCTTTAATATCTTCTACCTTGAGCCACCATTTTATGATGGGCTGTGTGCACCGTCACCTGACAGGAAATAATGCAGCTCTAATGGTATCAGGAAGTAATGTGGGCCGCCCTAGGCCAAGTCCTTTGTGGCTAATATTTTTGGATGGTGGCATTGCTGTAATGGCTCCAAGCAGAGAAAATTATGACACATGCACTTACACTTACCCAGTAGATTTTCCCTACTACCATATTTATACTATGGCTAATGTGGCTGAAGTTAAGGGGTGTTATTTGTGTTAATAAAAATGGACAAAGTGAAAAAATACCACACACTCTTAAATGCCTTGTGTCTGTGCAAAATGGCTTGTGCCCAAAAACCCATGTCTGGTCCCTTGAATAAAGCATCACCTGCGTTAGGCAGTGCTCTATCCAAGGGGCGGGCAAGGGAGGTATATAGATGCCCCTTTGCCTTTTACCTATCCACAAGTTTGGGAGCGGCAGGAGGTGCAGCCTGCAGAGGTGATGCTGCTCCCTGCATATTTTTGCTATGGCGTTTGGTATTCCCTGGGGCATAATTGCTCTTGCGCTCCTTACTCTAGCACGTGCAACCTATGGGTCAGGTTGAAAAGGGTCAAAAATATATGCTACTCTTTGCTTTTACATTACCCATTGGTTAAGCTGCTCATAAATCCTGGCTTTCTGCATTGGCCCAAATGTTCAGTTAACAATGTCGCTGTCCAGGTGCTGAAATATTTCCAGGCTGAAACCAGCTATAGGATTCCTTTATATTATCACTATTTACTATCCGGGAGTGCAACACTAGCTTTCTTTAAGGTTCAATAAATTACTCCAAAGTGCCCTCTTCTGCTTTAGACTTAGCGATGAGGTCTTATGAGGAAAAGAAGAAAGAAAGAAAAAAAAAAAAATATAGTGTAATACTGTTATTACTTCACAATGTGCACTCTCATGTGCTTCTTAACACCAGTGATGACTTTTACTTATATCACCCTTTTGTGCCCAGTTGTGATATCCCTTTCCGATTGCCAATCTACTTACAGACCCCCTTGGGTTTATATGGCATGGTCGCTCAGGAGGAAGCCGGAAGTGGCGAAACGCGTCAGCGGTGAGAGAGGACGCAGAGGAGGAGCACTATACAGGGCAGGACTGCTTAACCCAGGAACGACACTGCGGATCGGGAACAGGGAAAGAAAAAGGAGCAGCCACCTGATCCATACCAGTGACTCCTGACATGCGCATCCTATACTCTGTTTGTGAGTGTATTGGGAAGTTTTATTTATATTAAAGTATTTAAGTATTTACACATATGGCGTATGCATTTATCCCACAGTAAATGCACAGAAGGGGAAGGGAAACAGAAAGGCCGTGGAATTAACCTAAAGTTGCTAGAGTTGGAAATTTACCTACGTGAAGTGGTTCCTAACACTGCCTGAAATTAAGAGGTGGGAAAGCAGAGAGTCGTGAGCTACAAGCGAACCAATTGGATGCCATATAAACCCAAGGGGGTCTGTGAGTAGATTGGCAATCAGAAAGGGATATCACAACTGGGCACAAAAGGGTGATATAAGTAAAAGTCATCACTGGTGTTAAAAAGCACATGAGAGTGCACATTGTGAAGCAATAACAGTATTAAACTATATATTTATTTTTTTTTTCTCTTTTTTTTCTTTCTTTCTTCTTTTCCTCATAAGACCTCATCACTAAGTCTAAAGCAGAAGAGGGCACTTTGGAGTAATTTATTGAACTTTATTTGACCTGGGACACGAGGTATCTGAAGTGAGGAGCATACACTGAAAATTGCACTTATTTATATTTGTAAAACTAGCTTTCTTTAGCCTGGTGTATGCAATTCTGCTGTGCCTACTATATGCATGTTACACACAAGGCACAATGCCCGGCACTGTAAGGGGGAGCCCTGCACTGCCAGTGACTGGGAGTAAAGCCCATGGAAGGAGTTCATACTCACTCTGCACAGTTATTGTTGTTTCTATAAGTATTTTGTATACGTTTGCCGAATGCTCATAAAGTTTGTTGTGAATAAGAAAATTAGAAAAGGATATATAAAAAGCTGAACGGGTAAAAGCTTTTGCCTTCCAGGGACCAGTTCTTCTGTTAGGACAAATGAGGGGAAAGAATCTGGTATTCAAAGGACAACTTAAAGAACCACAAAGAGTAACCCAACGGAGAGAGGTAGTGTCCTGTAATGCTGGAAACCAGTTTAGTGTTTTAATTTCCATCAAGTCAGGGTTTCCTGTCCCTTCCTGCCAATGCAACTGGCAGCTGAGAAGGCCCGTGTATATGGTATCAAGTTTTGGCTTTGTTTTAAAAGGAGAAATAATACGTTTTTTAAGTAGGACCTTCTTTATCCCTTGTATTGGCCATGGGCTGGTGTTTTTTGTATGTAATCTGTATGTTTAATCAAGAGGTTGCCTAATTGTAGGCCTGGCCCATTAGTGGTGAGTGGGGGGGGGGGGGAGCGTAATTCACCAATTCAGTGAATGGAGGGCCCAGCTAGAAGGTCAACTATGATGAGATCAGGAAGCACCACTACACAGCCATTCTCAGGTATGTGTGGAGTTACAGCAATTATGGTTTCACATATTCTAGTTATAAAACAAGATAGCCCTAACCAAATGCTGGAACACAAAAATGGACTTAATCTAAAAACAACTAAAAATCATCACATTAAAGTGATACTGACACAAAAAAATGACTTTTCAATTTGTGAATCTACATAAAAACTTACCTATAGGTCATGATGATCTTTTTTACTGATAGGGCTGCTTTTGTAAGTAATTGCTACTTGAAATCCCAAAACCTGACTGTTTTGCCAACCTGACTGTACCTTCTCAGCCTGTCAGTTATAGCTTCTAATGCTAATGGCCTCCTGCTGCACAAATATGGCCGCCCCCTCATAGAGGAACATGGGGGATCAGATAAGGAATGGAAAAGCATCAGGCAAATACTTTTTTGGCAAAATCATAAAGCTCATGCAAAGACAATGTTATGATAGATTTAAAAAAGGTTTCATTTCTGGTGTCAGTATCTCTTTAAAGAATAAATAGATAAATAGAATGCAGATTGATTTGGAATACAGTTCCTCTGTGCCCTCCGACCTTTTCTCCTTCCGCCATTCAGTGCACAGTATGAGCCCTTGTTAGGGTTTCCTACAGTATTCTGCACACAGAAAACAAGGATTAAATATGTCCACTAATTACAATGCAGACTTGAGGCTGATTTATTGCCCTGTTAATTTTCTTTGTCATTCTGTTAAGATTATTTATGGACACTACTGGAGCTGCTATAAGATACAGTACGTATTGCCTCCCTTTGGCACGGTTACAGTTTTATTTGTGCCACATTAGAGAGCGTAGAATTTTCCATCATACAGAAAAATACATCTGAGCTGTAAGTAATACACACAATCCAGCGTGAAACATGACTATTCCATGCCCACGTACAAATCATGTACAGCTTCTTCCTACATAGGAAAATACAAGCAAAGCAACACATTAATAACATTTCTACTTTAACTAAAAACTATGTACTCAATCTCCATGGCATAAAATATATATAGCATTCCTATGGATATTTCTGCAAAATACTACATGATGGCTGACTTTTGCTAAACTACAAGCCCGAGAATGACCTGAATCATGCTGATATAATTAAGGGAAAGACACATTATTCACATGATACAGCACAAAATATCTATCTATCTATCTATCTATCTATCATCTATCTATCTATCTATCTATCTATCATCTATCTATCTATCTATCTATCTATCTATCTATCTATCATCTATCTATCTATCTATCTATCTATATATCATCTATCTATCTATCTATCTATCTATCTATCTATCATCTATCTATCTATCTATCTATCTATCTATCTATCTATCTATCTATCTATCTACAGTATCTATCTATCTATCTATCTATCTATCTATCTATCTATCATCTATCTATCTATATCATCTATCTATCTATCTATCTATCTATCTATCTATCTATCTATCTATCATCTATCTATCTATCTATCTATCTATCATCTATCTATCTATCATCATCATCTATTTATCTATCTCTATCTATCTATTTATCTATCTATCTATCTATCTATCTATCTATCTATCATCTATCTATCTATCTATCTATCATCATCTATTTATCTATCTCTATCTATCTATCATCTATCTATCTGTCTATCTATTTATCTATATATTTATGCATCGCCCCCTACTGTTGTGAGAAAGCTGAAGAGGCTTTGAATTTTAAGAATATGAATGCATTGATGGGGGTGACAGTTTTGATTGACACCAGATAATTAATAGCCCAGCAGAACTCCCAGCATCCCCTGCCAGGAGAGCGGCTACTCTGTACCCAGAGGATTGTACAACTATCCCTATTGCCAGACAGGGCAGAGGGAATTGCTTATACCCATTTCTTCTTGTTACTGGCACACTGACTACCCAGAATCACATTGCTCTTCCGCCGTATTATTATTTTTCTTTTTTTAACTGATGGGACACATTCAAATGGCTTAAATTGTACAGATCATTTAAAAAAGAACAGGAGTTGGCTGTGGAGACTCAGCTGAAGTGCAAATTGAACAATTGTCCAAAATAAATCTCAATTTATTTCCTCTGTTGTGAGTAACCGGCTGTAGTTTAAAAAAAAAAAAAGATCTACACAAACCAATTGCACGGTCACGGCAGGCAAAGATTTGCTTTGAGTTGAGACATTTGCTCAAAGGATACTCTTCTGGGCATCACTTGTGGCTGATTGAGCATGCTGGGAGATTCTGGGCAGTAATTGTTGGCTGTTTTTCTGATATGTGATTTTATAAACAAGGCTTGTTATGTAAAACTCTGAGCAAAGTCTCAAATTCTGGGGCGAGTGTAAAGCATTATGTCTATTGCACTTGGCGCTTAGCAACTAGATAGGCGGGTCTTTGCAATCCATCTATCCACTCAGGAGATTTTCTCCCAAGTAGAGTTTACTGTATTGATAAGGATTGGGGGGGGGGGGGGCATGTAGGCATCCCCTTGAACCCACCTAGTTTATGGCAGGCATTAAATGCAGTGCTCCGTTCTGCCCAATGGTGTAAGTGAGCAATTAGTGACATGACCATGAACCCCTTAGCACTCTCACTCTACCATTTAAAGTCAGGGCCTTAATAAATAAACCCTACAAACATTGCTCCATGTCTAGTAACCTATAGCAACCAATTGGCATTTATTGATTGTCTGTTTGAAAACAAACAACTGATTGCTTTATATATCTTAAACTGGCTATACATTGTGATATCTACTCATTAAGCAAAGTTGTCAAATGTGTGGGTTTCTGCCGGCATGCACTGAGAGGGTTGCCACTCGGCAGATATTTCACCGGCTTAGCCAGTAAAATACCAGCCAAGGCCAGGGCCTATATAACAAATTTACCGGTGATGTACTTGCTGGTAAATTTGTAATAACCCTAGACTGCTCCCAATCTGCCTCAGATCCACCCTGCCAACCTCCAATCCACCCCCCCAACTGCCTCCAAGTCAGCCCTCTGCCCAGCACTACTCAGACACTCCACCACCCTGGCTGGTATTAAAGAAAACAAAAGATGGCACCCCTACACACTTTGTTAAGTTAAGTTGACCCGATCATTGACCCAGGGGCCAAAAAGCTCCCAACTCAGCCTGACAAGAGTTGGCAGCTTTTCATCGCCCATGTGTAGCCAGCTTACAAAACCTGATGCAAACTGTGGGACTTAAATAACATTACTGCGCACAATTCACAAACGTATTCAAAGATGGACCAAATTTGCTTGGATTTGTACATTATTTTGTAACTAATCAAAAACCACAAGTTTGACCTCGCAGTGTTAAATATTTCAGTAGAGGTTCCCGGATAATTTGTAGTAAATCAGAGCATAAGATTATTCAGTTAACAAGTCAATTAACTATGATACACAAATCTATAAAGAACTAGGCTTCATTAGCTGCTCAGAGGAGCCGCGTCTGAAATGTGCTCACCCGGAAAGCTCTCTGTGAGTAAGTATAGCCTGCTGCTCAGTAGCAAACACTGGCTGCTCAGTGACCCTTCTTGGGGAAAGTAATACTAGTCATTAACATTAAAATGCCATGCAGTATGACCATTCTTATGTTTAATGCATGTTCTGCAAAGTCATAGCGGTAGAAAACACACATTCTCTATTTGGCATCAGTGCCTAGTCTATGTAATAAACTCCTTACTGAAAAAGTCATTATTTTCATCTAAAACATTTTTGTGAACATGATACCTACATATCAGATTGTGCTAATACTTAGCTAATACTTATTCTATAGCTTAATAATTCCTTCTTTATTAACATCCAGAATTACTATTATGCATAACTTCCATTATGGGATCTGCTGTCTTTAAGGCAAGTTGATTCAGGCTCATACATAGTGAAGCCAGCAGAGTAGTAGTTGTTGGAAGAATGCTGGAAAGTTCGGTAAAGCACCACACATTCAAATAATTGTGCATATAGCACTTATATGGGGGAGCTTATGGAAAGGACTGTGGCTGTGACTGTGGCTCCCTATATAGCAGGTATAGGAGGGAGAGATGGTGCCTATAGTATCAGTGGGGGGATAATAGCCTCTGGGAAGGGACTGGGGCTGTGAGATAGCAGGTATAGTAGGGAGAGATGGTGCCTATAGTAGCAGTGGGGGGATAATAGCCTCTGGGAAGGGACTGTGGCTGTGGGATAGCAGGTATAGTAGGGAGAGATGGTGCCTATAGTAGCAGTGGGGGATAATAGCCTCTGGGAAGGGACTGGGGCTGTGGGATAGCAGGTATAGTAGGGAGAGATGGTGCCTATAGTAGCAGTGGGGGGATAATAGCCTCTGTGAAGGGACTGTGGCTGTGGGATAGCAGGTATAGTAGGGAGAGATGGTGCCTATAGTAGCAGTGGGGGGATAATAGCCTCTGGGAAGGGACTGTGGCTGTGGGATAGCAGGTATAGTAAGGAGAGATGGTGCCTATAGTAGCAGTGGGGGATAATAGCCTCTGGGAAGGGACTGGGGCTGTGGGATAGCAGGTATAGTAGGGAGAGATGGGGCCTATAGTAGCAGTGGGATAATAGCCTCTGGGAAGGGACTGTGGCTGTGGGATAGCAGGTATAGTAGGGAGAGATGGTGCCTATAGTAGCAGTGGGGGGATAATAGCCTCTGGGAAGGGACTGTGGCTGTGGGATAGCAGGTATAGTAGGGAGAGATGGTGCCTATAGTAGCAGTGGGATAATAGCCTCTGGGAAGGGACTGTGGCTGTGGGATAGCAGGTATAGTAGGGAGAGATGGTGCCTCTAGTAGCAGTGGGGGGATAATAGCCTCTGGGAAGGGACTGGGGCTGTGGGATAGCAGGTATAGTAGGGAGAGATGGTGCCTATAGTAGCAGTGGGGGGATAATAGCCTCTGGGAAGGGACTATGCAACCTGTTGTTAAAAGTTTACTGTGGGGCATCAGGTTAAGAATGATTGTTGTTGGACAATCCTATATAATTTATAGGATGTGCCCTATTAGGTTACCACCACTAAAAAAAAAAAATGTATTTATGCTTTGAAGTGTAATATAAACGAATAAGGTGGAAAAAGCAATTCTTGTAGATACTCTCAATTACAGTACATTCTCCGGTAGGTTCTACAAAGAGATAGGACTGTCTGTCTGTAGACATAAAGAAAATGTAAACTGCTTCTGCCTGACATAAAGCTATATCCTAAATATACAATAAAATAAGGCCAGGAAACAGCAGGCAGGGAAAAGAACACAGTAGGTGAGCCAAGTGACTAATATCTGCCTTCATATCAGTCAGTGAGTCTGTGTAACAGGAGAATAGCCCTGCTCCTGGCTGTCAGTCTGGAAGCCCACAGAGGCTGGTTGGATTAGGCTTATTCAGGAGCCATTCAGGTGACAATAATAAGTAGCACTGGTGGCAGTTATAATAAAAGGCTGATGAGTCTCTAACCCTAATCATGCTTAGTTTCACATGACATTAATTATTCTTGGGAATCATATTCTGAACTCAGAATAAAGGCTGGTCTTTACCCTGCCCCCACTTAATGATCCCTAACTGTCAGTACAGGTATGGAATCTATTATAAACCCATTATCCATAACATCCTGTAATATAGAATGCCATGTTCGACTGGGCTTTATAAAAGAAACATTTCGTTTTTTACTGTTTTACTTTGTAATCGTATATCGGTGGTCATGGACATGGAAAGCACTTGGGGTGTCAATTGGTTCATTGCTACCTATTTTTTTCCTGAGGCGGTGGTGCCCGTTCTTTTAAAACATGCCAGCCCTTGCCACCATTGAACCCATGGCCCATATAGAACTTTCTTCTGAACTGTACATCTCTTGAACCCAGATGGAACTGGCACAGAGGATACCTTGGGCAGGGGGGGAAGTAGTACCCAAGGGCCGGCATGTTTTAAAGGAAAAGGGCACGGGTCAGGGGAAAAATAGTAATGATTTAGCTCAGTGGGGGGGGGGGGGGGCCTCATACCCCTCCCAGTGTTTTATTAAGGGTCATTTTCTATTCTCAAGGTGCAAGTGAAATAGCACTAAGATTTGCAAGAAACACTTGCACCCCAGGGAATGTTGCTCTATTCACCCAGTGCCAGATAAGAAAACTGGTGCAGAGAGCAGTGTCAGATTAACAGCATCTGAATGACGCGCAAGTTTAGGGAAAGTCAGGGACAGGAGGGGGGACGCCTACGTACCCCCCTCCCCTCACCAATACAAAGCTGACTAACACAGCCTGTATTCTAGGGGAAAGTGGCATCCCCTGCAGCCATCTATATAATGCAGAAAACAGCATGCAAAGTGCAAAAAAGCCAGATTGCATCTTTTTATGCTTTCCACACTGAGTTCAGCATTGTACATTTATCCTTGAGTTCAGTTCTTATTCCCCTTACGGCACGGTGCTCCACATTACAGAAAGACCCATTATCCGAAAAAAAAAAAACATCCCAGTTATTTCATATAAGGGGTCCTATGTCAGTACTTGTCTTTTCTAAAGTTTAGGATAGGGGAGTAGTGTATATAGCCAAATCTTTACTTTCTATATTTACCAAGTATCATTTACAGAGACTGAGCAGACTCCGTGCCATTATTATAATATGGGCTGCAGAAAGAAGGAAATCTGTGCCAGGACCCATTCTCACAAAGGTTTTATCCATCTGTAAGTATAGTGTAAAAAGTAAATAGAATCGTGGATCAGCAGGTGTATAATAATAATAATAATAATAGTAATAACAATAAAGCCCCAATGAGCAACGTGATGCTATTCAGGCAGTCAGTACAATCATCATCATGAGTTTCCTTTCTGTGTGACTGTTACAGGCAAAGCTCTCACCCAGCTCTTGGTTACTGGTTACTGGTCTCTACACTCTTTCCCTTTCTTCTCATTCACAGCATCAATGGATTGAAAGAGAAGCGCAGGGAACAGCAGGACTGAATGAGGCAATCAGGAGCCAAAGCCTCTATAACAACAGGGCAAGCTATCGGCATTTCAGAGGGAAAGTGTGGGAGTATGTAGTATTAAAACATTGCCTTGATGCATTAAGGAGACAGAGACCTCATTGTGGGCTTGTAAGGAGCTGATGGAGTCATGCCATTCTATACATATGATATGGTTGTTGTACTTTCTTATACTTCAGTTTTTATTACACAAATATCTAATCCGATATTTTTTTAAAGTCATGGAGCAGAAGCAGACCAGCAAGGCCAATGTTTCCAATCAATCAGGGCTACAGGAACCTCTGACGTCTAATCCATTCATCAAGGGCACAAATAGCTCTCAGAGGCGAGGGAGTTAATTGTATTCTCTGAAAGAGCAAGAGGCCCTGCATTGCATTGCAATGACAGACTGGCTTGTTTGTAGATTCTGCCTGTCTCCTTTCCTTCCTCCAGCAGAGGACACTCTATTGCTGAAACTAGGGCATTAGCAGCAAGCTTCTGAGCATCAGCAGTCTCCGGGAAAAAAAAATATCCTCTTGAATCACAGCTGCTTCCAGCACAGACACATAGCAGAGTAAACCTGCACTGCTCTATGGATAAATCCAGACGGCACTTCTTTTAAACTTGGGGTACTGGCCATTGAGGTGACCAGCCAGTGTGTTCTCTTAACGTCTTTGGCTGCAACCAAGGAGGATATAGAATTGAGGATGGATTGCTAAGGATGGCAGACGACAGTGGGCAAGGCATGTTAGGTATTGCGAAGATTTTGCACAGAAGTTGTATACCTTCCCTTCGAGGCTGCATTCTCCTCTTCCTATTGCATTCAGATTCTACAGCATCCTTGTTCTGAAGACACCCTTGTGGAATCCGGGAGACTTCTCATCTCTAATTCTTTCCTAAAATTGCTGGGTTTTTTTTTTCTCTGGGAAGGAGCTGTTTTCCTGGGAAGGAGCAAGGGACATAAACTTTGCAGCAAAAATTAAAAAAAATACATATATATATTTCTATATGATATATATAACGATCTTCATATTTCTACTGGCGTAGGGCATCCAATTTGGGAGCAGGATGGTTTGAGAGAGGGACCATGAAGGAATTGCTGCCTGGCAATTAAGAGGCAAGGAGGGGGGCTTGAAATTCACAACATTCCGGAGACGAGCCCCAAGGAAAGGAGGAAGGATTCTCTGGGAGACAGACGATGGGTAAGTGAAGTTTCTCCCTTCGCTTCACACAAAGGGCTGCCTGTCCATGGATGTCTACAGTAGCAATGAGGGCTGCAAGCTAGGTCTGACTTGCCTCACTTCCCACCGTTGTGTCTGTTAAGCATACAAGGTGATGCATCCACTGAACATTTATTAACCTGTAACCACTAGAAATCCCTGAGTTATGATTCTGGCTATTCTATAGACACATATATATGTATACATGTTCCTATGAATGTGATAGACATGCATACTGTATATGAATGAACCTTTTCTTTGTTAGATAGCTATAAACTGTATCTGGCTGTTCTTTACACCTGTGGGTAATAACGTAGGAAGGCTAGTGCATAAACTAGATGAGGGGCACGATAAAGCCCAATTATGTGCGTATAGCTGATGGGATAACACACTCAGCCTCACACACACACACACTTCTGTCTGCTGACCCAATCTATCCCATTAAGGACTGCAAAAACTTGATCTCCTGTGTTCAATGCGGAAGTTGCCCCACCGCTATCAGGGCTTTTACAGCTCCTTTTCCATGCAGAACAGCGATGGAGCATTACACACAAATCCAGTGTCCCTGGGCTATACTGTATGTGAATTAGAAAGGCTATGTGGGGAGCCATTCTGGGGCACACACACACAACGTATGCCCTAGTGCCAAAGAATTCTTTCATGCCTCTGAATCCCAGGCATTCATTACACAGTTATAGAGATGGGAGTCAGAGAGAGAATGTTCTTTAGTGGCACACAAGAAGGGAAATCCCAGCTGGGTTTTGCCATTTTAACCCTTTTCCTTTCTACGAGGAGCCCATTTGGGGGGTTAAATCCATCTGGCAGCTTTTTATGGTTAATACACCCAACATTGCATCCATAAAATAAATGTCATTTATCGGTAATCTCTATTCAGCCTGCAACGCTGCTTCTCTATAACCTCCCTACTGCAATCCTATTACGGATCCTTTCAGCATTGGAGGGATTTGGTTCCTCTCACCCAATTTCTGGTGCCTTCCCAATTTGCACCCGCACGACTAACAAGGTTGGGTATTCTCCCTCATCTAAATGGCATAAATTGCCAAAGATGATTTAGGAGGGAGGTGGAAGGAGAGCTGAACTTCTACAGGCTTGGAAGCAGGGCAGAAAAACATATAAAGGGTTACATGGCTAACAAAACCTCCTTTTCCACCCCCTTTGTAATAGGTTGCTCCTTAGGAATAACTATACACTCACAAACATACTGCATTGCTCTCATTACATTTCAGATACAAAGATTTATGATGAAGTAAATGGGAAATGCAGAGTTAACCTTTTCCATAGGTTTAATAGTTTGATAGCATTATATTTATATTAACAATAAGTTCTATTACCAAGTCCAGCATCAGCTGCAGAGCTCAAGCCAACTTCATATAAAGTACCCTGTCATATCTGTCAATGTAGTATTTATGCAGCAAATCTTACCTATTTATAGATATATTTTACTTAGCGATATATATGTGTTATGTTTACCCTTAATTATGTGTAGTTTTAAGCAGACTTTATTTTCATAGCACTACTGGTCCCTCAGTATATTATTTGCTACTAATGGAAAGCATTTCTTAAATGCAAGACTAGGGAATATAGTAATTATGTATTTGTAAGTGTTGTAAACTGAGTGGCAAAACTAATTAGCGTTGTGCCATAAGGGCTGGAGAGCTCAGTTCAGTAGAGATTGCTATCTTGAGGATGTGATGATCTATGTGGGCATCAGGAATGTGTTGTCTGGTATCTACCGACATAATGGGGTCATCACTCAGTTCCATCATACCTGGGAATAAGGGTATCTAAGATGTTTCTCTGACTGGAGAACCATCTTTGCAGCATGTTGTGTGAGAAGCGTTGTGAACGTAGACTTGTTTGTATTTGATTAGGTTTAATTGAAACAATTAGTCTCCACGCCACATAAAGGTTTTTAGGAAAGGGGTTAAAGGAACATGCTCAGTCAGTGCCTCTCTTAAGGTTTATAGCTTTTCAATACACATTTCTTTGCCATGTTGCAGGTTTCCAACTGATGAATCAGCTGAAAGGCATGAGTTTAACATTGCTACTACTGCCTGCTCTCATCGTAGTGATGGTTGTGGGGGCTCAGAAGACCTGTCCAAAGAACTGTAGGTGCGACGGCAAAATTGTATATTGTGAGTCCCATGCTTTTAGAGACATCCCACAGAATATATCAGGTGGCTCCCAAGGACTATCCTTGCGTTACAATAGCATCAAGATGCTAAAATCCCACCAATTTTCTGGCCTTAACCAGCTGGTCTGGCTCTACCTTGACCACAATTACATTAGCACGGTGGATGAGGATGCTTTCCAAGGAATCCGTCGACTGAAGGAACTAATTCTGAGCTCCAATAAAATTTCCTACCTGGGCAACAGCACCTTCCATCCTGTCCCCAACCTGAGGAATTTGGATCTATCATACAACAAGCTGCAGACACTGCAGTCTGAGCAGTTCAAAGGTCTCCGCAAGCTCTTAATACTGCACCTGCGCTCTAACTCACTGAAAACTGTGCCAGTTCGGGTTTTTCAGGACTGCCGTAACTTGGATTTTTTGGATTTGGGTTACAACCGGCTTAGGAGTCTTTCTCGTAATGCATTTGCTGGTCTTCTGAAGCTCAAGGAACTCCACCTGGAGCACAATCAGTTCTCTAAGGTGAACTTTGCTCACTTCCCTCGCCTCTTTAACCTGCGTTCCCTTTACTTGCAATGGAACAAAATCCGATCTATCAGCCAGGGGTTAACCTGGACTTGGAGTGCCCTGCAAAACCTTGACCTTTCGGGAAATGATATACAAAACCTAGAACCTGGAACTTTCCAGTGTCTCCCAAACCTACAGAAACTTAACTTGGATTCCAACAAACTTACAAATGTCACACAGGAAACTCTCAATGCTTGGATATCGTTGACCTCCATAACGCTCTCGGGAAACATTTGGGAATGCACCAAAAAAATATGCCCTCTTGTTTTCTGGCTAAAAAACTTCAAGGGGAACAAGGAAAGCATCATGATATGTGCAAGCCCCAAAAACATGCAAGGAGAGAAAGTTACTGATGCAGTGGAAACCTACAATATCTGTAACGAAACACCTGTCTTGGCCACTGAAAGAGCTTATCCAACAACCAAACCACCCCCAAAGCCACAGTTTACTCCCAAGCCTACCATATACAAATTGGAGAGTGTCTCATCGACCCCCTACACTTCCAGCCCTTCTCCAGCTCTGCAGACCCCCATGGCCGAACAGGAATATGAGCATGTTTCATTCCACAAAATAATTGCTGGAAGTGTGGCCCTTTTTCTCTCAGTGGCGATGATTTTATTAGTCATCTATGTATCGTGGAAACGTTACCCAGCCAGCATGAAACAGCTTCAACAATCGTCCATGATGAAGAGGCGCCGGAAAAAGGCCAGAGAGTCTGAGAGACAGATAAACTCTCCCTTACAGGAGTATTATGTGGACTACAAACCTTCCAACACCGAGTCCATGGATGTATTGGTTAATGGATCTGGACCCTGTGCATATACCATTTCTGGCTCCCGGGAATGTGAGGTATGAAAACTCGCAAACTAAAACATTCTTAACATTTTGCTGCTGTTGAAAAGAGTCGAGGTAAAAAAAAAAAAAAAAAAAACATCTCTGACGCTTGAGTTTGCCAATCTCTAGGATGAGTTATGAAGCTGATAGATCCAGATATTTTTTGTAAGATGTTACTTTGCTTTCAGTGGGAGGGTGTTTTAATCCACTTTGGTATAAGGGTTTAATTTAAATGACAGAAAACATTTTTTCCTGAGCTCTGGGACATTAAAGAAGTCTGTTCAAGGATGAGAATACGTTTACATAAGCCCTTTTTTTTCCGATGGCAGTTGAGAGAGTGTGTGCCAAGTGGGGCAGATAGGGACAAAACCCTTGCGTTCCTTTAATGAAAGGGGCATTTTGTGCCTGTTGTGTCACTTATTTAACGGTATCCGTCAGCCTTTTTTTTAAGGACTAATGAAAGGATGTGCCCTATAATACACAGGAACCATTATATATGTATGTATATTTTCGGGATTCCAAGAGGAGCTAAGCCAAAGATAAAGATCCGACTTTTGCTTGTTTTATGGAAAAAGAGAGACCGTGTCATTTTTCTGTTTCCTTTTTTCTTTCTTGGCTAACATGTTAATATTGTTCAATTTTTTTTTTATTTGCCTTATCGAATGTTAAGACTGCCTTACTTACAAAATGATTGAACAGAAAGGTCGCCAGTCACATTTTATAGCTCTTTATACATGGACCACTGTTTAAAAAAAATAAAATAAAATAAAACCATCCAATAAACAATTGCAAATATTTAACGCCAATAATAAAAAATTCGATTTGCTGCTTCGTGGCAAATGAAACAAAGTCTGACAGCCTTTTATCTCTGTGCAGAGATCCAGTTGCAAATGTATCCAGCTGTGGAGAGGTTAAATCCAATCCTTAGCCTGTTCCGCAGCAGAACGCTCAGGGAAGCGAAATTCTTAACCCCTTTTCTGCTGACTGGGTTTGTTGAAACGTAGGACATGTTATTGTTTTGTCATTTTATTGGGATGGGTATACGGAGGAATACTTTTCAAACACACATATATAATGCAATATATATATATATATGTGTGTGTGTATTTTAATAATGTGTCCTTGTGTATTCACTATATAGGCTAAGCAGATAGCACTCATATACCAACTCACAATAATCACATATATTACATATATTACAGGGCAATAGGTATCCTTAAGTTATGCCTTAATTCATTAAGAAGTGGATCTCCTAATGCCACCTATTGGTGGTGAGACCTCACATTCCACATTCACCATTGGATAAACCTGACTTCAACAACAAATCTAGGGTGCTATCTGCTTGGCCTCAGTCCTACAAATGAGATTGCTGGATAAATACATCTGATTTGCTTTTTGTCAATCTGCACACACTGACACTGACTCATGTGATGGAAAGTGATTAATTGTCTCTGGTTTATTTTTACCCCTTGATACCAAGCAAATCCATTTGGCCGATACAATAATTAGATCACAATATAAAAATGTATGCAGGAACAAGGAGCAGAGTGTATTTATAAATTAAAATGAGAAAGGTGTAGGCTTATGGTTGGCTACCCAAAGATTATTCTAAAATCACCCATAATACTTTTTTTGTCAACAAAATAGAGCTAGAGACAGACAGAGAAGATAGATATAGATACATAGACAGAAAGAGAAAGATACAGAAACAGATAGATAGATAGATGATTGAGAGATAGATAGATAGATAGATAGATAGAAGACAGACAGACAGACAGACAGACAGACAGACAGACAGACAGATAGATAGATAGATAGATAGATAGATAGATAGACAGACAGAAAGACAGATAGATAGATAGATAGATAGATAAAATCACCCATAATACTTTTTTTGTCAACAAAATAGAGCTAGAGACAGACAGAGAAGATAGATATAGATACATAGAGAGAAAGAGAAAGATACAGAGTTAGATAGATAGATAGATAGATAGATAGATGATTGAGAGATAGATAGATAGATAGATAGATAGATAGATAGATAGAAGACAGACAGACAGACAGACAGATAGATAGATAGACAGACAGAAGACAGAAAGACAGATAGATAGATAGATAGATAGATAGATAGATAGATAGATAGATTTGTATTGAAACATAATTTAATTTTTGGGTTTGGGTAGAAAATCTCTTGAAGCCCATATGTAATAAAAGCCACTTAGTTTGCCCAGTAGCAGTAACCCATAGCAACCAATATCCCCATTGTTTTTAAACAGTTGACCAGTAAATTCTACCAGATAATTGGTTGCTATGGGTTACTGCTCCTGGGCAAACTAAGTGCCTTTTATGACATAACCCTATAAAGCCCCATACTTACTATACGATAAGGTCTCATTCATATCTTGATCTCCCTGAATTACACATGAGTAAATACGCTGTGCAATCTAGACATCCATGTGGTCCAAACCAGTAATTTTTGCTTGTTCATTCAAACAGTACAGACAGAATGACTTTAATGAGTAAAGTTGCATTGGGGAGATCGTGTTTAATGCTGCAATCTGTATTTCATCATTTGTAAAGAAACGACTGGGGTGGTTATTAAAATATTGATATATTTATAAACATTATCTCAATGGAGATTCAATAAGAGGAGATGGCTTTTTATAGGGAAGGTACTATGGGTAAGGGGGCTCTCCCCCATGCACATCACAATCTTTAGGGCTAGCACAGTAGCTGTTGGATCATTAGATCTTCTAGAATAAAAAGGCAATAAACAGGGAAGTAGCTTATAGAGTGTATGTTTACTAGAATAACAATTCTGGATAAAGATTCCAGCAAGGGACCCATATATTGATTTCTTATAAACACATCATTGATGCCATAGGCACATACATCTCTACACTGATAAATAAACTGAAGTATCATGTGTGACTGTATAAGAAAGCTGGTATGATGTCTTTATTTTCTGAGAATGGGGATGGAAGCCAGTGAACATGTGAATCTAATGCCCAAGAGGAAACATGCGGAAAGCACCAATTACGTCCGCAATGGCTTAATAGTTGACAGCAGCACAGTATTAAATTATGAATGCCGGCAACATATTTAATATACAAGATGGCTCTAGAGTGTTACCTATCTGTTATAGAGAACATATGTTCTAGTACCTTCAACATTCAAATAGGATATTGGGAACTATAATCCAACATGTGATGGGCCTTATTTTCTTACTTATAATCTGCTCTGATCTATGTTACATCTTTATTGCCCCCTGTGACACAAGTTTTTAAAATTATCCACATTTACTGGGCCCTACAGATAATTCAATTTAGGGCCCCAAAACATTGGTAAGTTGACCCATTCTACCAAGATTTATTGAAATTGCTCTCCAATTGTCCTCTACATTACTAGGCCCTATTGCAATCACAGGGTCTGCTTTATCTGTAATTACACCCCTTTGTTTGAACCCAAAGAAATACATTCATTTTAAAACCAAAGATCTTTAGACTTTGGTACTAATACCATAGGCCAATCTCTAGATGAAGTTGGTGACTGTGGCAAATATATATATTTATAAGTAGAGGGAATCTGGGGCATTGCTGTACAGGAGATACATGGGGAGCATTTTATTACAGTATCACACTAAACTTGCTCCTTTCATTGAAGAAACTGAATGGAGCTAATGCATAACTGAAATGTGATTGGGCCCGGCTACAGGTACTGTGCAATACAACATTCTCCATCTTTACATGGTCTGACAAATAGCAGGGGGTACAGAGGATTCTATAAATGTAACAGGCAGGGATGGAGGTTGGCATTTTAGTACGGAGAGGCTAACAATAAAAGGGCATCTATTGGAGAATTTATAATTATATATGGCAGTTGATAGCTTTTGGTGATTATTTTCCACCTACAGTAATAGGTTTAAAACAACCACCCAAGGCATAAATAACGTAACTAGATTTTGATCGGTTTTCACTCGAATTGCAAGCACAATTGTAGATTAGTATTGAATTTCTTACTTATCCACATGTGGACTGAAGGGTGGCCACCAAAGCTACAAGTCACTGTAGCCACAGAGAAGTCAATGGTAAGGTTAACAGATACTGGAGGTGTGTCTGGAGATACATACACAAAAATGGGCAGTCGCAGAGGTGAGATTACAAAGTTTACAAGTGCACATTTTTCAGTAATTTCATTTAAATCACCCCCACCTATAGTGCCAAGAAGCCATCAGAGATAATCAACACAGTGTATGTGTCTATGTGAGTGTGTATGTGTGTGTATGTCTTCAAATCCAAATGGATAATAGTGCATACTAAATACTTATGCTTTAGAAATGAGAAGAATATAGCAAACAGATAGATACTATACATGTATACAGCAATATACCAATTACAGAGGAACAAGTCGTTGAATTTTGAGTCGTATACATTATCTGAATAGATGAGTGCAACAGGCTGTGTAAATATTATCCCAGAGAGACCAGTAATGCAGTTCAACAGGCTGTGTATATGCTACCCCAGAGAGACTGGTAATATAGCAATTAATACTGCAGAGTGCTTAGTAATATATTGCAGCTTGTTGTGCACATTACCCCAGAGAGGCAAAGGGCTTTGTACATATTACCCACAGAGACTAAAAGTACAGTGTTATGGGCTTTGCACATATTATACCCAAACAGACCCATAATACAATGCAGTAGGCTGTGCATATACTGCCCTTCTGAGGTCAGCTGCGATAGGCAATGGGATATAATTACATTAACTCAAGGCAGGACCAGTAACAGCTCATTAGGCTGTGTATAGATAGAGTCTAACAACAAAGTGCAATAAATTGTCTCCATTATGGTGTCTGTAAAAGTGCTAATGCATCTAGGCAGCTTCAGCATATAATGACTGCATTGGGCAAAAACGCCTTCCTCTCATAATCATGCCCCTAAGTGGTCTACAGTGAGTGCTACCAATGCGATCCCTAGTAGTTACTTTATCCTCAGACATTGCTTTACCTACTAAGAGTGAGTGTTGGAGGCACTCCCCCTTGAAGAACCCCCCCTCCTCACTCTGGCCTTTGCCCAGACTGTGTTATTTTAATGTAATAAAAGCTACTTAATGATGCTGTACTTTGGTCTCTATATCAATTTCTAGAAGATACCCTTTAAGAGATATACTGGCTTAACCAATCATAAAACTAGGACTGCCTAGATCTCTTATAGGGCAACATTTTTGCTGAAGTGACCATACCATATTAAGCATACCATATTAAAATATATAATAGTGGTTAATCTTTTTGAAGAAGATGTAATCCATTTAGCAGACTAGTTGTCATTGTGATCATTATAAAAATATTTGCTACCTCCTATGCTCTATCTGTACACTGCTAGGCTGCAGTAAAACTACTGGTGATTGACATCTGCCATTCACTTCTGTATTGTGTTTCCAGGACTCTCAAGGGCAACATTGGGTGGGAAGCCCTATGGCATAATTTTGTGCCAGCACAGATTCATTGTAGGTCAAAAGTTTTAATAAAAAATCAAACCCAACAGTTTTAAATATATTATTTTTGAACATAATACATTGGTTAGTTTGCTTTATGCTTTGATTCCAAGGGATACAGTACTGTCTATTCAGATAGCTTAATTTTTAAATGGGCAATTCCCAAATTTTTGCACCCATGCAATGTTCAGCATGGGGGTGGCTTGAATGGTAATCACCTGGACCTTTCTAGTTCACTTATGGGTCACTCATTAATTGGAAAAACAACAGTAATACACAGACAGGTTTAAGCTGCTGATTGGGGTCCTTCAGACTGATTCAGCAGCTTACCTGCCCATGTATGGGGACTCCAAATGGACCTACCCAACCGATATCTGGCATAAAATTGGACAGATATCGATCAGGCAGGTTTATTTTTTCCTGTTGTATTGGGAACCACATTGGTTCATTGATGCAGTCCTTGTTCTATTGATTCCTATTCCTGACATTGTTATTCAAACGTTTGGCCCTCGTTGGGCCCACCTTAGGTGAGCATATCAGTGGAAAGATCCGCCAAATGAGTGAATCTTATAGTATATTGTCACTTTAAGAATGTGCCAACAAAACATGTATAGCAGTCGCTGTTCTGTCCCTTTCCCCTTCATCACATGAAATGGATTAACTGGGGTAAGGGAATCTTATATCACTGTGGACACTGTTTGATCCAATGGTCACACATTTCTGTGATACAAAAACTACACAAACTTCTATTTGGTTGCTCAGATGGGTGCTTTACTGTGAATGGAAATTGTTATAACACATGCAATTCAATACAATAGGAACAAAAATGATATCCTGGGTGCTTTGCTTAGTTAGGTAGATTGGTTACAATGAGCTTAGGGACCATTGGGACAGACCCTTGAGACTAATAGTCCTAAGAGCCCTAAAAAAAGGTTTAGATACTAAATTAAACTGAGAAAAAGTTAATGAGAAGTCCTTGGTGACAACACCAAATACTGTATGTGGGTTTCTAATTTTGTCTTATAAATCATGGGAAAATATAACCATCTCTAAAGTTTAAATATGGTCCTCAAGAACTTACCCTGTCTAAATATGACAGGTCCTCAACATGTTTTCAGCTATTATTCCCTTGTACTTGGTCCCCAACATGTTTTGAGCTATTATACCCTTCCACTTGGTCCCCAACATGTTTTGAGCTATTATACCCTTCCACTTGGTCCCCAACATGTTTTCAGCTATTATACCCTTCCACTTGGTCCCCAACATGTTTTGAGCTATTATACCCTTCCACTTGGTCCCCAACATGTTTTCAGCTATTATACCCTTCCACTTGGTCCCCAACATGTTTTGAGCTATTATACCTTTCCACTTGGTCCCCAACATGTTTTCAGCTATTATACCCTTCCACTTGGTCCCCAACATGTTTTCAGCTATTATACCCTTCCACTTGGTCCCCAACATGTTTTCAGCTATTATACCCTTCTACTTGGTCCCCAACATGTTTTCAGCTATTATTCCCTTCCACTTCTCTTGGAAAGGAGTTCCTTCTTTCCCTTCTACTCCATTTTTGAACCTTTATAGAGTATGGTATCTCTAGCTATTCTTTTGCTGAAGAAATGTACAATGATGACTTCACATGAGACTCACACATTTACAAATGTGGTGCTTTTGCTTGTGGCAATTGGCATTGTAGTACAGATATGTTATATGTTATCCAGAATACTCAGGACCTGGGGTTTTCAGGATAAAGGATCTTTCCGTAATATGAATCTCCATACCTCAGATCTGTGCAAAAACATTTTCAAACATTCAAATAAACCCAATAGGACTGTTTTGTCGCCAATAGGGTTCTATTTTATTATTACAGAAAAAAAAGAAATCATTTGTAAAAATTAGAGTTATTTTATTAAAATGTCTATGTCTATGGGAGATGATATTCCTGTAATTCGGAGCTTTCTGGACAATAGGTTTCAGGATAATGTATCCTATACCTGTAAAGTAAGATTCATTTTCATTTATACTATTTATATGTTATTCTGCATCTTTGTAGTCCCTTATAACTCTACTCTGAATTCATCATTAAACAATAAATAATAATTTAAAATCAAGGGTCCTACTGGGATCTCTCTCTGCTACTGTAGGTAACTGCTAGTCTATTCATTTTTTGGAGATTAGATGCAGGTGATATGATACAGCTGAATGGCTTTCTTACACAAATCCAAATTCCGAGTGTCAACAAGTCACTGGCTCGGGAGTTGGAAAGCCTGCAATGGTTTCTATGGAAACCCAGGGAGAACGATAGCCCCGCAGCCAATAATAGATAATCTCAATAAATGAATATTAATAGGGGATTTTCTGATAATGACATGTTCCTGCGAGCCCTGTAAGACGATGCTTGTCTTTCAAAGAAAAAGTCCAGACCTGTTCATGGTGTATCTCTTCTAGTACGGCGGAGGTTAATGCGAAGGCGGATAATGGCAGATAATGAAGTAGAAATGCCGTTACTAGGCCCAGACACATAAAGACATTGTGGTTTATTCACTAAAGTGCCACGGCCATTATCAGTCTGCAAATCCATTCACTTAAACGTTCTTTAAGCATTGATAATGACTCACATCTGTAATGCCATGTTCCTCAATAATATCCCGTCTTGCCGAGAGTGCAGTGACCTTATATATCAGATTACTTTCCTCCTGATTCTGATGGATCTTATTTAATTCTCCTTTAAATCCCAAAGATCAAATATAGTCAGCCTTCCCTTATCCAATCTATTGTGAGCAATCAATTGGACTGCACCAGTAACCCTTTGTTTTACTTAGCCTACCCAAGACTGAATACCAACTGCTCAGATAAAAACTATTCCTCAAGTACAAAATACACAAATACCTTGTTTTTAGCATTACATTAACATTTGTTTTACAAGTTAATATTATCAGTGGGAATTAGTTATCGGATTGTTGATTGAATGCTTGTTCTTTTTGTCTGACAGAATTGAATGTGTTTGTTATGTATAACACGGGTCCTTGAATGCCTTAATTATGCCTAAAGTGGTGTGGACCATGGTATTCCTTACCTAGGGTTGCCACCAAAGCCCTATAAAATCCATTCTAAGTATGGCGAATTACCAGTGCATTTATATACATAGAAATAAAACTGGTTTCTATGCAGACATTCAGAGCAAATCTGAATTCCTTGTTATTATCCAATCATCATGTGGATTTTATGCATCCAGTTTTGAAGAGGTAAGGTTGCAACCCTATTCATACATTTTTAGTGTCAATTCTTTCTGCTTGGACCCATTTGGAACCTGTAGGGCTAGGCCATACTACAGAATATGAAATGGAGGAATTCCAGCCCTACATCATTGCAGCTGTTCACAAAAAATATGGCCACCATTATATTATATCAGTGTATTCAGAAGAAATAGAAGATTAGATATTATTTAGCTGTTTTTAACTGTTTATGCACACCCCAATTTAACTTTATAAGAAGCCAGGCTTCTTTTTTTTGCCAACAAGTCAATACTCTCTTGCCTAGATAGATACTACATGGTGGAATGGGGGAAAGAAGAATATTGTATAACTAGTTCACTACTGAGCAGGGAGTATGGCAGAACCCAGATCTTTATAAAGAATACTGAGTGCCAGTACCTTAGCTAGAAGATAAAAGGCCCAGCAACATCGCTCTAGAAAGAAAATTCATCTGTATGTTGTCTTTGTGCTTCAATTCCCCCAGAAACAGGAAATGAATGGTTATTGAGGAGAACTGCAGAGAGCAAGTTAAGATGACCTGGGTGGCTAAAACCTTAATGGAATATTTACTGCTTTTCCAACCCTAAGAAAACATATTACATACATACTGATTCAGCAGTTTGTTGCATCCTGTGGTCCTACTTAAGTCCCTGAAGTCTTTGTGCTTTGACCTTGTGTTTATTTTATTAAAGCAGGCCTGGAAGGTACTGTAGCCCAGTCTGCCTATTCAATGCCCCCAGCTTCCCCTCATGAAATTACACACTTTTATAGAGCACAAGGACTATAGAAGCTGTTTGGTTAAGCCATACACAGTATGGTACTAATTTGTGCCAAACTGACCCTGTATAACTGCTTGTTCAGAGGTGCGTATGATTTGTTAGGTTAACCTAATGGGTCTTCACATACTGCTAGACTGAATGAAAATGAAACCCTTGATTCTTGAAGTGGAGTCTAGCAACATGTGGGAGCCCATGGGTAAGAAGGACTAGACTAGACACATACATTTGATTACATTTGATACAGCTAGGACTCACCAGGAGCAACCTGCATTTGCAGTAGCTAGACCGCCAGAGTGAGACCTACTCAGAAGATATCCAGCAGAACATAAGAGCTAGTGGCTGACCCAAAGGAGCTACTTCTTCCCTGCTTGATTATAGACACACTAACTTCCTTTAGGACAGTACTATTTCAGTACATTTTAAATGTGTTCCCTAGAGCCACTGTGCCTATGGTTGACATAAGAGTAAATCCCTTAAAGGTGATGTTTACCTCTATATTATAGCATGCTATTTTAGAATTATTTCACATAGGTCTTCTTTTTTTGTAGCTTGCCTACTATGGGTTCACTGAACCAAGCAACCAAAAAGCAGTTATTGGCTTCAGTTATATATATTTTTTAAGTGCTTATCTTTCTTTTCAGGTCCTGTGGTGGGCCCTTATATGTCACCCTAATTAGAAAAAAGAATGTTCACATAACGTTCATGTCTAACTACTCTTCCAATCTACTCTGACCTCTCTCCATTATATACAAACATGGTCCCAGCCAGACCAACTGTAGTCCATTTCCATCGCAAACTCCAACCCTTTAGCCCATGCATCAGACTGTAGGGTCAGTCCAGCCACTGATATGGCTCCCACCTGTCCCGCGAATGGCAGCCCTGGTTGAATGATTGGATAGTGGACCTTCTATCCCTGGCTGGCACAGTGCAAATGTCCATTTTGCTTCTGGGCTGCTGCTCGACACAGTAGAAGTAGTTTATTTATTTTAGATAAAGGCAGTGGTGCAAGTAAAAGGGTATTCCTTCCAACAGATTCATTGGGCTGTTTGAGGCCTTTATAATTTCCTATCTGTGTGTGTTTGAAGACAAATTACCATATATTGTTATATTAAAATATGATTTCCATGAATTTATTTTTCTTCTAGCATCAGTGTCCCTTAAATATCGGAATTTCTGAAAGCTCTATAGTTATTTAGTGCAACCCCCCTTCCTTTGATACGGACATTCTCACATAAAAGAATTGCACTGGGAATCCACACACAATGGTAATTTTTTTGTTTATATGTCACATCTCCCGGTGGGACACAAATCTCTTTACAAATTATAAATGAAAGAAAACACATAAAATGTAGCTGGAGCATAATAAAGAATGATGGATTTGTCAGGCTTATTGCTCATTAATCAAATGTCACGGAAAATAGCTTTAAAGTCTTTGAGAAAGGGGGATCTTTCACCTTATGTGCCAGTTTCCCCAATCAGATGCAGAGCTGGTCTTTGCACAGTAACACTGTGTGTCTGCCAACATGAGGATAATGTAAAGAAAGTGGCTGATGAATATTTTTGTGCCGTAACTACAAAAGCAGCTGATTTCCTCCTCTCTTGTGTGTGAGTTTCTCAGTAAACAGAATTAGTGCTCTTCCTGCATGAATACGATAGATGCACCTGACAGAGAAGGATGCAGGCCATGCCACTTTTCTTTATATGGTACAGATATGGGATCCTTTATCCAGAAACCTGTTATCCAGAAAGCTCAGAATTACGGAAAGCCTGTCTCCCATAGACTCCATTTTAATCAAATAATTCAGAATTTTAAAATTGATTTCCTTTTTCTCTGTAGTATAAAAACAGTACTATGTATTTGATCCCAACTAAGATATACTGTAATTAATCTGTATTAGATGCAAAACAATCCTATTGGGTTTAATTAATGTTTTATTAATTTTTTGTAGACTTAAGGTATGGAGATCCAAATTACGGAAAGACGCCTTATCTGGAATACCCTTGGTCCCGAGCATTCTGGATAATGGGTCCTATACCTATATAACTATCCATGAGGGCTTTTATCAGTGTGGTCTGTATAGGCTCCTGGTGAATACAGGCCTGAGTGTCTGACTTTGCATGTATGTAGGAAACAAGAACAGATTTATTTTTTAATGCAAAGGTAAAGGGTGGCCCTGGCTATTGCAGTAGTTAGTAGGGATACACCTAATCCGTAAGTTTTGGGCTGGAGTGAATGCTGAATCCTCCATAAAAGATACTAAATCTAAACCCTAATTACATTAGTTTATCTAGAGCAGTGATCCTAGAGCAGTGATCCCCAACCAGTGGTTCAACAACCCATTGGATGTTGCTCCCAGTACCAGATGTACTGCCTAACAAAGCCCCTCCTGTAGGCTGCCAATCCATATAGGGTCTACCCAATAGCCAATCACAGCCCTTATTTGGCACTCCCCAGGCATATTTTCCATGCTTCTGTTGCTCCACAACTGTTTTTACATTAGAATGTGGCTCACTTGTAAAAAAAAATGTTGGGGAACCCTGATCTAGAGCTTCAAATCCCAAGCATACTCGAAAACAAGTAGGATTTGGGTGAATGTCTTATATATATATACTGTATTAGAGGGCAATGAGTCTTGAAGAAGCAATTTCCCTAACTTGTATGCCCATTACAAAGAGCTTATGTAAAGCTGCACTCATACGCCTACGCTATGAAATGTGGATGAAATTGTTATGACTTTAGGCTGCTCCCCATTGGCGTTTTTCCTTGCATCTGACGTTTCTTCAAGACGCAATCTTGATCGCATGAGCTAATTGATTCCATTTGTTTCTGCCTTGTTGTACCCATGAGCAATCGGATCTGCACATTATCACAGTTGGGTTCCATTGTGGTTATCTTTTTTTCTTGCTGCATTTTTATGCTTTTAAAAATACAATGACATTAAAAAAAGCCACGTTCAATTTATTCACAATCAACCCCCCCCCCCTTTGTTGGACTCCATCCCCCCAAGTGGTGTAACAGCAACTCCCGCCTGTGCACAGCGTGATATTCCCAGCAACTGGGAAAAATCCTGTTCATGCATTGAGTACAAACAGACCAAACTGGGAGAAACATTCACCTATAAATAAGCTAGAGGGTGCAGAAACAAATATCATGATATTTAGAGCCAGGAAAAATATATTAATCCTTTTTCTTAGAAATATAATATAGCATATGATGGTGAGTAGCACATTGTGTTCTGGTTTCCTTCATTTCAACCATGGATTAGAATTGAATATTGACTTTTTGTACAACCTCGCTGCCCCCTATTATGCAGGTAACCCTGGGCAAATGCCTTCTCTTACCTTCCCTGAACCCAGCCCTGAGAGATCCAAAGGAGCATATGCAGCACTTGTGCTTAGGAATCCTACCGCGCCATGCCAGGGTGTGCTCCATCTGCAGGTCACAATGTTTATAAACATTCCAGATTTTACACGCCAGGCTCCTTTATATAGTAAGATGGGTTGAAAAAAGACATACGTCCATCACGTTCAACCATAATGCCTATATATAACCTAACTACTAGTTGATCCAGAGGAAGGCAAAAACCCCATCTGAAGCCTCTCTAATTTGCCGCAGAGGGGAAAAAATTCCTTCCTGACTCCAAGATGGCAATCGGACCAGTCCCTGGATCAACTTGTACTATTATTATATGTTATTTGTTATACATAATAGCCTCAGATTAGTATCAATCAGGCCATACTTATCGCATTTGCTTCTAAGGTTCTTTAGAGAATAGCAAAGTGCTTTTCACTATTAATAAGAAAAGTAATCTGAGCCTCAATTGCAAGCACAATGAAGGTCCATTTGATTGTTAGAGGGATAAGGTAAACAAAACTTAACATATAGCAGGATTAGGTGTTCCCTGAGGGTTTTTTTGCAGATCCTCCATGTGTAACAAACTACTAATTTTTTTGTGCTCCCCTACTAATTCTCAGACTGCTGGGGAAAATTCCCACTGGGACGAGCGATGGTCGCCAGAGGAAAGCACGCTTTTCGGAAAGGTGACACGCTCACAATCACCAAAGCAATTACAGTAGGCGAGGACACAGTATTTTCATTTTTTCCCTCCTCTCGCTCATTCTAAATATGACTTAAGATTCCCCTTGCGATTTTCAAATGAATCAAGACAACCTTGCTTCTGCCTATAATTTTCCCTGTGATTCTATATCCCCAGTCTCCCAGGGTTCGGAGATAAAATAGCAGGAAATGGGTTGCAGAGGAGAATGTATCCAGTTTTTTTTGTCGCTGGAAATTAGATTGAATTCCAATTGCTGAATTGTTAAAACAGGTTCCCTGTGGATTTTTCTGTGATGGCCCCGTAGGATTTGATGTACGAATGAGATGTTATTCTCTTTCGATTCCTGTGACCCACTTATTTTGAATGTTCCTTGTTGTGTAGTTGAGACTCCGTTCCTCTGAGGGTAGGCACTGTCCTTAGCCCAATATGTTGGTGCATGAAGGGTTAAATATTTACAGAAACAGAGGAGTTATCTCATATTTTATGGAAAATGTCATGCCCGATCCAGGGACTGAGCAGAAAAGAGTCAGGGGAAATAGTGACAGAGCAGGAGGCGATTATGTAATGCACAAAAGCTGTAGACTTTGGAGAAACGTGTAGGATTGCTACCGACAAAAGAAGGGTGGCTCATGAATGGAATATCCTTCTGAAAAAGACAGAAAATATATACTTGGTAAAGGTTTAAAATATTCATGTTATACTGGAATTATTTACAGTAAAAATAAAGCCCCTGGAAGACTATGTCTAGAAATGCAACATTTTATATACTGAAATTACTCTATTAGCCCAGAGCAGAGACTCAGCAGCCCTATAATAGTAATGGTCCAGGCCTTCAGATTTGTCCGCATAAAACCCTAATTTTGGATCTTGTTAGGCTATCCTTTGAGTGTCAGTGGCACGGCACATTCTCAGTGTGGGATGGGAGCTGTAGAGAAGCTAAGCTTAGGGATCACTGGAAATATTCAAAGCAATAGGAAAAATTTGCAATAGAAGGTGGTGCTACAGGGTTTATTATTTATCTATTATGGTGAAGAATGCAAGGGTTCAAATTTTGCCATGTAATGCTAATCTAAATCACTAATCTGAGTTGTATTGTGAATGATATACTGTAATGTGAAATATATACAATATATTGTGAGTGGGTCCCAAAGCTCAGGTAACTGACAGCAGCCCAAAGCATGTGGGCAGAAGAAAAAGGAGATCGGGAGCTACCAGGAGTTAGCAGAGATCTTTACTTCTAAAGGGCTTTGGGGGTCTTGGGCTGGTACAGAATCTCCATACATAAGGTGAAAAATTCTAGCCTTATTGTTTAGTTACTCTTTACAAAAATTCAAATAGGACCGGAGTATTTGCAACAAAGGGTAGAGCAGATCTGAAGGAATGATATGTATAACTGTTTTGTAACCTACATCTATAATTCAGGAACATGTGTCTAATTTTTGGATTGCATCAGGATACCAAAAAGACTCCCGGTATGCCCAGATGTCAGTGGGCTCTCCTGCTCCTATTTGGCCTATTTCATGGTCTTCAATTTCTGAATGGTAACAAAGGGTAAATGATAGAAAGTATGTAAATAATATGTAAAAAAGAGGCTAAAGGTGGCCATACACCGGCCAATTATAGCTACCGATATCGGTCCCTTAGACCGATTCTGCAGTTTATCGGCCAGTGTGTGGGCTCTAACGATGGGCCTGCCTGACCCACATCTGGCCTGAAATCGGCCAGTTCTCGATTGAGCAGGTTTGAAAATCAGTCGGATTGGGGACCACATTGGCTCACTGATGCGGCCCCCAAACTGACAGACGCCTATACCCATCGTTCTAATTGGACCAAATTAGCCCGATATCGCCCACTCGCTTGGCAACCTCAGTACTGTCTATGGCAGGGTATTTTATGAAGTTTAGCAGCTTTGAAAAAGTAGCCGCTACTAGTATGCCAGTGTGACTTTGCCCTAAGAGCGCTCTATCCGAGCCAGCTGCTGCATATGCAAAGGAAATGCTCATGTGCCCGAGGTTTCAGCTTAAGGTAAAAGGTGTCTTGTGAGAAGTTAAATGAATGGGTCACTTGTGCTGCTATCTGATCCAATAGTCCTGCAGATTGTTGGTAAAGGTGGGAATTGCCTTTGTTTACATCTTTGACTTGTGTCACCAAGGCTCAATGGACACAATCACCTGAAGCCAGTGACAGCTAGAGCAGCTTGCTTTATCTGCCCCGAATATGGAACCTACACATGCATGTAAATAAACCTTTGGCTTCAACGTTTACAGTCTGGGCAGTCTGACCTTGTAGTTTACTTGAAGGGTTTCCGCTAAAGAATAAGATTGGTCAGGTTATGTAGATAATTACCAACATTGATAGCTGCCCAATTCACCATTGCTTCACCGATTGATTTGAGACGTACAAATAAAACTGATGTGGCAGCAAATCTATGTCAGATTGAAAGCAAAAAACCTGCAGTGCAGGGGGAATTAACTGTATAAGGGTCTGCCGAGGGCCTAAACCATTTACGCACCTATTTGTGAACCCTGAATCTCAGCAATTCATAAAAAATCAATTCCCTTATCTCCAGCAGAAGTCCCTACTAGACATAAATTGATTTTGTGTGTATTATCGGCACCCATGAATTCCGGCAAGCCTGATACCATGCACCTCATATTAGCAACAAGATAAATTCTCCATGGAGGAAATCCATGTTTACCTATTCCAGCAAGAAGTAAAGGAACTTTGTCACATAATTTATACGTCTTTTATAATAATTCCATATTCTTTCTACATAAACTTTATGGATAGCGGAATATGAGTACTTTCAGAAAATTACATTTTAAGCAGCCAGAACCGCTATGCCCCCCGAGCTATCAACAGCCCCCCATCATGCAATTGCCTGAAAGGGCGCCTCCAAGAGCATGTCAGACAGTTGTCCCTGGACGCATGGGCTGCTGTATGTCAGCTGATTTCAGTGTATGTCAGTTGGTGGGTTTCAGCATTGTGGCACTATGTTTAAGACCAGCTTTAAAACATGGCACTAAAAGCACTTGAAGGGTCCTTATGTTCCATTACCAAAGGGTGCAGAGTTATTTTCTGTCACTCAAGAGATTTCTTCTCTGTCCTACAATCTCTTTTATATCATGGCTAAATCAGACAGTACCCTTTGGTGTGTTCCAACCCAACAGCTACATTTAGTGAACCTTATTAGTGAAGAGCGAATCTGTCCCATTTCGCTTTGCCAAAAAATTTGCAAATCTTTCAAAAGATTAACGAAACGGCGAAAATGTTGTGCATCAAAAAAAATTGTCGCCTGTGACTATACTTTCGACGCGGGCAACAATTTTTGGATGCGCGGCAAATTTTTCCACTGCAAATTTTTTCATCCGTTTCATGAAACAATCCGCCAATGGCGAAACGTGGGAATTCGCCGCAAATCCATGCCTGGCAAAACATATTATATTTCGCCCATCAATACACCCCATTTCATGGACAGGCACCACCCTCATCCCTATCCCTTCTCTGCGCTAGTGTTTTACAAGAGGAAGAATTGTAAAGTACTATACTAAGGGGCTTATATATATAAACACTGGGCATATTTGAACCTGGACAGTAAACCATGACAACCAATTAGTGATTAGTTTTTTTCAGCCAGCTGCAGGCAGAACAATAAAAGCAAACACCTAACTGGTTTCCATGAATTACTGCCCAGGTCCAAATTTACCCAGTGTATATAAATGACCCCCAGTGTCCTGAGAAAAAATACAAAAATGAAGTACTGGGAATGCTTGTGGAATTAATATGCTCTCACTGTTGTCTAGGTGTTTGTTGATTTACTGGGGCTGGGGGGGTACAGAAAAGCAGATTTGTATAGATCTGTGGACCAACAGTTAAAGGAAAACTATACCCCCAAAATGAATACTAAACCAACAGATAGTTTATATCATATGAAGTGCTAAATAATCTTATAAAACTGGAATATATATCTATTAGTAAATATTTTTCTTTTACATCCTTTCCCTTGAGCCGCCATTTAGTGATGGGCTGGGTGCTCCCTCAGAGATCAGCTGACAGGAAATAATGCAGCTCTAACTCTAACAGGAAGTAATGTGGGAGTAAAAGACAGAACTCTGCCCATTAATTGGTTCATGAGACCTAATATGTATGTGTGCCCTTGATTGTTTGTGTGCATCGTGAATTGTATGATCCCAGGAGATGGCCCTTAGTACTTAAAATGGCACTTTTCTATTTAGGATTACCCAATGGCAAATTCTACTAAAATAGTCTGTTTTTATGAAAATGGTTTATTTAGATGAAGCTGGATTTTACATATGAGCTTGTTTATGCAATATATTTTTATAGACACCTACATTGTTTGGGGGTATAGTTTTTTCTATAACTGGCATTTTGTTACTAGGGACAATGACTGGAAGTTGCAACAATATGTTGCTACTTGTTTTCAAAAAGAACAAAGGCCTCATTGCCAAACAGTAAGGCTTATTTACTAGGAAAAAACATTCGCATACATTTTGCCACAGGAAAACCCTGGAGCTGCTGCCATTTCTGAACGTAGCTCTAGGGTTCCCACAGCAGCCTTCCCAAGTGAACTCGTGCCTAAAGGAAATGTGTCCACGTAATTTTCACTCTTAATGCCATAAAACCGACCTTTCCAGCGCAATTGTATCCGATTCACGTCGAAGCACAATGTCCCAGTGACCACTATTAAGCTTATTTATGGGAAAATGCTGCATTGTGGGTAAAAAAAACATAACAATTCTGTCAGAAAGTGCACTGCGCGACGTACCTGTGTTCTGAGGGGTTTGCTATGCTTCTGAGCACCCTCCGTCCCCTGAAACATCTTCCATTTGTGTGGCACCCACATCATGCCTATGTGCCATACCTTCTGTATGCAGGCCTGTCAGGCACAACCCTTTGTGCTGCATTTGGAAGGACAGATGTATTTACCACCTTGCCCTTCCCCCAATCAGGGTCTTAGGTGCACCCACCGGCCGTGTCCCCTAACCTCCCCCAGGGGCCCCCCTAACTTCCCCCTGCTGGGCCCCTACCCGACGTCCTCCCCGAGCGCGTATAAATTTAACGTGTCAGGGTAGGAGCGGTCGGACAGGGGGAGCGCCAGCAAGGGTCGGACTGAGCCACCGGGGCCCACCGGGATTTTTCCCGGTGTCCCGGCTGCCCAGTCCGACCCTGCCCCCAATTATCAATGTGTCATGTATCAATCGGGCTTCTTGAAAATAGGCAGATTAAAAACAGGAAGAACAATTGCATTCTTTAATGGCTTGTGGCTTTACCCAGGTCCCCTCTGTTCTATTTGCACTTAAAGGAAAACTATACCCCTTAACAATGTAGGTTTCTATAAAAAAATACTGCATAAAAACTGCATCATAGCTAGTGATGATAGAATCTGTCCGACTTCACCATAAAATTCGCGAAACAGCATGATAATGCGCAAAACGGGCAAAAATTTGCAAAACGCATTTGTTGCATGATTTTTTTGTCACCCGTGTCTTTTTTTGTCACCTGTGTCTTTTTTTTTTGTCACCCACGCTTTTTTTGGCACAACCGCGCCCAATTTGAAGCGCAACAAAAATTTTTTATGTGTGCCGAATTTTTTTGCAGCGAATTTTCACGGAAGTTTCACTAAACAATTTGCCAATGGTGAAATGCGGATATTGGCTGCGAATCCATGCCTGGTGAAAAAATTCGCTCATCACTAACCACACCCCTGTAACATCAATGCCTCTCCTCTTTCCTGCCCCATGCCTGGAAACTTAAGCCAGCAGAGGTAGAAACCCTAAACCTAGGACACAGATACATTTTAGGTGACATCAATCAATTAATGAGCAAAGATCTGTCTTTTACTCCCTTACTACTTCCTGTTACGGTTAGAGCTGCATTATTTCCTGTCAGCTGATCTCTGAGAGAGCACACAACAAATTGCAAAATGGTGGCTCAAGGTAAAATATGTAAAAGGGAAATATTTACTGAAATATATACCATTTTTTTTAAGATACATTAATAGGCCACTTAGTATGAGGTATAGTTTTCCTTTAATGGGACATTCATAGAGCAACTGTATGTGGATATTAGCCCAGCAGCCCTTTGAAAGAAAGACTACCCTCAATGATTATATATACTGTAACTCCAATCTTCCATGGCATTCCCAGGTTGGTGTTGGCAAAGAATGTATAAGTCCCAACAAAAATAGCTTGATCATTGATAGGACAGGTTGAAGATAATAGGATCATTTTGGACAAGGTACTGGCAAGAGATTTAGGGGTTATTTCTTTTTCTTCCATCTATCTAGTATAGATAGATGGAATAACCATTTCTATTATTACCGGGGCCCCACCAACTGTGTCCTAAATTCTAGTATACTGTGGTCTCTTTGGAGGCTGCTATACTTACTGTCATGCACAGCAGCCCTGTCACTTAAAACAACAGGGTGCTTTTGTTTTTAAATTCCTATGTCCAACCCATTTTTCCAGACCATGCTGGTAGTTAAGGTGTTAAATCCCCAGCAGCCCTTGCCTTGGAATGAATTACAGCACTCACAGTGAACTGGATTTTTGCTGCAGAGCTGTTACTGTAAATTAGTGATGTGAGCAAAGTGCATTGTTATACTGACATCCTCACTTGTAATCTTCTGGAACACCTACTCCATTCGAGTGCCTTGATTTACATAGAAGGGTGAAGTTGTGGCGAAGAGAGGCTTATAATTAAAGCTGGAAGGGTTAGCACTGGCTGAGCACTATTTCCATAAAGCTCCGCATCTTGAAAAATACTCACCGTGCCCTTGTTTAACCAGCATTATTCAAATTGGCGACTTTCAGACGCTTTGATATATTAACATAGCTGCTTCCTGGGGTGTCACACTCCCAGACTGGACGTTTAGGGCCCTGGCTGAAGGCATATCATTATCCAGAAATCAAAGCAAGAGCCAAGGTTTCTGCAGTAATAACCTGAGAGAAGAGTGGCTAGATCTTCATTTTCTGGCTGCCAGATATGGCTGCTGTAATGCAGGGGTAGCAGCTTCAAGGGTTAATGAGCAATTAATGTTTGTTTATGTGAAATTTTAAGCAGCTGGATTATCATTGTGGTGCCTCTTGCTTGTTAGGCCAACTGCAGCCCTAGCCCATCCTAGCCAAATAGTCTTGATTTAAAAATTGGTAAATTTTAGATGTGCCCAGACTTTGCCCAATTATGACTACTAACATCCCAATGTGCCCCCAAACCATTTTGTGGTAAGCCTTTGTTTCTTGCGGGGAGGGTAACAGATTCAACACAGTTCGTCCAAGACAAAGGTATGGAAGCTGGGTTGCTATATACTAGTAGGGGATCCATTGGGTTAACATCCCCTACTAAGCATGTCCCTGGTCAGGAACCATAAATGGTTGGGGGGGGGGAGTCAACATGTGCTCAGTTTTTTTTTTTACTCCATCATAGCAAAAGGTGCCAGAGGGCCTGAGGTAGAAGTAGGCCTCAGTACAGGAGTCCTGATCAAGACCTAAGGTAATCAATCCTTAGTGAAACTGGGGTGCAGGGAGTCTGTGTGAGGGTTAGCCAGTAACATACTAGCTACTGTAATAGTCAGGGCTAGTGAGCAGAAACAATCATTTGCTCCACCAGAAGAAATACTGTGGGGTTAGTACACCCAACACAAAATCCGCCTTAAGGTGGCTATATGCCTGGGGACAACAGGAGAAGTAAATTGAATTGATTTTGGCTGCTGTTCTTGGTAAAAAGGAATCTCATGTTGTGGGGCCATGTATCGTATCATGGCCTTAGTTATTGTTCTAAACCAGTGTCTGACTGAGGTGTCTGGGGCCCACCGTAACTGCCACCTCAGCCACAACCTCCTCCACACTGACACCTACAAGGTCAGGAGCCCGCTAGGCTTTTCCCACCAGCCCAGTCTGAGCCTGAGAAATCATTCTCTGACTGTGGGTCTGTTTTCTCAACTTGTCTTTAATGTAAAAAAATCCTTTTTATGTTGCAGAACATTTTCTCATCCATTTAAAGAAAAACTATACACCCTAACAATGTAGGCCTCTATAAAAATATATCACATAAAACAAGTCATATGTAAAACCCAGCTACAACCAAATAAACCATTTTCATTAAAATGTCATTGGGTAATCCTAACTAGAAAATGTAAAAATTTAAGGGCTGCCTCGTGGGATCATACGATTCACAGAGCACACAAGTAAACCAAGGGCACATGTACATGTTAAGCCCCATTAATGGACAGAGTTCTGCCTTTTGCTCCCACACTTCCTGTTGCTGCATTATTTCCTGTCAGGAAATACATATAATTTACTGATTATATATACTTATTTATACTTATTTATATCCCTTATCCGGAAACCCGTTATCCAGAAAGCTCCGAATTACGGAAAGCCCGTCTCCCATAGACTCCATTTTAATCAAATAATTCAGATTTTTTAAACTGATTTCCTTTTTCTCTGTAGTAATAAAACAGAACCTTGTAACTGATCCCAACTTAAATATAAATAATCCTTATTGGATGCAAAACAAGCCTATTGGGTTTAATTAATGTTTTATTATTTTTTAGTAGACTTAAGGTATGGAGATCCAAATTAAGGAAAGACCCCTTATCCGGAATACCCTTGGTCCCGAGCATTCTGGATAAGGGGTACTATACCTGTATATATATATATATATTCCAGTTTGATAAGATACTTTGGTCACTTGATATGGTACAAATTATCTGTTATACGTATTCTGGGGGTATTTAACCATGTCTTGTGATTTGGTATTGGGGAGAAAGGAGAATGATTCTGTGGGTCCCTAGGTAGTGGTAACACTCTTATCATAAGGCATAAGGTGACCTTTCAGCACACTTGGGGCATTTATTAAAAAAAAAATAAAAAAGGAATTATTGTACCAATGGGAAACATAAATCCATCTTAATCTTCCCCCAATAAACATTCAGATATCACATTTTTTAAATGAGTTTGGTGGCCCATTACTGTACGGAATAATCTTCAAGCAACAGGACACTATCTGCACATTATTATTATTATTCAGGGTTGAATTTGCAGCAGCTCGGAATAATCCACATGAAATGAAATTCGATGTTATCAAGCAGGAAGTCAATTTGTAAACACAATGAGCTGGGATTTAAGATGGCCTGGTGGTTTTACCTATATAATGGCACAGTGAGCACCACAACCATCCCCCCTCCCAATCCTGTTTATCAGAACAGCAAAGGGAACATAAACTCACAAACGTTCCCTCTGTTAGCAGCCAAGTTTTATTGGATTCTTACAGGAGACGAGTCAAATATCAGCTTTTTGTGACTTTTTGATGAGGGCCAGTAAAAGATCAGAATGACAATGATGGGACCCGTAATTTAGTTTCAGCAGGTTTTGACGCTGCCGCTTCAAAGGGTCATAGTTATTTAGGGAATATTTATTTTATACATGTAAATAATATTTATATAATACAGGTATGGGATCTGTTATCCAGAAAGTTCAGAATTACGGGAAGGCTGTCTCCCATAGACTTCATTATAAACAAATAATTCTAATTTAAAAAAAAATGATTTCCTTTGTATCTGGAATAATAAAACAGTACCTTGTACTTGATCCCAACTAAAATATAAATAATCTATTTATAATTATAGGCAAATTAGTCATACTGGGTTTAATTAATGTTTGAATGATTTTTTTTAGCAGGCTATACTATGGGTATGGATATCCAAATTACAATCCCTTATCCAGAAAACCCCAGGTCCAAAGCATTCTGGATAACAGGTGCCACACCTGTATCTTAAAGGAGAATTAAACCACCCATAGGCAAAACCCCCCAAAGAATGGCCTTCATTGGCCCCTCCCTGTTCCTTTCCCACAGAGTCTATTAGATGCAAAAGTGTCCCTATTTGGAAAGCTGACCTATAGATGCAGAATAGCACAGAGTACTTCCCAAGCGCCATCTTCTAGGTCTTTGGATTTTATTCGGCAAGTTAGACACTGGCGCATGCGCAGATGGAGCTAGTCTGGGGTTAGCTCTTCTATGATGTCACAGGAAGTGACATCATATAAACAACCATGGTATATGACCCTTCCAGGCCAGGGAAACAATGGTTGTCTTGTATCAACCTGCTTCTTCCGCCAGCCCCCATTATACTGTACTTGAGTAGGTATGATTTCAGAGTTGTATGGATGAAACATGGTAAAAAATGGGCCCACCCACGAGGAGTCTCTCTGGATGTACTGTAGTCAACACAATTTTTGGTACCACATTCTCTAGTTCTAATTGGGTACATCATCTGTGATGTTGGCTTACACACTATAAAACATATGCCCTAACTGTTATTTACAGTACTCTATATGAGTATATACAATTTCAGGCTTGAAATATGCTGGAACTTTGACCCACCCAAGCTTAATCTTATGAATCTTATGAGGCTTTTCTTATGAATTTTGACCTTTACAATGTAAATTGTCTCCTCATCATATTGTTATGTAATTTATGCTGTTCAGTACACATAACCAATTTAAAAAGTGGACCTTACTGAATATCATCAATATTATTAGCACTGTCAAAAAATACCAGCCTTCCTTTCTTTATTATCTGTGTTGCCCATTAAATAGTTAGTTTACCTTTAAATTATCTGTCAGTATGATGTAGACATTGATATTCTGAGACAATTTGCAATTGGTCTTCATTTTTTATGTTTTGTTTTTCATTTATTTAGCTTTTTGCTTAGCATCTCTCCAGTTTGGTATTTCAGCAGCTATCTGGTTGCTAGGGTCTGGTTGCTAGGTAGTGGGTTGAACCAGAGACAGGAATATGAATTGGAAAAGACCCACATAGAAAGATAAGTAATAAAAAGTAACAATACCAATAAAATTGTAGCCTCACCGTACAATAGTTTTTGGCTGTCGGGGTCAGTGACCCCCCATTTGAAAGCTGGAAACAGGCAGAAGAGGAGAGCAAATAATTAAAAAACTCTAAAAAATAAATAATGAAAAACAAATGCAAGTTGCTAGGAAAAGAATATCCTATAACATACCTAAAATGAACATAAACCACCCCTTTAACATTGGCAGTATAATTTAGTAGCAGATTAGTAAAATAACTGCTAGGTGCCTAAACCTTTTTCCCAGTTGACTGGGCCTGATGAACATAGATCACTGTCTGCAGCATGAATAAGGTCCATGATTGATGGTGAGCTGAAGATGTTTAGCTATTACAGGCTTTGTTGATCTTATATTAGATATTAATCACAGGTATTTATCAAAACAGTTTGTTCCGTACAGAGAGATATTGCCCCATTTTGTTCTCATGACCACCCAGTGTGATGACCCCATAGCCCAAAACCCTTGATTTTTAATTGTATAAATTAAATGTAATTTAAATGTCTTCTAAGACACCAGCAACCTCCCACAAACCCTGGTCAGCTATCATTGCTATGGTTATAGCTCTTGAGCAGAGCCTGAAGCAAGGGCATACGTGTAACCTTCACAACTTTCCCTAAACATAATGCTTGGCTTCTGGTATATCATTTCATTTGGCAATCTCATTTCAGCCCGAGGGTGAATTGGGTCTGCAGTGTCAACATAAAGAAAACACACACAGCGAGAGTCGTGTACATATTACTTATCCTTAACGTGGGGGATCTGCCGAGCAACTCTGGGTTTTGACCTGTTTAGTTTTACACACAGCTTCCAGTGAACACACCACAGAGCGAGAGACAGGAAAATATCAGCAATTCGCCTGGGTTTGTGCAAATGTTAATGAAACTCAGCTGGGCTCATACTTATAAAGGCAGGCTGAAACGGAGTTCCACACAGAGCCGAATGCAGCCTTCCCCTGCTCTGAAAGAATAACATTCCCAGTACATTCCTTGATTAGTCAAGACTCTTTAATGAGAGCTACTTCAAAGTGATTGGGGTTTGAATATTACAAAATCTGAAAATTTCACATCAAAATAAAAAGAAGCATTAGAGCTGAGATAATGGGCCTCCTTTAGAAATCATAGGGACCTGAATGATGGACCAACCAGGAGCTGACCTTGCACCATTATCCCTAAACACTTTCCCGATCCACCTATAAACAACATTTATATCCTGAGCCATGAGAACCATAAATTACATTTGACCCCCAGTTATCACTATTTTGGTGCAAGTATGGGATCCCTTATCCGGAAACCCGTTATCCCGAAAGGTCCGAATGAGGGGAAGGTCATCTCCCATAGATTTTTAAGAATGATTTGCTTTTTTCTCTATAATAATAAAGCAGAACCTTGTACAGTTCTTGATCCCAACTTAGATATAATTAATCCTTATGGGAGGCAAAACAATCCTATTGGGTTTATTTAATGTTGAAATCATTTTTTTGTAGACTTAAGGTATGAAGATCCAAATTACAGAAAGACCCCTTATCAAGAAAACCCCAGGTCCCGAGCATTCTGGATAACAGGTCCTATACCTGTACTAAAACTATTCTTTTTTTAAATAGCTTATATTTTTATTTACACCATATAAATAAGCTGTTGCAAAGCCATGGGATCAGCAATTCATGTTAAAACTGGACATAGACACACATATACATAGCACAAAACATTTATATTGTGTGTAAGAACATGTTTTACTTCTTACATAGAAAGACAAATGGGATCCAAATTAATGGCTTCCTACAGAACTTTACCAAGAATACTGAATATGAATAACATGTATGAATATACATAACATACATATACAAACAATAGCCGGATTAAGCCAGCTTGGCCAGTGGGGAGTTACTAGGGGTTGTAGTTTTGTGACAGCTTTCCTATTAAAGACCTATTCCTGGAGTTGAGTTTCAGCATTAAACTATAGGTTACCCCCTTAGATGTTGCTCTGAAGAGTAACTAAAGACAATTGGATTGGCTACAAACAGGCTAGAAGTGGCCAGTAAATTACCTTAATTATCCTGAATTTCCCAATGGATAACCAAATGATGGTGTTTGTAAGTGGCACAATAAGGTCCTCCTTGCATCCTTAATTGTTTAAAGGATCTACCTATACTGTATACAGTCAAGTAAACAACAAATGTCTGTGCTTTCCTGTTACCATATTTACACTTTTTGCAAAGATCATTCATCTGGGCAAAGAGCAGGTTGTATTGATTGAATTTCAGGAACTCTTTCTTACAGAGTAATGAAAGGCAAGAAAGTCTTTCTCACTGTAGCAGAAGGGTCAGAAGGTAAAAGGGACCACAATACAATGGCTGATTGCTGAAACTATATCTAGGGCTATCACCCAGCAGGTATTTTACCAGCCCAGCTCTCTAAATGACATCTGGCAATGTTATTGATAGGCAAGGGAGGGATATAGGAGGGGGGGGGGAGCACTTATTAAACCAAGCACTGTCTTGCAGAAATCCCCTGCAGAATGTCAGTGCATTGTGTGAATAAGCGGCCTTACCTGCACACTGCTTCATGGCATTTAGGTAGAAATTAACAGCACTTACAGCCCACTCTTCTTCCCACTCTACCCTTTTCCTTCTTGTATTAGACCTGTAGATCATGTTTGAGCCTTAGTCTGATATTCCATTCACTGTATAAAGCAGGTTGAAATGTCTACTCTATTAGCCCACACCATTACTTGTCTTGCTAAAATGAACACTTTTAGTAAAGTAGGTACTTTCTTTTGTTTGAACAAGTTTCCCCTATTCTCCGCACAGTAGGTACATACAGTATCTCTGGGAAACAGGCTTGGATGACCTGTGAGCCATCTGAACTACAACAGTACAGAACTACAGTACAGCTGTACTACTGGGGGCTAACATGAGTCCAAAGGGAGCCTTTTGTATGCAAGGTATTGTGTAGCTAGTGCAACATGCATTTGTATACCTTTTCCATATCCATATTTTGTGTGGACAGAGTTTTTTCACAAAATGGCACCCATCTACCCATCTATACACACAGCTTGGACAAGCACAATATCCAAGATGATAGTGTTGCTAAGATCTAACATTAGTATAGGTAACTACGTGTTTGCATTTTAATGTAGTCCAGTGATGAGTCTTATGAGTCTATTATTCTTATTTTGATGTGACTCTATGTGGTAGCACCTGGCTCTTTGTTTGTGGTTTTAGGTAGTGTGCTGCCACCACACACTTTTTTATACATGTATATGTGTATTACAGGTATGGGATTTCTTATCTGGAAACCCTGAAAGCTCCAAATTACAGAAAAGCCATCTCCCATAGTGTCCATTTAAAGCAAATGGTTTAAAAATGGTTTCCTCTTTCTCAGTACAGTACCCTGTAATTGATGGTAACTAAGCTGCATGAATCCATCTTCATGGTTTAATATTGAAATAATTTTTAAAAAGGTTTTAGGTATGGAGAGCAAAACTACTGAAAGATTTTGGGAATTCTGGAAAACCCCTGATCCCGAGCATTCCAGATAACAGATCTTATACCCGTACTAATGAAACATGGGGCCTGGGTTCATAATCAATCCCTTCTGGTATATGTATGAATGTTAATGGCATTCTGATGCAAAAAAATACATAAATACATGAAGGGGTTGTTTTATTGAACTTTTTAGTATGCTGTAGTGTTATTCTAAATCAATTTGCAATTGGTCTTCATTTTTAATTATTTGTATTTCTTGAATTGTTTAGCTTTATATTCAGCTAGGATGCAAATTACCCTAGCAACCAGGCAGTGGGTTCAATGACAAACTGGTGTGCTATGAGAAAATTGACCACCAAAGTGGCTATATTTTCTAACCAGCAAGCTTGGGTATGAAGTTAGATGTTCGCGTGCTAGAACCACACAGCCTACCCCAGGGCTCCAAAACATTCTATTTACTGTTTAGTAAGATTGGAGATAAATATCACTGGTGATGTTACCCAATCAGATCTTTGCTTTAGTCTTAATAAACACACCCCTATGTGTGCATTATGTTAAACCATGGGTTTCACATTTACTGTTCAGAAACCCTGCACTAAACTAGTCCAACAAGAACATTTAGCTTAACTTCTAAAGGCCAGCCAGTGAGCAAAGGCCAGTTTTGTTAAAGGAGACATAGCCTATAAAAATGATGAATGTACCAGTGAATTATACTCCTCTAGATATAGAAGGATTGTGCTTAAAAAAGTTGTGTTTCAGACTGATTTATTGAGAAATTCCACCAAAACCCACTAGTCCCGCCCATCTGTTCCACTTCCTGCTGCCTGAATTCTCTGGATGAGCTGGGGATCCGGCGGCCCTCAGTAACCGGCACTGTAGGATAGAAACCTATCAGCAGCTAGGCTGACCTGATAGGGAACTGAAGCCTGTCTTTGCTTGTGTGAGTGCAGGGCTGTGATTGGCTCTCCCCTCCTACTGGGCTTCTGGCAGGCATCATTAGGACACGCCCACCCCTCATTTGAAACACAGACAGGGACCTGAGAAAAGCTAGAAGTAACGATTTAATAGACAGGCAGCGGAAACAACACAGTATATGAGCTATTGAACGGAATAAATAAACAATAGTGACATCCATTGTAAAGGTGGTGTCTTTAATGAATGTGTTTTTGTGGTTTGGACAGGAAAATATTTAAGACAGGAAAGTCACACGCCAGATCGATGAGTCCCTTTTTGGAATCTTTGCTGTTTCAAATGAAGTGCCGGATTGGGAGATGCATGGCCATGTGAGGCAAAGAGCAGGGCCATTACTAATACCCGTACAGAGATAAATATGGTCGGAGCCAAACCATCCGGCATCCTGCGAAAGCATCTCATACCTGTTTGCTAACCAGAGAATATAAACAGCCTTTGAAAACACAAAGACAGATGTTAAATCAATAGTCCGTATGCTGAAGAACCTAGCACATTTATCCCCGGCGAAGACCTTTGACTTATTAATTTCATTCCCCATGGTAGTTCGCAGTATGTTATTCTCCTGCAAAGTTCCAATACGTCATTATCTGCTTAGCTGGATTTGAGCAGCTTGGAATATTGGAACAAAGACACAGAATGTTATGGGATATAAAAGCCAACTCTGCCGCTCACATTGGCTTTTCTGCATTTGCTGTCAAATGTCAGGCTCTTGCTGATTCCTACACGTTGCTTTTGTTCATCTAATGAAAAGTAATCCTAAAGCCTTAGGTGGGGAACACATTTTTAGTAGTGGCAATGCCTGAGAAGATCCCTTATATATTTAAATTAGGTTGTTGGAACATGGGAACAGGGGGAGCAACATTTATATAAAGCATTACTGATGTACTATTGTCACTATCCCTACTGATAAAGTTACTATCGTTATACATACTTACCCTTAATTCATGGTCCCTTACCAGAGGCTATTATCCCACTGCTACTATAGGCACCATCTCTCCCTACTATACCTGCTATCCCACAGCCACAGTCCCTTCCCAGAGGCTATTATCCCACTGCTACTATAGGCACCATCTCTCCCTACTATACCTGCTATCCCACAGCCACAGTCCCTTCCCAGAGGCTATTATCCCCCCACTGCTACTATAGGCACCATCTCTCCCTACTATACCTGCTATCCCACAGCCACAGTCCCTTCCCAGAGGCTATTATCCCCCCCACTGCTACTATAGGCACCATCTCTCCCTACTATACCTGCTATCCCACAGCCACAGTCCCTTCCCAGAGGCTATAATCCCCACTGCTACTATAGGCACCATCTCCCCCTACTATACCTGCTATCCCACAGCCACAGTCCCTTCCCAGAGGCTATTATCCCACTGCTACTATAGGCACCATCTCTCCCTACTATACCTGCTATCCCACAGCCACAGTCCCTTCCCCTGCTATCCCACAGCCACAGTCCCTTCCCAGAGGCTATTATCCCCCCACTGCTACTATAGGCACCATCTCTCCCTACTATACCTGCTATCCCACAGCCACAGTCCCTTCCCAGAGGCTATTATCCCCCACTGCTACTATAGGCACCATCTCTCCCTACTATACCTGCTATCCCACAGCCACAGTCCCTTCCCAGAGGCTATTATCCCCCCCACTGCTACTATAGGCACCATCTCTCCCTACTATACCTGCTATCCCACAGCCACAGTCCCTTCCCAGAGGCTATTATCCCCCCACTGCTACTATAGGCACCATCTCCCCCTACTATACCTGCTATCCCACAGCCACAGTCCCTTCCCAGAGGCTATTATCCCACTGCTACTATAGGCACCATCTCTACCTACTATACCTGCTATCCCACAGCCACAGTCCCTTCCCAGAGGCTATTATCCCCCCCACTGCTACTGTAGACACCATCTCTCCCTACTATACCTGCTATCCCACAGCCCCAGTCCCTTCCCAGAGGCTATTATCCCACTGCTACTATAGGCACCATCTCTCCCTACTATACCTGCTATCCCACAGCCCCAGTCCCTTCCCAGAGGCTATTATCCCCCCACTGCTACTATAGGCACCATCTCTCCCTACTATACCTGCTATCCCACAGCCACAGTCCCTTCCCAGAGGCTATTATCCCCCCACTGCTACTATAGGCACCATCTCTCCCTACTATACCTGCTATCCCACAGCCCCAGTCCCTTCCCAGAGGCTATAATCCCACTGCTACTATAGGCACCATCTCACTGGTACTTGTTACCAAATATCACTTAGCAGTTCTGCATCCTTTATATGACTAACATTCCCAGAATCTTTCTGAACAGCTGAACAGGGGATGCTGGGTAGTGTAATGCTGTACCTTTCCCTGGGAAGGTTTACATCTCAGCTAAACCAAATGTGTTTATTTATCATTTTTGTCCACATTCCTATTCAGCAGGAAGCCAGATTTTATAGACATCATATATATAACTCATAAGTAGCTCCTGTCTATTTTCATTTTTTTAATGTAGCTTGGCAGGGTTAGCTGGAAAACAGAGACAAAGTCGGGATCAATATAGACAATACACTTTATGGGTACACCTTTACAATCCTTGTGTGTTGAATATAAATAATGTCTTCTTATTGCCCATCTATTTGTGCTAATCAGAATACTATGGTAAAGGCACCATCTACTTTTCTGTGAAAGTCTCACTGCCTAGGACAGTGGGTAATGGAATTCAATGAAGATTTTACTGTATTTTAGGATCCTTTTGTCTAGAATGATGGGGCCCACAGTTCTTGCTAAACAAGTGAAATAAGAAGGGATATGTTATTGTGTTGTCATTGAGTTTGCTGACCATATATACAACCAGGAATAAGTTAAGGTATATTTTGTGTTGTGATAACTTAATGTTTTTTACTACGAGTAATTGTATTTGTATGACAAGAGCAAAAGCCCTATGACCAGAGACATTGCAGTTCTTTGATACATGGCTTTAGTCTACTTAATCTCCCATAGTTTCTTTCAAGTAACATCTTGTTCTTTTAATCTTTTTGCCCCTCCTATTGAGCTTACTGCGCCAAACTAATGGTTCAGCATCTCTATAACAGTAATGATCAAGGCATTTAAATTTGTCAGAGGAGTCTACCATCTTGGATTCTGTTAGAAGTGTCATTGACCCTGTACATGCTCAGTGGGCTCTGTGGCAGCTGTTATAAAGCTAAGCTTAGGGGTTGTTGCAAATTATCTTTTCATATAAACTGATGCTACAGGGCATATAATGAAAGTCTGATGCTAATTGCACTGGTTTCTGAGCTTCCAGAAACCAAGAAATGTACTTAATGGCCTAGGGCAGGTGGCCTAAATGAGTAAGTGATGGTGGCACAAACCAATGCAAGGGGTGGGGGGAGTAAAAGTAGTCATATGGGAAGATGTATGGATGTAAAGCTACAGGGAGTTTTTTTACCCAAAGGAGCTCATTTTTGAGCTTTCAAAGATTACATTATATCTCAAGAACAGCTTGTTACAGGCATGTTATCTATTATCTGTATTGCTAGGGACCTGAGGTTTCTGAATAAGAAATCTTAACATTATAAACATGGGTTTCTGGATATTAGATCCTGTATTTGTAATAGAAAAGTGCTTCCTGCACCTACAGGACATTGCTTAGCTACATACTGGTTAAAGGCACTGGTCTTTAGCATGTGTTAAGAAAAGCCTTGCTGTCAGCATAAGCTAATACGAGGTCCTTGTACCTCTGCTAACTGGTTTCCAATCTACAAAAAGACTGTTTTGCTCTTGATAGATTTGATGACCAAGTGTCAAAAGAGGACGTGAAGGGTCATTTTCCCTGGAATGGTCAGGTGCTCTTCTCATCCATCATCTTCCTAAGCTCAGAGAATATTGTTGCTGGGTAAAAGGAGAAGATTGGTAACCACTGAAGCATGCAGGGTCCTATAACATTGCACATCTCTTTATATTTCATCATTTCTAGCACATCTACAACATAATGGCAGCTTCTGTACCTGCCCCATAGATAATTATTCAGTGAAGAAAAATGAAGATATTTCTCAGGATTTGTATTAATTTATTTTATTTCTGCACATATAAGCATATAGGTGTATTAATTAGTCATGCTCTATTGAATTATTACCCCAAGAGTTCTGCTTCTTATCAGGAAGACAGACCTCTCCGATCAGCGGCATAACTATGGCATATTTGGCCTCACAGCATGTTTCTTGGGGGGACGGGGGACCAAACTGCACACCAGCCAGGCCCCCAACACATCCCTCTGGAACCTCAAACCACTTCTACCCCCCACTCCCAGCAGCCTTTGCAGGTGTTTTTCACATTTTATTGCTAATTTTCTTAGGTTATTTTATACTCAGAAGTCAATGCCCATACAGTATATCAGGGCAGTCAATTACAAAGCCCATTTATAACTATCAATCGCTCGTAAATCTAGCCTAAGCACAGCATGTTGGGGAATTTATTTATAATTCACTTTTTGATATATTTTGTTGTCAACTTTTGTTCTCACATGTATTGGAAAGCGTTGGTACTCATATATACAAAAAAATGTTGTAATCTGGAATGGGATATATTAAGATTCTATAATATGTATGAGACAACTAGTTTCCACTAAATATGAGCATGCTTGATATCGTATCGAAAATAAAATAAAAACTGCCATTTTGCATTGCATAATGTCTTCAAGAGGTTTGTTATTGACCTGGATCCATGTGCAAAAGCACAAGGGACCACATTCAAGATTATGTTTTGGGCAATGGCATTATAGTAAGTAGGCAAGTAGTAATCACCATGGCTTTATGAAGGACTGATCATGTCAGACAAATGTACATGCTATTAATTAATTAATTAATTGTATTAATTCATTTATTTATTCATTGTATTGATTTAGAAGCTGGAGAGTGGGGTTGCTGGAGATGTGATACATTGGTGCTTTATTAATCTAAGGTCTAGCTGGTCTTTGTAATGGTGTTTAGATGTGTAGATGTGTGGAGTAGGGTTCTTAGTTGCATGCCTCAGGGTTCTGTATTGGGCCATCTTTGATTTAACTGGTTTATTAAGGTCTAGGTTGAGGACACTGGAAACAATCCACCAGGGTTGAAGATGACACAAAACTATTCAGGTCACTTAATTTCTTCCCAGGATGAGGCATTTTTGCAGAGGATCTGAAAAATCGTCAAACTGTGTGGCTAAGGACTCATTTACTGATGGCGGTGAAGCTTGCAAAGTGCAACACAACAACAAAGATCCCCAACACTGCAAAAGAGGCAGTGTATAAAGGATAAATACAATGAATTGGTTTTATATGGAACTTTTTTGTTTTCCTCTGAATCAGCTTGAGGCTAGGTTGGTTTGCTTTGGCAAAAATATTGTAATTGATGGAACCATTATTTTTTTCAATCTCAACTGCTGTGTTTCTATGTTACATGTTATAACTGTATAATACAGGTATATATCTTATCCAAAAATTCATTATCTAGAATCTAGACATAAAAACATGGCAATAGTTTATCAGAGCACAGGTCACAAGACTGAAGGCACATGGGAAACTTAGAATATGGGGCACATTTACTAATCCACGAAAGCTTTTGTTCGGTCCGATTGTATTTTCCGCAACTTTTTCGTACCTTGTGTATTTTTGCCGATTTTTTCGTTATTTTGCGTGACTTTTTCGTACTGTGCGTTAAAAATTACACAATAAAATCTTATTGTCGCGCAGAGTACGAATGTTTCGGATTCATTCAAGCTTCTTTATCGTGATTTTTCTTGGGCCAGGTTGGAGCTGCAGAGTGCCATTGAGCCCTATGGGAGACTTTCCTTGGGCCGGGTTGGAGCTGCAGAGTGCCATTGAGCCCTATGGGAGACTTTCCTTGGGCCGGGTTGGAGCTGCAGAGTGCCATTGAGTCCTATGGGAGACTTTCCTTGGGCCGGGTTGGAGCTGCAGAGTGCCATCGAGCCCTATGGGAGGCTTTCCTTGGGCCGGGTTGGAGCTGCAGAGTGCCATTGAGCCCTATGGGAGACTTTCCTTGGGCCGGGTTGGAGCTGCAGAGTGCCATTGAGCCCTATGGGAGACTTTCCTTGGGCCGGGTTGGAGCTGCAGAGTGCCATTGATTCCTATGGGAGACTTTCCTTTGGCCGGGTTGGAGCTGCAGAGTGCCATTGAGCCCTATGGGAGACTTTCCTTGGGCCGGGTTGGAGCTGCAGAGTGCCATTGAGCCCTATGGGAGACTTTCCTTGGGCCGGGTTGGAGCTGCAGAGTGCCATTGAGCCCTATGGGAGACTTTCCTTGGGCCAGGTTGGAACTGCAGAGTGCCATTGAGCCCTATGGGAGACTTTCCTTGGGCCAGGTTGGAGTTGCAGAGTGCCATTGAATCCTATGGGAGACTTTCCTTTGGCCGGGTTGGAGCTGCAGAGTGCCATTGAGCCCTATGGGAGACTTTCCTTGGGCCAGGCTGGAGCTGCAGAGTGCCATTGAGCCCTATGGGAGACTTTCCTTGGGCCAGGTTGGAGCTGCAGAGTGCCATTGAGCCCTATGGGAGACTTTCCTTGGGCCAGGTTGGAGCTGCAGAGTGCCATTGAGCCCTATGGGAGACTTTCCTTGGGACAGGTTGGAGCTGCAGAGTGCCATTGAGCCCTATGGGAGACTTTCCTTGGGCCAGGTTGGAGCTGCAGAGTGCCATTGAGCCCTATGGGAGACTTTCCTTGGGCCGGGTTGGAGCTGCAGAGTGCCATTGAGCCCTATGGGAGACTTTCCTTGGGCCGGGTTGGAGCGGCAGAGTGCCATTGAGCCCTATGGGAGACTTTCCTTGGGACAGGTTGGAGCGGCAGAGCGCCATTGAGCCCTATGGGAGACTTTCCTTGGGCCAGGTTGGAGCTGCAGAGTGCCATTGAGCCCTATGGGAGACTTTCCTTGGGCCAGGTTGGAGCTGCAGAGTGCCATTGAGCCCTATGGGAGACTTTCCTTGGGCCAGGTTGGAGCTGCAGAGTGCCATTGAGCCCTATGGGAGACTTTCCTTGGGCCAGGTTGGAGCTGCAGAGTGCCATTGAATCCTATGGGAGGCTTCCAAAATCATGCACAGAAGGATCAAAGTTGGAAAGTTTTTCCTGCACTTTACGATTGCTTGGTACGAAAATTTTGTGACTTTCGGATCACCAATACGATATTATTGTGACTAATACGATTTTTTCGTAAGCATATTCATGATATTTGCCATCTTATTCAAATTATTGTATCCAATCGGAATTTATTCCATTCAGGATTCGAACTTGCATTTTCATGAATGTGCCCCAATTTCAAAAATTGATTTTAAAAAATCTGTTCGCTTTTTTGAAAAGGCATTTCAATGTAGAATTCTGTCAGAGGAGCAATATTAACTGATGCATTTTGTAAAAAAAAACTGGTTTTCCCCTGACAGAATCCCTTTAATGCTGGAATCACATGAATCCCACACAGGAATAGGTTGTCTGACAGCATAAAGTGCAAGGAGGTGTGTTAGAAATAAATGACATTTTGCAGGGTATGTAGGGGAAAGCCACAAGGCATATATTCCAGGTGTCTGGGAAAGCCATCAAAGTAGTGGCCTTTGAAAGCCTTTTCTACTAATGCTTATTCTTGATTCCCATACTCAGCCTCTGCTTCTTCCTACCCCCAGCCATTCAACTCTCATAGAAGTTGTCCTCTTTGGACATACGGACAGACTTCCTTAGAGCTGTTGTCAGATAAATGCTGGAAGGCAACAGGTTGCTCATTCCTGATGCAAGGTGCAAGCTCAGCATAGTACGCAGCGTTAAGCTAACATGTACATGCCTTTACAATAAATGTACCTTTCTTATTTCACTTCACTGCTTCTTATTCTGACACTTTCTTTCCTTGTAATACCCTTCCCTCCAGTACATTGTCGAATCCCCCGAGGTATTGAATTTCTTTTTTCCTTTCCTATAACCTGTCCTAGTTTCTTTTGAATTCTCGGAGCTGCGTTTCAGAATCCTACGTGGCGATGCTGGGACACTGGATGCAATTAGCAATATTCAAGTATATTTGTGAGGCTCCGGTATTTACCTTCATTCCATACAAGAGCCTGGCGTGCAATCTATCATTATTATTCTAATAATCTATCATTATAATCCTATTCATCTTTAAACAGATACTTAATTAGAGTAGTTTTCTGTCTCAGGTGTTTGCCAGGCTGCTGAAAGTTACTTTTCTTTTTGCTTTTCTAATCGCCCACACACATTCTCATTAAATAGTCCCAGAGTATTCTAATGCAGCATTGCTATTAAACAATGCTCTGCCTATGAATCTGCATGAGTCACTATGTCACATTATACAATAGACATTGTGCTGCCATAAAGCAACACCTTCATAAGGTATAATCCAAGAAAAAAAATACAAAACTTACCCTGATTTGAGATTAATATGGATAATATGTAGTATAATTAACTATAATAAATACAATGGGTTTAAGCAACTACACGTATGGGATAAGTTATCCAGAATCCTAACTTGAATCTCTCTGCCTTAAATCTAAAAAATGATTTAAACATTAAATAAACCCAATAGGATTGTTTTGCCTACAATAGGGATTAATTATATCTTGGTTGGAATTTAATAAAAGGCACGATTTTATTATTACAGAGAAAAAGGGAGTTATATTTAAAAATGTGAATTATTTGATTAAAATGAAGTCTATGGGAGACGGCCTGACAGTGCAGCGTCAATTACGCAGGCTTCCTTACCTTAGTTCTTTTTCCCCCACCCCCGGTAACTCAGAGACAATAATGGCGTCCAGGAAGGGATATTACAGGCCACAGCTTTATTAACAGAAAATATGTAAATATATAAATACAAAATAATGTATAAAATAATCAACATTTTAACAATAACCATCCATGTTATGCCCATTGAAATGCTTGCCCACTCCAAAGCATGCCATGCCGGCCACCTTCCTCAGCAGCTTTAGGTGGGCAATTGAGAGCAGGCAAGCAGAATCCACTACTCTCCTGGGACCCTTGTATGAGGAGGTTACCATCCACCTTTTGACACCCGTGTGCCAAAACTGGGGCTTAGCCCCCACCTTCCACCAAGCATTCCTACCACAAGCTGTGACAGCATAAACGAACCCCTCCCCAACCTGGACTACCTTGCTATATTCAAGGGCAAGGCGGGTGGGCGGGACAATGCTCCTTGACTTTCCACAAGGTTATGGTACCGCCTCTTCCTGTGCTGTTAGCTTCCCTATCCTGGTCCCCCCTCTTATTTTACAAACCCTCCTCCCCCCTGTCCTGGCCTGTATTAATTAACCCCTTCCACTCCCCCTGCTGTTCCTAGCACCATCAAGCATCCTGCTACCTTATAGGTACGGAGCACCCTTCCTGTAATTCAGAGCTTTCTGGATAACAGGTTTCCAGATAATGGGTCCCAATAATTCTCCCTAGTTCTTACAATAAGAGGGAAAAAAAAGGAAAGGACTGAGAGAGTTAGAAAGTATCTCCCTATATTGTTTACTGTAAGATATTGACATAAAATTGCCACTATATTGTGTATTTTACTGTGAAACTATGAATAGCACTAAAATAAAGGTAAAACTTGGTTCCCACCATCTTAAATAGTATCAGCTAGTGGCATAGTGTGGGGGCTCTGGTTGTAGTAGACTATGCTGGCCATTTGTAATGATGAGCATTTTTGTTTCCAGTGTTATAGTATTCCATTTTCTCAGATTTAGAAAGACAGCAAGTTCTGCTTGGTTGGGGATGGGTTCTTGTTTCCAATGTTGTATCTTAACTTTTACTATGTGAACTTCTAGATGTTTGTGATGGAATTTCTGAGACTCCATGTCTGAATAAGAGAGCTCGCTTATTGCCTTTAGTGGTAAAACACAACTAGTTTTATTATTATTAAGCTGAAGACTTGGGACCAACCTGACATCAATTTAGGACATTCCCACCAGATGTGGGTATGGGAACTTTCATACCCACAGTATCTCCAGCAAGCACTAATAACCATTTGTGGATACATTTTATAAAAATAAGATACCAACAATATAGAGCTTTAGTAATAGTTTCCCAAACTCTAGTTGATTTAGATGTTGCTGATACTAGAAAAAAAGCCAAGTTCCTTTATTTTTTAGTGTAAAAAAAAGAGAGAGATCATATGAAACCACACTATATCTGATAATTACTATAGTACAATATCCCCTGCCTGACTAATATTCATGCATAGTTTACACAATGTCCAGACAGTAAGTTTGAATGCAAGATATTTGAGTGGTAAATGATGTGGAATTAGGGCTGGTTCCACCTGAATTTGGCAGCCATTGCTTATTTACTGGAAATGGGCTTGGGGTATTTACGCCAGTGTTGACTAATTCCCATAATAACAGGTAAATCTGTTTAGGGTTTATCTGAATGGAAATTAAAATATCAGACTTTAAGCATTGTAGTTGATAGTAGCTCAAATTATATTTTGAATATATTATTACTGGATAGAAACCCTCTTTTTTATTGGTTTATAGGAATGATGGTTGTCCATGCAAAGGGCCAAAAGGAACACTATGGAGATTGGTAAAAGAACTGGTAGAATTAAACAGGGTTGCCTTTGACTGATCACAGGGGAATCCTTAAAAAGCAACATGGCATTATGTGGAATGGTTTTACTGCAATAACAAAACACTTACTAATGGTAACAAAAACAATGAAGTGCCATTTATATTTATCTTTGAAATGTACCAAACAAAAAAACTTCTCCACAGGAAATTAGCTGTGAATACAGTTCCTAAGCTGCCAGCTCAAACAAGAACACAATATAATCCATCCATTGTATGATTTAAAGCATATAGTTATTTATATCATACTACTTGCATACCCGACACGGTTCATTTTTATGGAGCTCATTGCTGCCCAGTGCAACATTCTTTTATATTCATACTATGTAATGCTTCCATATAAGACTGAGCAAACTGCAACTAATGGGAACTATGAGCCATTGGCCACTAGTACAGCCAATAATCCAAACGAAGAAAGGGTTGCCTTTTAATCAAGAAAGCCCCCTGAAGAGGTTCTCCTCAAAGAGGCATCTGTAGTCCATGTATCCCAGGGAGTTGTAGTAGCAGTTAGGCTGGCTGCTTTAGGGAACACTTTTCAGAGCGGTCATGTCTTTGACATATTACAGTTGTCTCATAATGTGATGTGACATTGTCAAATAACCCAAATATAAGCTGTTTGGGAAGTTGAGTGATATTCCTCTGCAGTGTGGAGCAGATTGTAGCGCGTACGTGTCCCTAGAGGTAAAAGACAAGTTACATTTGATCTGTGTTATACAAAGACTGGAAATGAGTCCGGTTCTGAATAACTGCCCTTCAGGGACATTGTCTCCATTCTGCTGGACTTAATTATAGGTGGACCTACTCGCTTCTTGCCAGGCTGGGATCAATTTCTTGCTGGATTTACTGTCTTCTTAATGATGCACGGAGAATAAAGTCTTATTATTTCAGGTACATTAATTCTCAGATTTGAAAAATTAACACAGTTTTCCTATTGTTGTTTGTGTTAAGTGTTTTTCAGATGGATGCTAATGAGCGGTCTTGGAAGGTTAAATGTTTCGTTTTTTTTCCCTCACCCATCCTCATGTAGCGTTGAGAAATTTGCATTCCCTGAGGGACAAAGACGTTGGCGCTTAACTGTCCTTAACAAATACATTGGTATCTGATGGCGAAAAATGCTCAAAGTGTTACAGAAAAGTAAAAAGCTCGTCCTCTGATACCAGTCTGGCATGGCACTAAGGAATAAGCTTTACGAAGAATAGGATACTCGTCAAATTAAAAATATTTATTTATATTAGAAGCAACTCATAGATTTTTAGGTTATGCTTTCACCGATCAAACATTTTAGCCTATGCCCTCCCAATCATTCCCATACAATCGCCTGATCCACCTTAATCTTAACCCACTCTGACTAAGCCCATGCAATCCTGCATTATTTAGTATCCTTGGGATGTATGAACATGATGTAGCTGGGTGGAACATGTTTTTAATATGCTACATGGTTAGGGACCAGATTATCATAGGTGGAAAATTACCCCAACTGCTATATATTTATATACAACTGTGTTCTCTTGTTAAAAGACTTCTATTGGTAGCTTAAATCAACAAAAATGTCATCATTCTACCTGACAGATTATTATAAAATGATGATGTCCTCCAAAGAAGTCAGTAGAGCTCTTGTGAAGTCTGTGGGGTCTACAAATCTCTTGCCGAGCCACATCCAACCTATGAGTCTCCAGTTTTAGTAACCCTGCCATAGATGAATCAATAATAGCAAATTTGTCTTATTAGCAACATGATAATGGACAAAAAGAATGAATTTGAGGTTCCAGCCTGTGACAAAATACACCTAGGGGCTGATTTACTAATCCACGAATCCGAATCCCGAAAAATCGGATTGGAAACGAAAATTTTGCGACTTTTTCGTCACCCTCACGATTTTTCATATTCGACTTTTTCGGCACTGTCGCGACTTTATCGTATTTTGCGCGATTATTTAGGCGCCTCCACGATTTTTCCGTATTGCGTGATAATAAACGCCGGTAAAACCAATCCGATTTTTTCGCGACGGCGGCGAAAAAGTTGCGGGAACTATACGAAAAAGTCGCAACGGCGGCGAACAAAATTGCGGGACATACGAAAAAGTTGCGACGGCGACAAAAAAGTCGCAAAAATAGCGATCATTACGAAAAAAACGCGTAATTAGTAAAAAACGCGATTAGTAAATCTGCCCCCTAGTAATGTTAAGCCATTTGGAGCAAACCAAAGGATTTTCCAGGTGGTGCAGCTTTAGAGCCATCATAAGCAGCCCTATGGTTCATGGGCTTATGTTCTATCCTTTAGCATAAAACATATGTGGTAACTGGCAGTGCTAAACCTTTTAACCTGTTCCCATAGAAATCCTATAAAAATATAAATTGACATTTTCCATCACTTTACATAGCAGATGAAATTCCTATTCTTCAGCACAATTTTTTTCTTCTAATTTTACCTCCCATCTCTTCCCCCAGATAATTGTCAATCCGAAACCTGCCAAGGATGCATTTTTGTGCACTGTTTAGTGGAGTAATGACTGCTCATATATGTATGGCCCTACGCAGTGCATTCTATTACTTTTTATGAAATGATCAGTAAATTTTAGCTTATGAATCACTCCAGCGGATCAATGGAAAATTAGGAGGATAGACTGGTAATAGGCTTTTGAGAGCGAAAGATTCTTTTTCATCCAATATAACGATCAACTCCGGCTGAATTTCAATTCTCAAGAAAGAGAGGGGGTGAGTTATTTCCCATAGGGATGGGATTTAATACAAAAAGAATTCATATATCAGAGGGAGAGGAAGAACGTGCTTGAATTCCACAGAATGGTAACGAGGTTATTTGTGGACGTCGGACAGAGTGAGAAGGTCATACTATAAACACATCTCCAAATATCTTGCCTCAAACAGGTTCTTTTTCATTTCATTTATCCTATAAAACTTCCATTTCTAAATGGAAATATCAGCCATACCGCAGTTTGTGACAGGCAATACTTTAATTGACCATGACACAACCTTTCTACACATTGTTGATTGACTTCTTTGAAGTATTGCATGCCCCATTTTTATGTAGCGGTATTACCATTCACTGGCTACATTAGTGGTTTCTCCAACTTTTTGAATGTTCTGATGCTGTGTGTGGAGAGAGATTGCCAGCCAACTTCATGCAGCTCATAGAAACATTTGCAACAGGTGCTCACCCCCCAGTGAAAACTCTTTCAGGAAGACTATAGCATATTCTGAATGATAAAGAATTTCATGAAATAACAGTGCCGTCGTCGGCATTTAGACCATACAGTTGAAACAGAAGAAATCTTGGAAAATTGGTACTTGCTGGGTAATCAGGATTACATTCTGCAACAACTGAAAGAAGCACACAAAGTGGAATGATAATGCTCTATTTTGTATCATTAGAAAGAAAACTCGTACTTTGAGGTTAGAGCATCAGTCAGGTGGTGCTTTATACATTTTCATACATCAGCTGAGAGAATAATATGAGTGATTGGCGAGGCGGTGGCAGGTGAAATGAAACCGCACTAAGCTGACTGAATTCCTCTTTTCCAGGCATGTAATGGATTCATGATTGTCATGGGCCAGTGTTTCATGGTTTTCTGCAACTCAAAGAGTTGCTAAGAGTTGCTGATTTCTGCTGTAGGTGGTTGTTCTTTATAGGATAAAGTTATGTTATTTTCCCACCGTGCCCTTATCCTTAGGCTCAGAGCAGATTGACCATACATGATAGAATGAGAACAAGTAGCAGATTATGTCCTCCGGTGACTGTTTGTATACATTGTTGTGTCACGCACACAAATTACATTAGGATCTCTAAAGCCCACATGAATTTTTCTCTCTGAATTTCTAGAGATATTCCGCAAGCTGAATTTCTTGATATCAGGTTAGTAGTGGAATAACTCGCTGCATATTGGTTTAGCACACATAGAAATATGGCATACAGTAATTTGGGGTAAAAGGTTGATGGGCATCTTGTGGTTTCTCAGTTGTAGAACCACAAACAAGGTGAAGCAATAACAATTTCATGGAAACAGGTTCCTGTTTATAAAACCTGATGCATAATTATCTGAGCTATTGGCACGTGGACTAAATGACTGGGCACTGTGCAGTTTGCCCATATACTGTACATATTTATACAGAAGGAAAACCGGGGCTACTTCTGCAACTGCCAATAGCCCAACAGGATTTTTGCAAAGAGCTTTGGCAGATAAATTGTTCAGTGCAATATATGCCCAATAAACAGTAATCATGTATGGTAAGCATGTATGGTTACCCCATAAGACTGATGCCTCGGTTCATTTATTGGGTTTTCACTCTATATACTGCTAATTTTTCGAAACACTGAACTCTTCTTGGATAGGCTGGTTTATTTGCCGGACCCTACAGTACACCATTATTTTCAGGACCTCTTTAGAGACCACATTACCTAAATCTGTCATCAAAAAGTTGATGATCAAATCTCAGCATTGGGTGTAAAATATAGCATGACCGAGACACTTTTAGTACTGGCTCAATTTCTTCCTGATGACAAAGTTAGTCTTTTTCTATGCAGTTACCAAGTTTTGTCTGATAACAGACACCAAGTTCACCCCTTCAAAATGACCCCAGTATGCATTTGTAGTGCATACAGCAACCCCAACTTTGATAGTCTTTTCTCAGAGCTTAGTTCTTTCATACTATTTTCTTATCAGCCATACAATCTGCATCTGACTTTAATACTAATAAACCAAGCAGAATATGGAAATTATAGCCTAGTAACAGATTAGTTGGAAATACTGGGACATTGTGTACTTGTTGTTAGTCCCTTAATACATGGCATTTATTTCCTCAACTACAGCCCATAATACATTAAATAAATGTACTCAGCTACAGCCCATAATATATGAAATGCATCTACTCAACTACAGCCCATAATACATGAAATGCATCTACTCAACTACAGCCCATATGCATTTACCCAACTGCAGCCCATAATGCATGGAATGTATTTACCCAACTACAGCCCATAAAACAGGGAATGCATTTACCCAACTACAGCCCATAAAACAGGGAATGCATTTACCCAACTACAGCCCATAATACAGGGAATGCATTTACTCAACTGCAGCCCATACTGCATGGAATGCATTTACCCAACTACAGCCCATAATACAGGGAATGCATTTACCCAACTACAGCCCATAATACAGGGAATGCATTTACCCAACTACAGCCCATAATACAGGAAATGCATTTACCCAACTACAGCCCATAATACACAGAATACATGTGTTTAGCTATAGCCCATAATACACGGAATACATGTGTTTAGCTATAGCCCATAATACACGGAATACATGTGTTTAGCTATAGCCCATAATACACGGAATACATGTGTTTAGCTATAGCCCATAATACACGGAATACATGTGTTTAGCTATAGCCCATAATACACGGAATATATTTATATGCATTTGTATCTTTTAGTCTCATTATGGTTGCATGACACATTTGCACAAAGCAGGCTCATCCTTATGTGTAAATAAAGATAATGAAGTGATCACATGCATCAGTAGCAATATCTGCTGAAAGAAAATCATGTTGTTAATAATAATAAAATTATATAAATATTATACAGGCCATTTGTTGTGTCACCAGGCTCTACTTGACCTCCGTTATCCCATATAATTATTCTTTTTTTTCCCCCCTACCGTTCTGCAGATGCAATGGTTTTCTTTGCTGCATCCAATTAAATGCGAAAGCCTGCATCAGACTCATATGTTACATCCTGATAAGGCTTGGCTCTGGCTCGCCCCACTATCTAGAGGCTGGCTGTGATAAAATTCTTTGTCTACAAGTCATGTACCTATAGTAAAAGTCATGTTTCTTCTCCTGAAATAAAACAAACTTTTTTTGCCGAGTGAATAAAGATTCATTACAGCTCAGGGCCATTGTAGTGAATATCTCTGCTCCCTTTATGCTTGTATTATGCTAGCAAAAATACATCGTTTCTGGGCCAAGGAAAGAAAATTTAATTTTATATCTTGTTAAAACTCAACAAGAGCCCCTCAGCTCCCCCGTTACGCCTGTCTCTTTTTATGCACTGTAATCAGAAAATCTGATGGCTGCGGATCAGGCGATTTGTAAACGGAGCCTTGCGTTTTCCTTGCACAATGCTGGCTTCAGTTATTACAAGAATTAACATTTAAAAGGAAGAAAGTCAGGCGTGAGAATAATGGTGGGATCCAATAGCAGATTCCAGGGTTTATTGCCTACAGTAGCCAATCAGCAGGTAGCATTTACTGGACTACAGTGAAAATCCGATTGGTTACTAAGCATAAAATAAACTTTGCAGCTCTAATTGAAGTAAGGTTTTATTAATATACCTTTAGATTGTAAGCTCTTGTAAGCAGGGCTCTTTAATCTATTTTTTTTATTCTTTAACCCTGGGACAGGGACAGTTGCTAGAATAAATATTATTCTTGTATTTTTTTTTGTACTATATTAAATAAAATAACAACCAAAATATGAAGTACCGATATAGGACAAAATCATATTAAAATAACATGAACTTATAATATGCCATAATAAATTATAATATTAAAGTTAACCAACATACATACCTGTACAGGTATAGGACCCATTATCCAGAATGTTCGGGACCAAGGGTTCTTTCCGTAATTTGGATCTCCATACCTTAAGTCTACTAAAAAATCAATTAAACATGAACATAATTTTTTACATCCAATAAGGATTAATTATATCTTAGTTGGGATTAAATACAAGGTACAAGGTATAGGACCCCTTATCCAGAATGCTTAATATGATTAACATATGTTGATTTGATGGAGCTGCAACATAAATAGAAACTAGACCTACAAACAGTGTCATAGATAGGGGATATCCTGAGACATATGTCCCTGGGGTCCTGGTGAAAATCCAGAATGTTCGGGACCAAGGGTATTCCGGATAAGGGGTCTTTCCTTAATTTGGATCTCCATACCTTAAGTCTGCTAAAAACATTAATTAAACCCAATAGGATTGTTTTGCATCCAATAAGGATTATTTATATCTTAGCTGGGATCAATTACAAGGTACTGTTTTATTATTACAGAGAAAAAAAAAATGGTTTTAAAATTCTAAATGGATTAAAATGGAGTCTATGGGAGACAGGCTTTCCGTAATGTGGAGCTTTCTGGATAATGGGTTTTCCAGATAACGGATCCCATACCTGTAACTAAATCTAGAATCTAAGATTATGCTGGATCACTTTGTATTAATTCCTTTATGAAGTATTTCTCTAACTTGTAGTCGTTCCAGAAATATTTTCCAGTATTCTAGCATTTTGACGCTAATAATAATGTGTTTCCATAAAATAGATCCCATACCTGTACCTGTTTGTGTTAAGTAGGCATAACAGAGGGCAGCCCCATTTACCCCAGGGAAGTAATGCATTATGGGTTGCAGAGGGATGGGGCTGACTGCCCTGGGCAGATCTGGGCACAGCCGGAATCAGTAAGGGTAATATTCATTGTCAGTATCTTACCAATATCATTAACAAATTCTAGGGTTTGCTTAGAGCACATGTGTCAAACACAGGTCTCTTTTTGTTGGGCCATAAAGGGGTGGTTCACCTTTAAATTAATTTTAAATACGTTATAAAATGTCCTTTTTCTAGAAACTTTGCAATTGATCTTTATTATTTATTCTTATATTTTTCGAGTTTTTTGCCTTCCTCTTCTACCTTTTTCCAGCTTTCAAATGGGAGTCACTGACCCCAGCAGCCAAAAAATAATTGCTCTCTGAGACTACAATTTTATTAATATTGTTACTGTGTATTACTTAGCTTCCTATTCAAACACCCTTCTTTAATTATTCCAGTCTCTTATTCAAACTACTGCCTGGTTACTAGGGAAAATAAGACCATAGCAACAAGACAATTGTTGATATACCAAACTGGGGCTGATGATAAAAAAGCTAAATAACTGAAAAACCATAAGAAATAAAGACCAATAACAAATTGCCTCAGAATATCACTGTCTTCATCAAACTTAAAGTTAATTTAAAGGTCAAGCTACCCCTTTAATACAGAGTATCCTGGCTAAACTGCCAAGGAGCATTGAATATGTTTGAATAACATCCGTCACTATTAGTTCATTACCTTAATGACATATGGTTCATTCCTGTGCTGGTCTGCGTATACTTAAGGAGTTATGGGACATACTGAATCTTATTGTCAGTGGCGTAACTATAGAGAAAGCAGACCCAGCGGTCGTGTGGGGGTGGGGCTCGGAGGGTGGGGGGGTTCTGCTTCCTGTATTGGGCAGGGGGGGCAGCTGCTAGGTACCTGTGCATGCCGGGCCCCTCCAAAGACTTGTTTGCAGGGGGGCCCAGCACATTCTAGGTACGCTGATGCTTCTTGTATCACCCCTTCTATTCTCTATCGCAAATTTGGGCAATAACTAATGGTAGTGATGTATGAGATGCACCCACAAAAGCTGGGAAGTGATCTCCATATGAGAATGACATGAGGCATCTTTGATGCAGAGTTACTGTATTACTGTTATCAGGAATCATAATCCCCTCCCTCCCATCAACATTATTAACAGGTAATAGCAATGGGACTGATTGCTCTAAACATTTCCCTATTACTTTGTATTATTAAGATTCCTGCCATTCAAATTCCACCTCGAAAATAACACTTAGCGGGATGTGCATTGTTTCCTATTGATTTGGACCCACGTGGATCACGATTTGCATCGATCCACATTTATTCGAATTGATCCGCAGGCCAGTCTTCGCGGTTCTGCTTTATTCTAACACAGGGAGCCCTACAGACTTACTTGCTAAGCTCCCACTCCCAGCACCAACTGCCCAGGGCCTGTTCTGATTCATTAGCAGAACAAAGCAGCTGTTTCCTACATCTGGGATACCTACATCTGGGATACCTACCCTGTGCTCGGCTCTATACAGCCCTCGGCACCTAAGGTCTCATAGAGCCGTTGTTCAAGGAAAGATGTCTGCCAATGCTCCCTCTTGTGGTGCAATCAAATAATAAACGTACAATGATAGCAACATAGAATACGCAGCAAATATTACAGGTTGTACGGCAGTGGGTTTGTATTTGTTTATAATACACGTGTCCTAGTGGCTAAATCCATAAGCAGTGACTGATCTCCCCATGCCCTTGTCTTGTCTCTCTTCCCGCTGGCTACTAATCAACTGCATCAAACAGAATTACAGGCCTGCTGCAGAAGCACAACTCCCAGCATTCCCAAGGGGGCTGTTAATTATATGTTCTAGTATCGGATTTCCCACCGCATGCATTGCTGTAGGTTTGGGGGATGTAAATTCTACAATTTTAAATCTCACACGGGATTATTTTCTTGGGTTTTCCGCTGACTTTTGTCGTTTGCATGCCAGAGATAGACCTGGTAGAGCTGCCTTGCTTTGAGCACCCTGCAGTATAAACCCAACACCCAGAAGAAAATACACCCCACTTCTTTAAAAGACAAGCCAACCCTATACTATTTAACAGCACAATACAAATGGGCCACTTATTATTATTATTACTATTTATATAGCGCCATCAATTTATGCAGCGCTTTACAGAATAGTACCGTCCATAGCAGGGCCGGAACTAGGGGTAGGCAGAAGAGGCAGCTGCCTAGGGCGCAACGATTGGGGGGCTACTTTGTCATTGCCTCCGCCGCTTGTCATTAGCGGTGGAGGCAATGACCGATCTAATTGCACTGCCCCCCCCTGCACCTCCTCCTGTGCTTTGGCGCACATGCGCCGTTCGGGGGCGGGGGGCGGAGTTGGCTGACCGGGTTGCCTAGGGCGCCCGGTCGGCTTGGCCCACCCCTGCTCCATAGCATCCATTATATCCTTCCAGAAAAGCCTTCTTTATTCTGTTGTACCCCAGGGGTAAGGGAATGTGGCTGTGGAATAAGTCCATAAGCACAATTTCTCCTCCCTATAGGACAGGCCGTGGGCATTTTTCCATTTAAAACCCTCCCTGTCCCACCTTCTGAATGCAGAGATGGGCAGTGTAGTTGGTAGTCACCATCTTGGACAATGCACATCCTAAAGCGGTCACAACTGGCAAGGTTTATCCTCCACTTATTTTCCTTTAGACAGATAGAAATGAGAGAAAGCATAGAATACTTATCTGCAGCTATACAGAATGGAAGGAGCTGCCATGTTACTGCTTCTGGGTAGATGAGTTTATAAAGGTATTACCCCAGAGGCCATACACAGGGGGCATGGTTTGGGGCAAGAAATATAGCTGCTCAGAATCATTTTTAAGCATATAAATTAAATAACATTGAAAATAATCCCCATATGTAATAAAAGGCACTAAGTTTGCCCAGGATCAGTAACGCATAGCAACCAATAAGATGCTTGCTTTTAAACAGGAAACCAGTAAATACTACCTGCTGATTGGTCGCAATGGGTTACTGCTCCTGGGCAAACTTAGTGTCTTTTATTACATAACCCCCAAAATGTTTTGTGTTCAAAATGTGCTAAAATGTCTCTATAAACAAAAATCAATGAAATATATGCCGTATTTTTATCCCGAAATCATGTACAGGTATCGGACCCCTTATCCGGAAACCCGTTATCCAGAAAGCTCCGAATTACGGAAAGCCCGTCTCCCATAGACTCCATTATAAGCAAATAATTCAGAATTTTAAAACTGATTTCCTTTTTTTATGTAGAAATAAAACAGAACCTTGTAATTGATCCCAACTAAGATATAAATAATCCTTATTGGATGCAAAACAATCCTATTGGGTTTAATTAATGTTTTATTAATTTTTTAGTAAACTTAAGGTATGGAGATCCAAATTATGGAAAGACCCCTTATCCGGAATACCCTTGGTCCCGAGCATTCTGGATAATGGGTCCTATACCTGTATTAAGTGTATTCCTACTACCTTGCTCTAAAATATGTTCACAATAAATAGGAGTAAATTTTGGGCAGCTGGTAAAATAATGTTGTATGTTGCACAAAGTTGCATCCTATTCGTGGGATCCCCTTCCTGTCTGACATCAGTGACATCAGTGCCGGTGGCTCATACATGTTGTTGGGCACTTTATTGGACTCGGTTGTGAATTATTTAGGGGCAAATTAGCTCAAAAGCAGTAGCTGACAGACACCAATCAGCAGTTAGCTTTAATCAACCTTGAGCAGTTAGAATGATGTATTCAAATTTCTGACTGGCTGCTGGGAGTTACTGCATTGGTACAACCATGCATTATTATTCCTTTAGCAAAAAATGTGCTGACGGAGATAGTATTGTCTGCATTATTAACCCATTCAGTATGTCCCAGTTTGAAGAGGATAGTAAACGTAACTGAATCCATGCAGATAGTATGTCGGTGTGTATATGTTAGTGCACTCCTGCGAGTCTTTACCTGTCCCTTCCTAGAGGGCTTAGCCAAGCCCCTACTTATGCCGGAGATTGATAGATATAATGTGCCACATTACCAATTAAAAAGAAAATCAAATTGCAAATAAATAAAGACATCTGTTCTACAGCACATTGTCTCTCTGTACTTAGGGGAAATTGGTTATTGATCTTGCCAACTATGAACAACTGTTCCTGGTGACATGCACAAATGTATGCGTTACTTTTTATTAAATGTGGGGAGTGGATTTTGTCAGTGGAAGGTACAACTAGTTCTCTTCTGCCTGGATTTTTTTAACCCTTTAAACAGAGTAGTCTTTATGGAGTATCCAAAAGGAGATGGTGCCTATAGTAGCAGTGGGGGGATAATAGCCTCTGGGAAGGGACTGTGGCTGTGGGATAGCAGGTATAGTAGGGAGAGATGGTGCCTATAGTAGCAGTGGGGATAATAGCCTCTGGGAAGGGCCTTTGGCTGTGGGATAGCAGGTATAGTAGGGAGAGATGGTGCCTATAGTAGCAGTGGGGGGATAATAGCCTCTGGGAAGGGACTGTGGCTGTGGGATAGCAGGTATAGTAGGGAGAGATGGTGCCTATAGTAGCAGTGGGATAATAGCCTCTGGGAAGGGCCTGTGGCTGTGGGATAGCAGGTATAGTAGGGAGAGATGGTGCCTATAGTAGCAGTGGGATAATAGCCTCTGGGAAGGGACTGGGGCTGTGGGATAGCAGGTATAGTAGGGAGAGATGGTGCCTATAGTAGCAGTGGGATAATAGCCTCTGGGAAGGGACTGGGGCTGTGGGATAGCAGGTATAGTAGGGAGAGATGGTGCCTATAGTAGCAGTGGGGGGATAATAGCCTCTGGGAAGGGACTGTGGCTGTGGGATAGCAGGTATAGGAGGGAGAGATGGTGTCTATAGTAGCAGTGGGATAATAGCCTCTGGGAAGGGACTGTGGCTGTGGGATAGCAGGTATAGTAGGGAGAGATGGTGCCTATAGTAGCAGTGGGATAATAGCCTCTGGGAAGGGACTGGGGCTGTGGGATAGCAGGTATAGTAGGGAGAGATGGTGCCTATAGTAGCAGTGGGATAATAGCCTCTGGGAAGGGACTGGGGCTGTGGGATAGCAGGTATAGTAGGGAGAGATGGTGCCTATAGTAGCAGTGGGGGGATAATAGCCTCTGGGAAGGGACTGTGGCTGTGGGATAGCAGGTATAGGAGGGAGAGATGGTGTCTATAGTAGCAGTGGGATAATAGCCTCTGGGAAGGGACTGTGGCTGTGGGATAGCAGGTATAGTAGGGAGAGATGGTGCCTATAGTAGCAGTGGGATAATAGCCTCTGGGAAGGGACTGTGGCTGTGGGATAGCAGGTATAGTAGGGAGAGATGGTGCCTATAGTAGCAGTGGGGGGGGGGGGGGGATAATAGCCTCTGGGAAGGGACTGTGGCTGTGGGATAGCAGGTATAGTAGGGAGAGATGGTGCCTGTAGTAGCAGTGGGGGATAATAGCCTCTGGGAAGGGACTGTGGCTGTGGGATAGCAGGTATAGTAGGGAGAGATGGTGCCTATAGTAGCAGTGGGATAATAGCCTCTGGGAAGGGACTGTGGCTGTGGGATAGCAGGTATAGTAGGGAGAGATGGTGCCTATAGTAGCAGTGGGGGGATAATAGCCTCTGGGAAGGGACTGTGGCTGTGGGATAGCAGGTATAGTAGGGAGAGATGGTACCTATAGTAGCAGTGGGGGGATAATAGCCTCTGGGAAGGGACTGTGGCTGTGGGATAGCAGGTATAGTAGGGAGAGATGGTGCCTATAGTAGCAGTGGGGGATAATAGCCTCTGGGAAGGGACTGTGGCTGTGGGATAGCAGGTATAGTAGGGAGAGATGGTGCCTATAGTAGCAGTGGGATAATAGCCTCTGGGAAGGGACTGTGGCTGTGGGATAGCAGGTATAGTAGGGAGAGATGGTGCCTATAGTAGCAGTGGGGGGATAATAGCCTCTGGGAAGGGACTGTGGCTGTGGGATAGCAGGTATAGTAGGGAGAGATGGTACCTATAGTAGCAGTGGGGGGATAATAGCCTCTGGGAAGGGACTGTGGCTGTGGGATAGCAGGTATAGTAGGGAGAGATGGTGCCTATAGTAGCAGTGGGGGGATAATAGCCTCTGGGAAGGGACTGTGGCTGTGTGATAGCAGGTATAGTAGGGAGAGATGGTGCCTATAGTAGCAGTGGGGGGATAATAGCCTCTGGGAAGGGACTGTGGCTGTGGGATAGCAGGTATAGTAGGGAGAGATGGTGCCTATAGTAGCAGTGGGGGGATAATAGCCTCTGGGAAGGGACTGTGGCTGTGTGATAGCAGGTATAGTAGGGGAAGATAGCACACTCTTGTAAAGCAGGCCACACATTATAAGACCTTAAGGTGGGCAATGTCATGCTAATTGCCGCTAAGCAGGTCAGACTGAGGACCACACCAATTTGCAGATGAAGACCTCGATTTAACAGCAAAATCAAACCCAGATGTTTATTATTCAGGTCTGCCGGCTGGCACCATACACAATAAGCTGCTGTCGGCAGATGAATGGCCAACTCATCTGATCTGATCTGAAAGTTTGCCACCCCCTCAAAAATCACTGCTTTAAATCACCTAAAGGGTCCAAACCCTGGTCCTGATTTACAGGCAGGGGCATTCCAGGGGTCCCTGCTGATCCTGATGCCGCCTTTTATATGCCGCCCCCTTTGCAAGTGACAGAATGTGCTCTCTACACTAGCAGAGGCGAAATTTTGATTTAAAAAAATCGGAATTTTGGCTTTTCAGGTTACCAGGTGCTGCTTTCTGACGCCTGAGGCAATTTTCTCAACTGTAAAAATCCAGTACGGTCTAGTTTCTTTATAGCTCATACTAAACAATACTGCAGAATTAAGTCTAGAATTGGCATTGCCTTGTGGTAAGCGCAATTTAGCAAGATGATATTTTAAAACAGTCTCAGTTTGGGGCTGAGCGATCGTAGTGGGAACAGCAAGAGCTGAAACTCCTCAGGCCTATCCTTTCATTAGTCAGACCTCTGACTCCTATTTCTCCGATGTTACACTTGCCATTAGAGTTGAACAAAAACCTCATAGCTACTTCCAACAGTTCATCACGGATGGACAACAGATTTTTTCTAGGGATCACTGCAAAGCAGTCTATTAGGTCTAATGGATCAATAACATCAATATGGAACTTTGACATGGAAGGGCGCTTTGTAAAGATCTTAGTAAGGTTAACACGTGAGCACATGTCAAGGACATTTATTTATTTTAAAGGGTGAGGGGGAAGGAGTTGTCCATGAAGCTTGAACATCAGCCAAGCATGAAAACTCCTCAGCCACTTCCAGTTAATTTCCAGCATTTAAGAAGCAGACAAATGATCAGGGTAATGCAAAAAGGCAGCATCGTATTTATCATTTATGAGAGTGGGAAGTGGCCTTGGATATGGGGATGTCATTCAGTGTTCCCTTAAAGTTGTGCCTTTATACACAACTGTTATATTATTGTCATTATTATTATAAGCAAGTATTTATAAAGCACCAACATATTCCCCAGCGTTGTGTCATGTTCTAAATATTAGGATCTGTGTAGAGTTTTCATTCATGAATTATGTCATATTTCCATGTAAGTAGGTATTTCTATATTCTCTGTAATTTTATATTTCTTGCTTTCAACTGAGATCCACAACCATTTAATTGTCCAGGCAACTTTTAGCACAGGTCCTTTGTATATTCATGCAAGAGCTCGGCATTCCAGGCTAAGAGCAGGGCTAGTCGGTATACAGCATGGGAACCATCTCCATAGAACTCTATCGAACAAGAACCAGCACCTAGACCTTTCCTCACTCAGTGGTTCACTGCCCTTCCAACCTTAATTGTGGTGAGGCTCACTGGGGCTCTTTACCTTGCAGAATCCCGTCCATTCCCCAGGAACATGCTATAGAAAAAGGACAACACATGCTAAATTCAACGGGGGGAATCAATTTGTTGGGCACCTTTATTAAGTAAATCTAATCTCTAACCTAGGATGCTCCATCATCTTCTTCTAGCTTCTTCAAGACCAAAGAAAATGGGCAATAAAAGAGTTACAAATAAGGTGGGGTATTGAGAAGCCCATCTAGAGATAACTTTTCCTGCAAATGTATGCTGCTACTGCTTATTAGTTGGGAGCCAACTGGCCATGCTATACTCCTACCTTCTCCCCAAAGCAATCGCAGACTCTTCTTGGATTTGGGTTTATCTAAAACCATCTGCCATAACAAAACAAGCATTTACGTCAGTACAAAATAAGGACTCGGCAGCGATGTACTTTGAGTGATTTCTAACATGCAGGTTGTGTTGTTTCTTGTTTCTTTTTAAGGTCGCATAGTGAAGTGTTTGCTTTAAGCAAAATTCCAATTGCCTGATGTACAAAAAAGCTCCAGATTCTATTGTGTGCCTTCCATTTGCCTTTTATCAATTAGCCCTCTTGTTTTGGCTTCTGTCTGAGGTTTGTGAGTTCATGCTTCAAAATACAAAGCCCAAAAAGGAACTTTTGTCCAACTCGTAATAACCACTTTATACAAGGCAATGAGGGCAGTAAAATGCAATTTCTAATCTCTAACCTAGGATGCTCCATCATCTTCTTCTAGCTTCTTCAAGACCAAATAAAATGGGCAATAAAAGAGTTACAAATAATGGTGGGGTATTTAGAATCCCATCTAGAGATAACTTTTCCTTCAAATGTACTGTATGCTGCTACTACTTATTAGTTGGGAGCCAAGTGGCCAGGCTATACTCCTACCTGCTCCCCAAAGCAATCACAGACTCTTCTTGCATTTGGGTTTATCTAAAACCATCTGCCATAACAAAACAAGTATTTACGTCAGTACAAAATAAGAACTCAGCAACGATGTACTTAGTGATTTCTAACATGCAGGTTGTGTTGTTTCTTGTTTCTTTTTAAGGTGAGTTGCATTGTGAAGTGTTTGCTTTAAGCAGAATTCCAATTGCCTGATGTACAAAAAGCTCCAGGTTCTATTGTGTGCCTTCCATTTACCTTTTATCAATTAGCCCTCTTGTTTTGGCTTCTTTCATGCTTCAAAATACAAAGCCCAAGAAGGAACTTCTGTCCAACTCGTAATAACCACTTTATACAAGGCAATGAGGGCACCAAGCAGTAAAATGCTAGACGTGTATCTGTACTGGAGATAAGAGAATGGTGCATGGCAATGCTGCTGGGATGATGCCCTTCTCTGCCTTACCATATATCTTTATAGGGAAGGGGGGCCCTTTTTGTCTTCCTCTGGATCAGCAGAAACACATGGCAAGGTTAAGGTAAAAAGAATCTGACTGTGCATGGTTATTTACCAGAAATGTAACAGCCCCAAAATGATGTGACTTATTACAGCTTCCATAGGCTATTTGCTATAAGACATTTTCATGACTGACAGAGGACAAGGACAGAAAATCCCATGAGTGCCGAAAGTTCTCTCCATGAAACAGCCAATCAGATTCAAGGTAAGCAGTGGGCCGGATTTAGCTCACAAGCCCAAAATCAGAATAGTAAGTAGAGATGGATATTGGTAATAACATCTGCCAGGGTTTTCTGATTGGATTAAAGCAATTAGACTCCGGTTTCAGTCCAGGCATGTCAATATCTGTTCAAGAGCAAGTGGCTTACAGATATATAAACTGCAGATTGATATAAAGCAGTATCTCAGCAACCAAAGTGCTCATTGTAGGCCTTTTTTTCTTTTTTTTTTTAACCAATGAAATGTTATTCATTGAAGAGCAGCAGTCAGTGAGGGAACTGTGGCTGAATCTGATCTCCCTATTCTATACACAGAACCTTTCTGCAGCAAAGTAACAATCGGCATGGCAACTTTTGTCTCCCAAGAAAGAGAAAATAGCCTCTGTGTGGTACAAGGTATCTGTAGGTTATGCACAGAAATCATAGGCCTGACATAATATTATTGACAATGGCAGTTATAGGAGAAATATATAAAGAAAGGCATGCTTTAGGGCACACATTGTTTCTTTCAAATGTGAATCATAGTTCATAGGTAGAATTTTTTTTCTTGTACGCTTACCAGTTCTACTAAAGGAGGCACTCATACACTAGTGCTGTAGCCTCAACAGTCCCTTACACTGACATTGGTGCCACAATGGAACCAACTGTGTATCTCACACAATGGCATGTTGCTTCCCCATCACCCTTGGCTTGGCTGCCCTTTGCTAATCAAGGGCAAGTTAATTGCAATAAAAGAATGCAAACCCCAATAGCCTGTAGCCTATCTAACTTTGTGCCCGCAGCCATGCTCCCTTCATTTATGGCAAGCTACAAAGGACCAACCTGTAAATACAGTCCTATTCTCTAAATCACTATTATAGCCCACACTGTAATAGGCAAGAGGCTTCAGAAGCCCCTCTCTTACATCCTATTAAGAGGTCCTTAGTGTGTGGGAACATGGAACAAATAGGGTACCTAGAGTAAAGGTGGCCATACACAGGCAGATTTCAGCTGCCAATTCAGGTCCTTCAGACTGATTCAGCAGGTTATCTGCCTGTGTATAGGAACCTTCCACAGGCCTACCTGACTTAAAATTTCCAGCTCTCAGTTATGGTTTTAATATATATACTTTACTGTTTTCCCCTCTCTTACCCTTTTCCACTGAGTATATATACCACTATCTTTGTTTAATTTGGTTAATCCAGACGGCACACCACCATTATCCATCAGCAAACTACCTGGCAAAGCAGTTCCCAAAAAACTCAATCTAGTGAGGGGAACTAAATCACCCCTCAAAGACGGGAAACCCCTACTCCGAAAACCCCTACTCCGATTACTATGCACCGTTATTTCATTATTGGGATTGAAATTAGCAAAAGATTGTGCACTCCTTGACTTACCTGCACTGTTAAACAAGAATGTAATACAAGTGTGCTGTCGTGGATTGTTATGCTGTAAACCACAATAAAAATTATAATTAAAAAAAAATAAAAAATTCCAGCTCTCAATCAGGCAGGTTTTATTTTAAATTGGATCGAGGGCCCCATTGGCTTATTGATGCGGTCCTTGGTCTGATGGCACCTATGCCCACAGTTCAGGGCCAAACAATTGAATTAGTCCAATATTGCACCACATTTTGAGAGAAGATCCACTCGTTTGGCAACCTTGCTAAACAAGCAAATCTTACCATGTATGGCCACCTTAAGACCAGATGTCCCCCCCCCCCCCCAGTTATACCTGCTGTCCACACCTAGTTGGCCGCCTGCCATGGTAAATATGTTCTTGTCCCTGCTACTAGTGTTCCGTTGCTTGTGATCCTGAATATATTGTGCCTGTTTATAAGGTTTCTTAATTCCTTTTAATGACCGCCTAATAATCAATGTAAAGTACTCTATCTCCTGTGGCCCTTTCCAGGCTTCTTCATTATCATTCCACAAAGCACAAGCAGGATTTTAAGGTTATTTTCAAGGCATCATAAAAACAAAACAAACTAGTGTTAAATTGTCACCATCAACATCTTTGTTCTGAAAATTCGATTCTGATCCATATTTCCAGAAGCTCATAAATAGCAGCAGACAATATGAAATTATCAGTGGGGACATTCGCGGTCCAGCAATGCTGATGGATATGGTGGGTGGGGGTGGGGGTGCTGTTGTTGTAAGGTGACTGTGTACATTGTTATCAGAATAACACAAGACTTTGAAGGTTATGGAATTGTTCTGGCAAGTACTTCTCCTGCCATCCTTCACGCTGAGATACAATCAAGCCGCTACATAAAGGCAACAATGCAATATACTCATTGCATACAGGGATCTAATTCATGGATAGAATGGGAGAAGAGAAACTCAATCATAATGAAACCTAGTGCTTAAAAATGCACACAATTAACAGTATTTAGCATGCTTGCACACACAATTCTATGAGGATCAGTATGATCATCTATTTTTTTTCTATAAATGGGACATATAGCTAGGTTTTCCGCCTGGCTGGTACCCGTTCTAGCTGGTAAAATACCAGCCAAGGCCAGGGCCGGAATTACAAATTTACCAGCAGTGTACAATGGCCCAAATATAAAATGTATGAAACAATACAGGTCCACACTGATGGATCAGCCCATGATCAGTGCAGTGTGACCATCCGCATATATATGTAATTTAGTTTTCTTAGTAAACAACTGATGTAATACATTGTACGGCTGAATGTATCCAGACACCTGGTATAGCTCATCCTCAAAGCAGGTGATTAATATGAAGTTGGCCCTCCTTAGCTGGTAAATCACTCTCTCTACTCCACTGGAAAGCCTTTCCACTAGATGTTGGAACATTGTTGGTGGGATTTGCTTCCATTCACATGCGATTGGTTTCTAAATACATTTGGTCATATCGTGTCATATATAGCAGTCTGTGCCAGATCCATGGAAGCTAAAAAAAGATTGAGAATGGCATGTTTTACTGTTTGTCCAATTGATTTTAAAAAGATATGACCCTGACAGCTGATTTTTATTCAGCTGAATGGGAAATGTGCTAAATTTGGAAGACTCTTTTAGCAGTCCATTACTCATTCACAGATCCATCAAGTGTCAAGCATGAAATCCAGCCTTTTGAACCTTTCCTATTGCTCTCACATTGTTTAAACCAAAAAAAATCATGCACAATGCAGGCCCCAGCCTGTCAGCTGCTTAATTGGCCAAGTATCTGAATGTAAATTAACTTTACATCATGTTGCCGTAACAGGAACCTGCAAGCTACAAAATGGACCTGAATCCAGCTCATCCTCTCTTCCCCCTAGAAACCTGCAGACAAGTGGGTGGCATATAAGTGGGGTTTTGGATACTCAGTGGCTTGGAAAAGGCATAAGTGGGGCAGGAGCAGGGCTTTGGAACAGTCAGAAGTGGGAGGAGTAAACAGGTTATGTATAATAGTTTATGGGACACATCTGCATTTAAGTGAAAGAGAATTGCATAGGCATTTTTGGTTCCTAACATGAATGAGGCATTACACATTTCAGTGTGCTATGATACTGGAAATAAGAAATTATTTGTAACAAATTTCTGGGGATCTTTAGATCCTGTACAGCAGTGATTCCCAACCAGTGGCTCGGGGGCATGTTGCTCCCCAACTCCTTGGATGTTGCTCCCAGGGGCCTCAAAGCAGGTGCTTATTTTTGAATTCCTGGCATGGCTTGGAGGCAAGTTTTGGTTGCATAGACACCCATGTGTACTAACAAACAATATCTCCTGTAGGCTGCCAGTACACATAGGGGACAATGCCAGCACTTATTTGGCACTTTATTAACTTTTTTTTCATGTTTAGGTCCCCCCTAAATCTTTTTAAAGTTGAAAGTGGCTCATGGGTAAAAAAAAAAAGGTTGTGGACCCCTGTTGTACAGTATTTGGCTGAATGACTTCTGGGTTACACATATAGTTACTGTACAATGGACCACCTTTCTGTTGTCCATTTTGTTTAGACCAGCCCCGGGCTCCTTTTCTCTTCCTCATCTGCCTGGGCAACATGGAGCATTGCAAATGAAAGGTTTATACCTGACTGATCGTCAGAATGACCGATATCCATGCTACTTGGATTTGATCACCCATTTCTTGTGAAGTACAGTATGTGTTTGGCTAGAGTTCAGGCTTGCAAGTTGGCTTGCTGTAGACCACCATGGAAATACATAGAGAGACTGAGCTTTAAACCTTTAGCAATTCTCAAAAACTAGCCAAAAAATTGCAAACAAGAAAAAGAAAGTTTACTTTGCTTAGCTAGCTGCTGAAATGTTTTGGAGAGGAACCTCCAGTAACCCTTCCCAAATAAAAAGATAAATGGGGGCACGTTCTGCTCCAATCTCCTTCCTCAGTCTGTCCTTTTTCTCCCACCACCTCTGATGTTGCTCTGCTAACATAGCTCCCGTTCCTCTCTATTTGATTATCTTCCTCCCCCCTCTCTCTGTCTCCCGTTCCCTGTATCCTCGCAGACACATTGATTTTTGCCGCCCAGCCAAAATGACTTTGATTAATTGAAAACCTGCATGATCTCGAAAAGTAGCTGCAAAGCAAAAAATGGCAGTGTCATTCGAGCCTAAAAAATAAAAATGACCATGGCTTTGGCGCTGAAGGCAAAAACTTCTCCAGGCTGTATTATACTCCTTGTACTTTCTGCACTGTTTGTATAAAGAGCTCTTTCATTCTATGTTCTGGGAATATATGGGAAAGACTAAAGTAAAATAAAACAGAGACTATAGCAGTTCCAGCTCATAGATATATGTGCAGAAATCAACAATATGGATGTCCTTCAAGCAATAATCAGTACAGGTATGGGATCTGTTTTCCAGAATGCATGGGATCTGTTTTTTCCAGATAACAGATCTTTCCATAATTTGGATCTCCAAACCTTAATTCTACCAAAAAATCATTTAAACATTAATTCAATTAAATAGGTTTGTTTGGCCTCCAATCAGGATAAATTATATCTTAGTTGGGATCAAGTACACGGTATTGTTTTATTATTACAGAGAAAAAGGAAATCATTTTTTAAAATTGTAATTATTTCATTAAAATGGAGTCTAAGGGAGATGGTCTTTGTAATTTCTGGATAACTGATTTTTGGATAATGGATCCCATACCTATATCATGTATTTGGTTTCTAACACAGGGAAACTGGTTGTTCGTTTCTTTGTTGGAGGTTCTGGGAATTTTAATCAAAGGGCTTTCATGAATTCCGCACATATACAGTTTCTCTAATTTTATAAATTAAGGTATCTCCCAGTTTGAAGATATGTCATAAACTATACAAGATGATCGAGACATAATAGCATCAGAAAGGGGCTCACAGTAGGATGGATCAAGGACAAAGCGTAAAATCAATGCTAAGGTCAAGGCATCAGAAGTGGGACTATCTGTTCCGAGACCTCCACCAATGGTATTTGTCAGAGCCTGTGGCATAAGATTTAAAAATAGACTCCCTGTGTCGCTAAATTGTCTCCTGTGTGCCAAGCTATCAGATGGTTACACTTGAGATTATGGCCTAAAGCAGGAACAGGCGAGGGACCCTGGGAGTTGTAGTGCGACAGGTTATCTGTACCATCAGTAAATCAAATACTGTCATCTTTGTGCACGAGCCTAGCTTTCACTCTGGTGGTTTCTGAGCTGATGCACGGAGCAAAAAGCACTGTCAGACAGTATAGATGGAGGTATGCACTGCTCCTCATACAGTGGCACTATTTTCCTGAATGGTTCCAGCTATTGGCCACTCATGTTCAAACCCTATCCTGTAATAATGATACACTGACAGTTGCAAAATAAAGACTCAGGCTACCGACTTGTAGGAAATGAAGGCCACAGGTTTATTAATTAAACATTAGAACCAAACTGACACATTATTCCACAGCAGGCACGGGGAGTAACAACAACCAGGAGTCTCTTATACCACTAGGAAGCCAAAGCTGTTGGCTACTGTATATCCATATTCCACCCCCCTAATCACTTAACTCACCAAATGAAGAATGAGAACATGGTCAGTTTGCTAAATTATAGCTGTAAGGAAGGTTAAATGGAGGGGAGCAACTTTTCAGCTCCCAAGTTCTCCTGACTCCCAAGTTCTCCTGACTCCCAAGTTCTCCTGGCATTAGTGATGAGCGAATCTGTCCTGCTTTGCTTCCCCGAAAAATTTGCAAATCTTTCAAAAGATTTGCAAAAGGGCGAAAAATTTGTGCAACGGCGAAAATGTTGTGCGTAAAAAAAAATTGTCGCCCGCGGCTATTCTTTTCTCACGCAGCTATTCCTTTCTCACGCGGCTATTTTTTTTTTGCCGCGGCTATTCTTTTGTCGCCCGTGGCTATTCTTTTATCATGTGGCTATTCTTTGGACGCCCGCAACTTTTCTTTTTTGACACGCGACTATACTTTTGACGCGGGCAACAAATTTTTGGCACCATAAGTCCCTGCAGGAAATAAAACCATGTAGTACAACCCACTCCCTTACCTAGCACCCCTCCAACAGGACCTGTTTCCCATGAGGGTCAAACAGGAAGCCCATGGCCCAGTCTTCCTCTCACCCCAGTATATTTTCTATCCACGGCACATGATCAATTTCAACAGGAAAGCTCAATTAGGGTGTGAATGTGTGCTCCATTTGAATGGTCCCTCGGTAGCAAGTCTTGCTACACTCCACCTTCCTAAGGGCTGAAATGACATATGATCCTTAGCCTATGCTTTTGCTCATCAATATAGTATTAAAAATATTGGAAAATGCATCTATTTTTGGCAGACTTGCTGGACACCCACAGCCAATCATTTATCAAGCCATTCTGCTCATAGGGGTGCGCATATCACTGCTGAATCCATCAGTCATTCTCCTACCTGTGCTTTCACTTTTTCACTAAAGAGAAAGGCAGATGAAATGATGCTCAGAGTGATGTGTTGAAACGGAGCAAGATAATTCTAAGCCGCGGCTTGTGTCAGTTGGGGAGGGTGTTTTATTTACGGAGACTTTACATTGTTTCTGTTAATGCAGCACAGCTTGTTGCATGACATTTTTTTCTACAGGCAACATTGCAAGGGGAGCCAGAACTCTCCTCTGACAGCTCCAGCTGCACTTTTCATAGAATCCTGACAGTATTTATTTATGCTTGACTCTCCAGTTTCCAAAATGCCATATTGCAGCCCTGATAATGTAGTCTGAGCGAATGGCAGTGACACAGAAGTCTTCCTGAAATGATCTTTGTTGTTGTTACTGGCGCTATGAATCACGCACCGGGCTTCATATTTATTTATTAATTACTGGGTATATTATGTTGTACATGATTGATAGGGACAATATCATTTGTCAGACTATTCATCTTCTAATTTCAATTTATTCCGGAATATAGAACTTTGCATATTTTAAATCAGGAGTTCTTTCATATCTTCAGTGGTTGTAATAGGAGGGCTCTATTGGGCAGTGTTGGACTGGGGTTTGTAGGGCCAGCCAGCACTGTCACCTCAAGGGCTCACCACCCAAGCCACGGATGCCTCCATGTTCCAACGAATCCCCCAGCCATACCCCCCAACATGTACATCCATGCCCCACCCTGCTCCCAAACACGTTCCTCAGAGCCGCACCATGCTACTATCTGCATCTGCCACAAGCATATCTCCTGGCAGGGTACACAGCGGGTCTGGGCTGGCAGGGTCCATGAGGGCTGGGCTCACTGGGTTTCCTCCCGGTAACCCGCTGGCCCAGTCCAGTGCTGCTACAGAATGCTGCTACTGAATGCACACCTCTTGACACTGGAGAATCCAGAAGCTACCACCACCGTGGCAGTAATTCCAGGGTTAAAGGGCACCTAAAGTATTACACAAAAATTAAATTTTAAAAATAAGCACCAGACGTGACATAGTCCCAATTCGGAAGGTGTTAGCTGCAATTTGCACCAATCCCTTAGCACCGGTACATATTCCTCACTCCCCAGCACCCTCATATTTAAACTCAATATTGTTCCCAGACTTCTATTACAAGTCTCCTACTCATCTGGCCAGGGCTGCCTATATACACTGTCTATAGCTTAGGTCAGTGGTGCTCAAACTGCCTGTATGACCGTATTGGGCAACGATGGATAAGCCAGAGGACACACTGGCAAGATCATACTGTCTGTTCATTCTAATTTGTGGCAGCTCTTAATATGTAATCCTAAAATGCTTTACTGAACTCTGTAACCCCGTACAGGGCTCAAAGAAGTGATATTTGCCCTCCATACCAGTAGTACTGACAGGCAATATAAAGTGGAGACTGGTAATTTGGAATGGTTTGTAACTATTGATCTATTTCACTTCTCGTGCCCTGTTCTATAGCACTGTTAGCCCTGTGAAATACGGCTCAGTACTTAGGTTTCTGCTTTTTAGCTCCCTTCATTCATACTGGCTATGGAGACATCATTTCATTGCTTCATATCAGCCACCTCCTATCCTGCTACACCTCTGCATTATTTCAAGATAAGCACTTTTGTTTTATTAAGTTCTCTGATACCCACAGCCGTAATCCACATGCCCTTTACCTTAGATTTTAAACTCTCAGCTAACAAGTTTCCTCCTTCAATTGCCCCCTCAAACTTTTTGCTGACTACTTACTGTACAAACTGGATTAAATATGCAGAGTTGTTTTCTCCGGAGACACAAGCATTTCCTTTTCTCTGAAGCAACCAATATATGTCCTTCAAGCTTCTCTATTTGTGACAGAAATAGAGGTTTTGTTGCTGTTTCAGGTTAATGCAGTAAATTTAATGAGACCTGGAAGCCATAAGAACCTAAGACTCACATTCCATACCTTAGAGGTTGTCTGTCTAAATACGCACAGAAAATAAAATAAAATGGGTACAGGATGCCTTTGTTTTTGCTTTACCCAGGCCTTGGTTATTTTTTTCTCTTTAAATATATAATGGCAATCTCAGTTAAAGCTTTAGTGTGATTGGCTAATGTCATTGAATATAGCCTCCATTTCTGTGAAATCCATTGTTCTTGGCATCTCACCTGTCTATATCAAGCAAACTAAGGGGGAACATTAACAATTACTGGTTACATTTTTTATGAACTATTATCTAGTCTCAAATGTACGCTATATGGTCAAAATTATGCAGACACCCCTCTGTCCAACACCTTATTCCTAAACTAAGGATATTCATATGAAGATGGTCCTCTGTTTGCTGCTTTAACAGTCTCCACTCTTCTTGAAGGGCTTTCCACTATATGTTGGAACATCCTTGGTGATTGATTTGCTTCCAGTGAAATGTGGTTGGGCACTGATGTTGGGGATCAGGCACATATGGCATTGACATCCAACAGGTGTTCAGTAGAGATGTAGCGAACTGTTCGCCAGCGAACTAATTTGCACGAAAATCGGGTGTTCGCAAGTTCACAAACTTTTAGCGATGTTCGCAATTTTGGTTTCGCCTTAGCTGGAGCCAAATTTTGACCTCTCACCCCAGAGCCAGCAGATACATGGCAGCCAATCAGGCAGCTCTTCCTCCTGGACCACCCCCCGGACCACTCCCTCCCATATATAAACCGAAGCCCAGCAGCCATTTTACATTCTGCCTGTGTGTGCTTGATGAGTTAGCATAGGGAGAGAGCTGTGCAGGGGTTTGAGGGACAGTTTAGGTAGCTTTGCTGACTAGTAATCTACTTTCTACTGCTCTGTATGTTGCTGCTGGGGACAGCTGTCCTGCTGATCTCATCTGCTGTAACCCAATACGTTACACATAGTAGTGACATCGCATTGCAATAAAATCAGCAATACCAGCAATAATATATTCCAAAAAGTTTGAAGCACCAAATTGCCACAAATGTCCTTGTGTGGTGAACTGGCACCTGTGCCATCAATGATGGCAATTCCAAAAATGAAAAGGAATGTCCACATATTTTTGGCCATATGATGTATATTTAACTCAGGCTGTTATTGACTGTTATAGATCTGAAGGCAACAAAAAAGTGCTCTATTCCTGTAGTCCCTCAGTTGTTATATAAAACATAGCCTGTTATTGGATATCTCAAAGTTTTAGGAGGTCATCAATGGATTGAAAGTGAGGCTGCACCTCCCTCCAACTTCTCATGAAATGTATTTGTCCTGCCTGCTGGTTTGCTGAATAAGCAACTGTAAGTTTAGCTAATGAAACAGCTCAAGGGACTCTACTTTATTTACATTATGGGACCCTAAAAGGTGATGTAAGGCCAGACCCCAAGTCATAAGAGAAGGTCATGTATGTCTTATATGGAAAATTGTGTTTCAGACATCATATGAGCACAAAGTAGGTCATTTTTAGTTTGCAAAGTGCTGCAAAGTTCTGGTCTGTAGGAATCCTACCAAAAAAAATAAAAATCTACAAAATAAATGTCTTTCTACTGAGATACAACAAATTAGTCTGTCAACTCCCAAGAAATCCATAGGAGGAAGGGGGGGAATAATGAGTGAGGGTAATTAGTTGAAATTAGTGTGGCACCCCCATTTCCAAATTTCTCTAATTCTTGTTTAATTCATTATCGCTGAAAAGTTATCTGCGCAGCCCCGGAGGTTACCATTTCCCACCCAATCGTGCGAGGAGGACAAGACAAATAACAGTCACCGCTGCGACGAAATCCTGTTTCAATCAGTACTCAACTCGTAGGCAATCTGCTGCCTGGCCCCTACCGTGTAAACAGCTTAGCAAGCTTTCTCTCTTTTAAGTAAGCCTGCTAAAATGGTCCCATTAAACAGTGCTCTTATCTGGCCTCATTAAGCTCATCCCTTCTATTTGCAAAGATTAAAATACGCTAATGCACCGTCTTGAACGGGAGCTGTGCTGATCCAACGAAACGCAAAAAAGATTACAGGGTGTATTTATTTCAACGTTGCTTACATCTTCTTGATTGAAGATGAAGACTCTGATATTGAACCCTCTTAGAGGTTAAAGCAGTTGCAAGTAGACTTTCCCTTGATATTGGGACCACTACGGAGGAGCTCTGGGCGCCTCTTGTTTTCTATTGAACAGCTGCTTCAGTTAGAATTCCTTTTTGACTTATCAACAACTAATTGTGGATAAAGGAGAAATAAAGTTTGTCATAAGAAGGTAGAAAGTAAGAGCATCATGTTTTTATTAGTGATGAGAGAATTTTTTCACGTGGCATGGGCTTCCGCATTTTACTATTGGTGAATTGTTTCGCGAAACTTCCGCGAAAATTTGCAGCCGAAAAATTCATTGCACGTTAAATTGGGTGCAGTAGCGTAAAAAAAGGACACGGTTGCATCAAATTGGGCGTGGTCATGTCAAAAACAGGCATGGTCACGTCAAAAAACGCGCGGGTGACAAAAAAAGATGCGAGCGACCAAAAAGACATTTTGCAAATTTTATGCATTTTGCACGAATTTTATGGCAAAGCGAAACGGGACACATTCGCTCATCACTAGTTTTTATTAATCATTTTGGGTGCGGCCATGCTGTTCACTCAAATATCTTTCATAGATTCCAGTGGCTAACCATGCAATCTTCATTATACAAAGCATTTCACAAATATAGAAGAAGCCTTTTTTTAGGCGGGGGAATAAAGGTAGATAGGAGCCATTTAATCTGGCACCAATCCTTTTAACACCAGGTACATTGGTATTGATTTATGTATTTTTATTTTGTTTCCCAAACCTTGAGCTCCTATGTATCCATATA